>NW_020631041.1:15419754-15780243 GCF_003573695.1 Papaver somniferum
TGTAAGAAGACCACTAATGCTAGGGGTCTGTGGTGGTTCTAAGGAATTCATTAGCTACATTAGTTAGTGAGCCACTGCCTAGTTAGTCTGTGATTGGTTGTGCTTTAAACAGACAGCCAATACTAGGGGTTAGCTAAGGCTGTAAGGTTGGTTAACTAGATATTTGACAAAAACTTAATCTAGGTGAACTGGCTAGGTGAAGGAAACTCTCATCCATCTCCCTGCACTTCCCATCCACAATTTCTTTTCCATGTTTTGTTTTGATTAAATTGTTCTTGAATTTTCTTTGTTTACTTCTCTTTCACTGCCTTTGGTTATTTGCTCACTGTCCCTGCCCTTGGCTCACTGCCTTGGTCTTTCTCTTAACTTCACTGCCTGTCACTAGCTCAGCTATCTAGGAAACTTCAATTCACCCCAAGTCTCTGTGGAATGATCCCTTGCTTACTTTCTATACTAAAACTTGGCCTTGTATACTTGCAAGAGTTTTTGTGTGCATCTTAGAATCACACCAGTATCCGTCCGACATCTTGAGATAGTTGGGATAACTTCTCATACCTAGACCAATCGACATGCTCCACTATCTAAAAAAAGTAAAGAGTAGAGGGAAGCACAATCAACATGTGAATAACAAACAATCATCCACATATTTTATTCTATGCACAATCAACATATGAATTCCCACTATCAAATTCACCTCACATTGAGGTGTGCACGATGCTCATATGAAAACCTCCATCAAAATGATACTAACAACATCAGTTCCACCCTTCTAAACATCAACTCAAAAGAATACATGAGTCAATCCTTAAACTCATTGCAAAATGCTCTAATGAAAACCTCCAACAAAATCATATTAACAACATCAATTTCACCCATATAATCATTTCAACATCAACTAAAAACACTACATGAGTTAATCCTCAAACTCTATGGCCAATGCTCAAAACAAAATTGTTGACATGCTTATCAAATTACAAATTTCAAATACATTCTACCAAGCATAAACACAGTTAAATCAATCAATCAATTTATGAATCAATCATGAATTTATGTTTCACCTAAATTAACCCAAATACCATAAACCCTGAGGGTGTTCACATTTTAATTTTTTGAAATTAAATAAAAAATTATCCTACTGCTCAATCAACATAATCAACATGATTCATTCAATAGCTTTGAAAATCACACCATTATAACTAAATTCAAAAACAAAAAATCAAACAAATCAATCAAAAATAAAATTACTTACCTAGTGTGGATTTGTTGATGAAATCGCACAAAAATACCAGCAATAGTTTCCCCACGTCTTCTACAACAAACCTGTGTAAGATTGTAGCTCCTTGAACACAAAATCGGCTTGAATCAACCGTGGGAAATGGGGTTCTACGGTTTGTGAAGAAGAAAAGAGAAAAAGAAAGAATAGAGAAGAAGGGGCGCGACTTCTGTATGATTTAGGGTTTTCCAGGACACGCACTTTGAATCCGCGTGTTGACGGGTCAACAAGGTCAATACGCTATTAGAAACGACGCTTTTGAGTTTTCCTATGATACGCGGTTAGAAACTGCGTGCCGCGCAGGTTTAAAATGCGTATCAACTAGGAATCTCGGAGTCCCATTGCACCCGACGTTGTATTTTGGTGACGTGGATCCAAGAAATAGCTTGAATCTTGGACCACGATTAGACCCAGCCTAAGGGTTGTAGATTGATAGAATGCCACGGAGGCCAACAAGAATGAAATTCACCGTGAAAGCAAAGAAACGTACTTAAATTAGACATTGGAAAAATAATTGAAATAGCACAAAATTATGTCTCATATGAAGTAATCTAACTGAATTTCTTACTTTGACAAGTAGAGTCACAAAAGTTTAGGCAAATCATTGAGTACACGCCTCAGAAACACACAATAAATTCTAAACGTTAACTCATCACCTAATGATCTTACACCTGACTAGCAAGGATTAATAATCTAACTGGTAACTTCTTAGCAAAACAAAGAAAAGTTATACATTTTCAGAGTAGCTATCTTTTTATTTTTTTTGATCGGTAGTTAAATGCAAAAAATGTTGTCATAAGATTCCTTCAGAAATTACAAGTGTACGCCTGACATTTCAATCTGTAACCAATCAAATGAACGTATCAAATCGGACTCCAGTTCTATTCTTGCTAACAACAAGCTTAAGGTTAAAAAAAAAATTAAGCATAGTTTAAGGTAATTATCATCCACTATCTCGAAAAGTGGAAAATTCATTAAAAACATACAGATAAGACACTCTTCGTTACATGTTAAACGTGTGTTTCTCCATGAAACCTGTAAGAATCCCACGTGGACTAAAAGTCAATGGCCATCATCTTCTCGGCAGCCAGTCCAAATAAAATCCAACAACTACCACTAGTCTTTAATGGTTGTCGGAACCACTCTTCTTCCCTCCCTGGTTTCTACAGCCAACCTCCATTTCTTCTTCTTCTACTTCATCTCTCTGTGTAGAATCACACAGAAAAATCTCATCTCCAGCTCTAGGTCTATCAATGGCTACAGATCTTCTACTAAGACTCTCTCTCTCACCAACACCATCAGCAACAAGACTGAATCACTCCAGAAATCCAGTTTTCTTGAGAAATGCACAAATCTCTAGACAAAAATCATCAACTAGAAGAAGAAACAGCACAAATTTCGTCACAATCAGATCAAAAGCAGTAGAAATTGGTTCTTCTTCAACTTCAGATGCAAATTTACTAAAATACCCTCAAGAAGAACTGGAGAAGAGAGGAGTAGGAGGAGAAACTACAGTACTACTTGATGTATCAGGAATGATGTGTGGAGGTTGTGTATCGAGAGTTAAATCAATATTATCAGCAGATAAAAGAGTTGAATCAGCTGCTGTGAACATCTTGACTGAAACAGCTGCTGTCAAATTAGTCATGAATAATATAGAAGGAAATGATGGGGGTGTGAGTATTGGGGAGGAACTGGGGAAGAGATTGACTGACTGCGGGTTTCCGTCGAAGACCAGGAATTCGGGGATGGGAATTGATGAGAATTTAAAGAAATGGAAGGAAATGAATGAGAAGAAAGAAATGATGTTGAAGGAGAGTCAGAGCAGGGTGTTGATTGCTTGGGCACTTGTGGCTTTGTGTTGTGGATCTCATACTTCTCATATTCTGCATTCTCTTGGGATTCATGTTGCTCATGGTAATATTTAGAAACACCCTTATTTCATTTTTTGACTTGGTAGTAATTTGATTTTTGATTGAACTGAAATTTGATCAGTGGATTATTAGAAGTAAAATTATTAGGATTAACATTAGATTGTTTAATTGAAAACATGTAAGTGTCAGTTGTTATATGGTATAGAGTAGGTGCAAGTGTCACTCATGCCCTGCATCCGAGGTTCATGCACAATGTTGCTTTCCGATATACCATAAATATGACAGTAATGAGTCGTATATATGTGGGTGTATGTTTTTGTAGCAAGAGAAGTTGTTGTGTGTTGATATTTACGATTTGAGTTCGAAATTTGTCAGCATTCTTAATTCTTAAGGCCTAAAAAACAATGAGTCGTTTTGCAAGCAGTCGATTTGGCCTTGAAATTAGAATGTTGACAAACTTTGAATTCAAATCGTGGGTATCAACACCCAATAACTTTGCCATTCTGCTTGAGAGGTCATTTGCGTTTTCCATTTTGCTTAAACTGGTTTGTTTTGTTTTTAAAATGTTGCTACAATAATGACAATAATGAGTCATTTTTGGTAGATACCTCTATAGTAAAGTTATAAAGTCGTTGGGTGTTGATATCTATGATTTGAATTCGAAATTCGTCAGCATTTTAATTCTTACGGACGAAACAGAAAACAGGGTCATTTTGGGTTTTGTTGCGAAACCATGTTACCAAGAATTGGGAATATTTTACTAGTCACAAACAGGTGCATTTTATTTATATTGACTCTGGATTTACCAAAATTTAGTTTTTATGTGAGAAATTCGAAAAAATTAAGGTGCTGACGAGTTTCGAATTCAGGTCATGGATATCAACACTTAACAACTTTATCATTCTACTAGAGGGTTCACTGTATTTTTCCTTTTGCTGTTAGATTTCTTGTCGTATCTTTTGAGTGTTATTACATAGCAGTGACAATAATGAGGCATTTTTCACGGATGTCTCCCTAGTACAATGGTAAAGTTGTTGGGTATTGATACCCCCTCTCTCAATTCGAAATTTGTTAACAAATTAATTTTTAGTGTTTGACCAAAAACACTGTGCCATTTGGATTCATTTCGAACCCACATTATGAATGTGGGTGGGGATATGATATAAGACACAGATAAATGCATTACTTTATGTTAATGTTAAAATCTGCCAAAAATTGAGATTGGTAAAGACTTGAGGGCCATGTTATCCTTCCTGTTTTTGTGTCTATGAAAAAAGTTTATGAGTTAGCCTTTATGATTTTTTGTCGGTCAGTAGAAGTTGTGCTGACGAGTTTTGAATTTAGGTTGTCGGTATCAATACTCCATGATTTTACATTCTATTAGAAATAATTGCATTTCTTATACCATTCAACTGTTTTATTTCATCATTTGAAGATTATTAGCATCTAGGCTGTCTTTGTAGTGTAGTTAATGGTATCAAAAATGAGAAAGGTTACAAGGATTTATCTCAGCAGTTGCAGGAAAATGTGTAAAATGCCTTGTATAGAATAGTTGTAACTTGTGCTACGTAGCTGAAGTACATGCATAACATGACTTTTTATTGTATAAGATTATTAGTTGACTAAGTGTGAAATTAGAAAAGAAGTGGCAATATGGTAGGTATGAAATGTCTATAGAGAGCCATTTACGGGTGGATTTCTCTATTACAGTGCTAAAGTCGTTGGGTGTTGATATCCATTATCTGAGTTCGAAACTCGTCAGTATTTTTAGTTTCTATAGACCAGCAGCAAAAATGAAGAATGTGCCATTTTGGATCTTTCATAATTGAGCACGAACAAATACTGGAAGTCACAGTATGCTTTTGTGTTTCATATCGATCTGTAGAAATTAGGATGCTGACGAGTTTCAAGCTTGGATCATGGATATTAATATCCTAAAAATTACCATCTTACTAGAGGGGCATCTACATTTTCAATTATGTGCCCTGGAGAAGAGTATTTAGACCGACTTTTCTTGTGAAGCGAACGCTACAGTTTGCAGCTCAAGGAACTGCAGGATTGGTGTCGTTTGTCTAGGCTGACCTGTTTTGACTGTGATTTGATGTTGCAGGGTCTTTTCTGGATATACTGCACAATTCGTATGTGAAAGCTGGTTTGGCGGTGGTGGCTCTGTTGGGACCAGGGAGAGGTTTGTGATAGCTATTAAATCCGTTATCATTGTTGTAATTTTGGCTTGTCACGCTGAATGTTCTATAATTATAAATTTACCTCTCAATTAGTTGCCGGCTCCCTTAAGCTCGCAAAAATTTAATGAATATTACTTACCCTCATGTGAGATATAAATTAAAATTTTAAAACAAGTCTCAGTAGAGAGTGCCAATACGTGTTTGATTTTAATTATTTTATATAAGTGGAGTATGTTCATGATCTTCATAACTTTCTTAACTGGACTATGTTCATGAGCTTCGCAACTTTGTGTGTTGTTGCAGACTTGCTATTTGATGGAGTGGGAGCATTTGCTAGGGGTTCACCAAATATGAACTCTCTAGTCGGTTTTGGATCTGTTGCTGCATTTATTATAAGTGCGGTGAGATCCGTTTTGAAATTATAGATACCGTCTCATAGTTCCCAGCCGAATATATCATTGGCACTCCTGTAGGATATTGTTTGACTGGTTTTTCATTCTCGCTAGGTGTCATTGCTGAATCCTGAGCTTGAATGGGATGCATCGTTCTTCGATGAACCGGTGACTTGTTTAACCTCAATCCTAGATTGTCTTTTATGTAGCTATGTCTTTTGTATTCTCTTTTCCCCGCCCCTGTATGTTGATGTTCCATGCATCAAACCGTTGTGACTTTTCATGGAAGGCTGTTATTGTTTAGTATGCAGGTCATGCTTCTGGGTTTTGTACTTCTTGGACGATCTTTAGAAGAGAAGGCAAGATTGAAAGCTTCAAGTGACATGAATGAGCTATTAGTAAGTTCTATTGTGGTTCACATCTGGTAACTAGAGAGTTTATAATATGTCTGGATATTATGTCTTTCTTTGAAAGTCTGAATTATGTGATTTTTTGTAGACGCATTATTGAAGTTACTGCTTGGTACAGTCTTTGATATTCGTTTGTCCTCAGATTGTATGATAAGTTGTGGCAACGAGGCTCATCAAAAAAAAGAAAAAAAAAGTTTGGATTGAATACATAGTCTTCAAAATGCAGTAGTGATTGTATCCTCATTTATTTGTTGATTAACATGGTTATTTTTTGGTATTTCGTCTTACAGTCCCTAGTGTCATCTCAATCTCGATTAGTGGTTACTTCCTCGGAAGCTGACCCCTCTATAGAGGATGTACTTAGTTCTGATGCTGTCTGCGTTGAAGTCCCTACTGATAATGTTCGAGTTGGAGACACAGTGTTGGTTTTGCCTGGAGAGACGATTCCAGTTGATGTATGTAGTTTAAACAAACTAATGTATATGATGTTCCCAGTAGTTCCAAGTTGAGTAATAGTGGGTATATTATATATTATTTAATTAACATCAACTACCTATCCAGGGGAGGGTTTTAGCAGGCAGAAGTGCTGTGGATGAATCCATGCTCACTGGAGAATCTCTTCCTGTTTATAAGGAAAGAGGACTTACAGTTTCAGCCGGGACAGTGAATTGGGTACGTTCATTGAGTTTTTATTTGAGTGATAGAAAGAAAGAAACATGTGTCTACTGTAAAATTAAAAGTTCAATAGAAGGATAAATTCCTCTCAATCTTGTATTTGAAAAAAATATTTGTTGACATTTACCATTTTCTTGCAGGAGGGTCCGTTAAGGATTGAAACCACAACAACTGGCTCTATGTCAACAATTTCCAAGATTGTTCGCATGGTCAGCTTCTGTTTCCTTCAGTTAGTGCTAACATTTTCTGTCATGTTAACTATGGTTGTGGACTGACGAACATTGAATTTCAGTTGATACTCAAATGGTATAGCTCAGAAGCATAGAGAATGAGCAAAACCATATTACAGAGGAGAAGAATTCTACAATAAAGTTGTTCAATCGTTCTATCTAAAACTATACCAAAAGATTCATCTGTTTGCTTTCAGGTTGAGGAGGCTCAAGGAAGTGCAGCACCTATCCAAAGAATTGCAGATTCAATAGCAGGGCCTTTTGTATACAGTATAATGACATTATCTGCGGCAACGTTTGCTTTCTGGTGTGTATTGCTTCATATTTTGGTGGTTGTTTGGCATGCATCATTTCTCTCCTTAAACATATTTCCCACCTATTGGACTTGTGGTTAGGTATTCCATTGGGACAGACATCTTTCCTGACGTGTTGCTGAATGACATTGCTGGGCCAGAGGGAAATCCATTGCTCTTGAGCTTGAAGCTTGCGGTTGATGTCCTGGTAAATTAATATTAAATTAGAAGATTTTTCAGATGCATAATGATTTTACTTCAGGGACATTTTAAAAAGTGAGAGTTTCTGCATATCATTTCGTTTATTATTTTAATGAAATTTTTCTCTTTCCCTTGCAGGTAGTTTCTTGCCCTTGTGCATTGGGCCTTGCTACACCCACAGCTATCCTAGTTGGTACCTCACTCGGTAAGTTATCTTAGCTGATCCTTTCTTTTGCTTACATGCAACTCAATACTATGCTTGTCCAGTTGTGTTGTGTTTTTTTTTCCACAAGAAACAGTGTTATGCTTGGTTCGCGGAGATATCTTATGTTACTTCTCTAGGACGTTCGTAGTGTTTCACCCACCATTTTATTCTTCTCTTTAGAAGTATTTATAGAACTGCAGTACAAAGTAGTCAATCTGCACGCCAGAATTCCTAGTTACTGTGTTTGGTTTGATAGACTTGAGCCATAGTTAGACCTGTAATCTTACATCAATATTAATCGCTGAATGTTCTGTTCTCTAACGGTTTCTTTCCCACAGGGGCGAAACAAGGACTTATTATAAGAGGAGGAGATGTTTTGGAACGTTTGGCTGGGATAGACTATGTTGCTTTGGACAAAGTACGTGTGATAATGTTGCTTGTGTTACTATTGTGTCTTTCATGCATACCTATTTATGAGGGAAATTGTTGTGCCTTCCATTGAAACTTTATTGACGCCAATTTATTTTCATTTTATATCCAGACGGGAACTCTGACAGAAGGAAAACCTGCAGTCTCAGCTGTGGCTTCTTTGTCATACGAGGAATCAGAAATTCTTCGTCTCGCAGCAGCAGTCGAAAAAACGGCATCCCATCCCATTGCTAAAGCTATCATAAATAAAGCAGAGTCCATGAATTTGGATATACCTAGCACGAAAGGACAACTAACAGAGCCAGGTTTTGGATGCTTGGCAGAAATTGATGGATCATTGGTTGCGGTTGGTGCAATTGATTGGGTTCACAAACGTTTTGAGAAAATGTCGGAACCATCCAACTTAATGGAGCTGGAAGATATTGTGAAACATCTCTCATCAAAAGGAATAACATCTTCGAACCACTCACAGACAATTGTTTATGTTGGCCGGGAAGGAGAAGGTGTCATTGGTGCCATCGCAATATCCGATAGTTTACGCCATGATGCAGAATCTACTGTAGATAGGTATAATTATTGTGAATTTTACCCTATTGCATGCATACTTTTTCCTGACTACGTCATCAAATCTTTCTAATAGCTGAACTTTAGACTTGCAAGTTACTGTCAGTCTCATATTATGTTCTTACTCAGTTGCTTGTATCTATAGGCTACAGAAACAGGGGATCCAGACGGTCTTATTATCAGGTGACAGGGAAGAGGCAGTTGCAACCATAGCCCAGACAGTTGGAATAGGAAGTGAAAATGTGAATGCATCTCTCACTCCACAGCAAAAATCTGGTTTTATATCATCTCTTCAGTCTCAGGGTCATCGGATTGCAATGGTAACCTTTCTATGATTATCCTTCTGTAGCACAAAACATACTTTCAGCGTACAAACAAATTTTAATCTTGCTCGATGGAACTAGAAAAAGACTCTTACGAACGTTTATCTAAATCTGTTTGAAGGTAGGAGATGGAATAAATGATGCACCATCTCTTGCTCTTGCTGATGTTGGGATTGCTTTACAAATCGAGTCTAAAGAAAATGCAGCGTCGGATGCAGCATCTGTCATTCTTCTTGGTAACAGACTTTCACAGGTATATTGACTTTCTTCTAGCTTTAATCACTTGACATTTAGAAATGTGAAGAATTATGAGTAGATAAGTTGAAATGCAACTTCTTGTAAAGAGAACACAATTACTAGATAGTAGCTAGATGGTGTTTAATGTAAACTACTGTGATATTTGGCAGGTGGTCGATGCGCTGGACCTTGCAAAGGCAACAATGGCAAAAGTCCATCAGAATCTGCTATGGGCAGTTGCATATAACGTTGTTACAGTCCCAATTGCTGCTGGAGTACTACTTCCTGGTTTCGACTTTGCCATGACACCTTCAATATCTGGTAAGTTTGGGTTAAAACATTTTTGTCCCAACTGCCCTTGGATGAAACATCTAAAGCATCAGCAACTTTACTTACAAATTCATTTCTGGACAGGTGGTTTAATGGCTTTGAGTTCTATATTTGTCGTCACAAACTCACTACTTCTACAACTCCATGAACCATCAAAAACGAACCACGTTAAAGATCAGGTTTCGCCAACAATCAGATAATTCTCACTGCACTATTTTAATACCAAGAAAGGAACTTAGTTCCAGACTGGTATGTGCATCTATTCATTGTTCCACATTCATTAGGTTTATACATATGATACGAGTTTTAATAAGCAGATGTATGCATTACGGTTTAGCGGAAAGGGTCTAAGACTCAAGTGAGGATAACTTGTAAAACAACATTGTAGAATATGAAAATTTGTTGTTCACAATTATCGTAAAGGTAATCATTCTTCATTTATGATCTGGGATATTTGAAATAAGTGTCAATGGCTTGATTTTGATCAGGTGCATAAGCAATTCTTCTGGTTATCACCTGAAAACTGGGCAGTTGTTAAGGAAATTCACCAGAAACTATAGATACGATAAGAACTGAGAAATATAGAATTCAAACTTCACACATCATAATAACACTGAGTCTCTAGAGGGAATACAGGCACATCGAAAAACACTTAAAAACCCTGTAAACTATCATGTTTAACTCCGGGATAAGTCACGGCCATCCCATAATGACCCCGGAAAACAAAGAAGAAGACTACATTAGTGCATATCAACCACTTAGCCTTCAAAATCTGTTTTCACCCACTTCCCATACTTGTTCTTCATCTTCTCATCAAATTCAGTCTCTTTAATCTCTCCAAGTTTAGTTGCATTAGCCAGTGATTCCTCCTGAACTCTAGCAATCTTCCATCTCCTCTTCATCTCCACCGCTTCCCGTTCCGCTTCCAACCCTTCATACTCTCTAACCCAGCAATTATGAACAGCACAAGTCAATACCAACACACACAACTGCATCATAAACATACCCATCAAAGTGCCGCACTCAAGTCTAACCAAAACCATCTGTTCTTTAGGATCTCTCTGCGAATGCAACATTTTCAGACTCGATTTCTCTCGAGTAAACAGAGCCAAAAATCCGAGCACCTGACCGGTGATCGAAGCGAAAATGAGCGTAATATGAGTTACGAAACAACATTGTGTGAGTTGAGAGTAAAAACCCACAAGAGATGAGAGAAGAGAAAGACAAGAAATGGAGAAAATTGCACAACCGAATGTCGTTGGTGGGTTTTTTAGTAGGAAAATTGGGACAATTGAAGATGCAGAGAGCATGAAGAGGATGAAGTTGAGAAATGTGAAGAGAAGATTTGGGAAAGATGAAGAACTTCTTAGTCTAGAAGAAGATGAAGCCATTTCAGAAATGGGTTTGATTTAGTTTTCTTGGAGATTTTGATTTATTTATTTATTTATTTCGAGTGTGGAATGGGATAAGAGAGAATTTGAAATTTTATAGAGGGATGAAAATTCGAACGTTGGAGTTGGTGTACAGAAAAAAAATGTAACGGTCATCTTTATTAACTTTTGTTTTAAGCAACAAAATTAACACTGTTTTTAATAAAAGAGTGGGTACGATAATGATGAAATTAATTCTCTTTTTTGGTTTTTCCGAAATTTGAATGTTTGGTAAAAAAATGTTGTATAACCTAATAACCTCTAAATCATCTGTTTTAACCCGATATTTTTACATTCTACTAGAGACATATTTGCCTCTCGCCTGTTCTCATCATATTTGAAAGAGAATATAGGCTTAGACAGTAATTACTATTTGTGACAATTTGACACTTCAATAATCATAAATTATAATAAAGCAACCATTGATTTATGCCTGTAAAACATGATTTGCCTGCCACCTAAACTAAATAATGTAAGTCTCATTTGAATTCCCCTCTCTTTTTGTTTAAACTTGATTATTTTGTATAATTGGGTTTAGCCTTTCAGGTGTACTTAGCTACATTGTGATCAATGTTTACAATGTTTAACTTAATGAGGAGGATCCATGGACACTCTTAGATGGATAAAGTCGGACATGATTTGCACAATTTTCTCTGCAAAACTCAAATGACAATGAATTTAAGTGTAATATTTTGATAATATGTTCCTCTTATTATCAAAACAAGAGGAAATCTCACCATCTACTGATCTTAATTTCGAACGTTAACTTTGAACGACTGATATTCAAAAGGGTAAATGGTCGTTTTGTATATCTCAAATTACGTTCATTTTTTTGTAGGAATGTAAAGTCTTATAAGAGGAACATATCATCAAAATGTTACACTTAAATTCATTAGCGTTTGAGTTTTGCGGAGAAAATGACGTAAATTTTATATGAACTTTTCCATACAAGAGTATGCATGGCTCCTACCCCTTCAAAATGTAAGAAGTATTTGAATTTGTCTCTCTGTTTTGAATTATTGGGTTTAGCCTTTTAGGTGTACTTAGCTAGTGAACAATGTTTAAAATGTGGGTGCATTCAGTAAGGCTGAGAACGGGCATAATAAGCATATAATCCAAAATTCATATTTGGGCCAATTATTTATTTACATTTGCAAATGTTTTCAAAAGGTTGAATTATTATATTCCAAATATTTGAATTTTTATCACATTATTGGAGTTCTCAAAAAAAAAATCCAGTATGTTTTTGCTATCATAAAACTACAAGGCCAAAAAAAAAACACAAAGATAAGTAGTAAACACTACGTTAAAGTTGTTACAAGAATTATCCAATATATATAAAACAAAATAATCTTCACTGTTGGATCCGTTTAATCAGTATTTTTCATAGAACTAGCTTGAAACCCGTGCTACGCACCGGGACTGCTGGAATTTCTTACGTCGTCAGTTCATGTTCACTGAGGCGAGGCTTCGCCCGCACCCGCCCTAATTAATAAGAGTTCTAATAAGCCTATAGAATTACTATCCAACAGATTGACGATTAACAATTAAAACTTTATAATAATCATATATATAATATTATTATGATTTGAAGATCTAACATGGTTTTGAAAACTAATTTCATGCAATATAATGAAATAATAATCAATTTTACAAATAAACTAAAATATTTTAAGCTATAAATACATAATTAATTAATTTTTTTAATATTTAACCCGTGCTTCGAACCGGGTACGACGGAATCGATCCTCAGTTGGGCAATGCCCCGCACCCGTCCAAAAAGGAATCTCAATTAACAACTGCAGTGTACCATGAAAACTTCCAATTATCATATTCTTTTTGAAGCAATCATTTAGTAGATTAACAATCGGAACCAAATTATTCACCAATTACATATTGTTTAAAGTGTTGGAGGTTAAGAAATCCTCTTAAATAAAATATTTTTGAAAAATTATACCGACCTTTGAAATCAATAAGTAGTTCATTACATTACATGTATAAATACTATTGGTAGTTAACTGAAACATGACACTTTCTATACAGTTGTATCAATATCTGATATTGGAGACACTAAAAATAACACGATATTAACATAAAATAGATTGAAAACTCTAAATGGCGTACATATGAATTGCATCCTGTCAAAGAAAATGTTATCAAGAAATGCATTGATATATCTTTCTTTGAAAATCGTATATTTGTGTTAAAGAATTAAGGGACCAACTCCACTTCCCTCCTAGACTCCAACTTCTTATAGTTAAATGAAAAATCACACTCATTAGCCATTATATAGGCAGCGATATCTGAAGTTAGAGACACGAAAAAATTGTGATATTAATATAAAATAGATTGTCAACTCTAAATAGGGAAAACCATATGAAGTGCATCTCGTCAAAGAAAATGTAATTAAGGAAACGTCCATAAATATTTTTCTTCAGAATCATATACTTGCGTTAAAAACAAAGCGGCTAACTCAACTGTTTTTCTAGGCTCCAACTTCTTGTAGTTCTTGTAGTTGAATGAAAAATCACACATATTATGTAGTTGTGTTGATATCTGACATTAAAGACACTAAAGATAACACGATATTAATATAAAACAGATAGTCAACCCTAAATAGTCCAAAGCATACAAAGTGCTTCCCGTCAAAGAAGTAATCAAGGAAATGGCATTAGTCATTATATAGCATCGATATGTGATATTAGAGACATTAAAAAATCATGATATTAATATAAAATAAATTGCCAGCTCTAAATAACACAAAGCATATGAAGTGCTTTCAGTCAGAGAAAATGTAATTAAGGAAACACACATATATATATTTTTCTTCATAAATCGTATACTTGCGTAAAAAATCAAGTGGGTAACTCAATTGTTTTTCCCGACTCCAACTTCTTGTAGTTGAATGAAAAATCACACATATTATATGGTTTTGCTGATATCTGACATTAGAGATACTAAAAATAACACGATCTTAATATAAATTAGACTGCTAACCCTAAATATCGCAAAGCATGTAGAGTGCTTCCCGTCAAAGAAGTAATCAAGAAAATGCACTGATATATATTTCTTAACAATCATAAGCTTGCGTTAGGAATCAAGCAGCCAACTCAAGTTCTCTTCCAGGCTCCAAGTCTGTATAGTTAAATGAAAAATCACACTCATTATATGGTTGTATCAATACCTGATATTAGATACATTAAAAGAACACACGATATATAACATAAAAATAGCTTGCACATTCTAAATAGTGCAAAAAAGATGAATGCTTCCAGTCAAAGAAGTTGTAATCAAGGAAATGCACCAATATCCCACTATGACCCCGTTTGAATACCCGTGATTGTTGCTTTAATCGTACGGATCGCCTATTAATAATTGCAGTATTTTCATTGGCAAATGGAATCTAAATTATATTGGTTATGAATTCTCATAATTTTTTTCTTTTCCTATTTATGACTTCTACCGGTCAGAATTGTATTTATTGTTAATATAAAATAGATTTTCAACCCTAAATATTGCAATGCATATATATGAATTGCTTCCCGTCGAAGATGATGTAATCAAGGAAATTCACCGATCTATATTTTTAATAATCATATATTTGCGTTAGGAATCAAGCGGCCAACTCAAGTTCTCTTCCAGGATCCAAGTCCCTATAGTTAAATAAAAAATCACACTCATTGTATAGTTGTATGGATATCTGATATTAGTTATACTAAAATCGTATTAATATAAAATAGATTTTCAACCCTAAATAGTGAAAAGAATATAAAGTGTTTCCCGTCGAAGATGATGTAATCAAGAAAATGCATTGATATATCTTTCTTCGGAAATCATATACTTGTGTTAAGAATCAAGCGGTCAACCCAACCTAGGAACCAACTCCTTATAGTTAAATGAAAAATCACACTCAAATATTAGTATGATATTAGAGACATTGAAATAACACACGATATAACATAAAATAGTTTTCCAATTCTAGAAAGTACAAAACAGATGAAATGCTTCCCGTCAAAGAAGTTGTAATCAAGCATTGAACTAACATCCCATTAAGACTCTATTTGAATACTCATGGTTGTTACTTTAACCGCAAGGTTGCCCACCAATTAATGATTGGAGTACCTTTATTGGCAAAGAAAATCTAAATTGTATTGGTTAATTAAATAATTTGGTTGCTGGATTTTTAGTGATGCATATAGACAATTTTATTATGCATATGTGGCTTGAAACAAAACATAAAACTCTCTTGGAATTGAATGATTAAAGGGACCTTTTTTTTTACATCAATCATAGGTCAAGTTAACGAAGTGTCGTTAGAGTATGGTCTATTAAACAAAGCAATTTCATGCATATATCTTGTGCGAGAAAGAAAAAGAATAATAAGAATAGGTTTCACAAAAAACTATAATTCAACAATCTAGCAGAACCCCATCAAAAATATCAGAAAATTTATAAAGGAAAGCCAAGAGAGAGTAGAATGTTCATAGGATAATAATTTAACAATGTCGTTTCGGATTTAGATCCATCCTCATATTTCCCTATTTCATATTAACATTTATCTTTTTGGCCCTACGTAGAATTGAAAATGATAGACGAGGTCAGTATCATCCTGGTTTATAATTATATATTCACTACTATATCATCGAAAAGATCTCATAGAGAATATATCTAAGATGACAAAGAGAACTATTCATTTTACAAATGTCCATGCCAGTGTCCTTAATATAGACCTTTGAGACTCAGCTGCAAAGAAAACAATGGAAATTGAGAAATGAAATGGAATTAAATTGCTTTGTGTGGCAACAAAATATAACAAAGTATTAGAAATATTTTTCTTCCCTTAATTAATTCAAAAATACAGGTTGAGAAAAATATTTTTTTAACATGCTAAATATTTAAGCTAGCCGTTTGGAATTCTTTTACCATAAGTAGACCTCTAAAGATTTTTTTTTGAACGCGAAATTGAGGGATAAAAAAACTAATTGGGGGATATAGATTACAAAATACCCTTTGCTAAGGGGTGTGCTAAGGGGTGATTTTTGGGTATGAAAATACTAAAATACCCTTTGTTCAAAATAAAAAACAAAAAACAAAATCATATCCCCCATTTATCCCACTACCTTTCAAATTAGAGTTTTTCCCACTCCCTTTCAAATTCTCTTCCCTTTTAAATTTTCCCCATATCCCCACTCCCTTGAAAACGATTTTTTTTATCATTCGGAAGCGATGAGGACCATGCCGGTAGTGATGAATACCATGTCGGTATTGATGAAGACCATGCCGTAAGCGATGAGGACCATGCCGGAAGTGATGAAGTAAATGGATTTACCAGATTGAGATTTTGACTAATACCACATGTTTGGAATGTCCTGTCGGTGTCTTCATCGGCATAACACATCTGATTCACGGAATACAAATTATAAGGAATATTTACTTAACCCGCATTTCACCCTGCGATAGGCCAAAACCTAGAATTTGTGTTAAGCAGATGATGCCAACAACAAAAAAATACAACCACCATCATAATGAATAGGTGTGTCCCTCTTTCCCAAAATTTATCATTTTTAGATCATGAACACGTGAACTACAGTAAAATTATGAACAAATAATATCAATGAACTAAACATTTGTGTAAACTCAAAATATCATACCGTGAACAACATTGTAAAAAATAACAACAAAACGATTAAACACCTACTTTTGTTGTACATATTTTATTTTGAGAAAATTATCATAATAAAACAGAAAATGAAAAAAACAAAATAAACAACCTTACATCGCATCTTCATAAGCTAAACCCCACTACTGCACATCACAATTTTCCTCCACAAATTTTAATAAAATTTACTCCACCATATCAGTTACCTGCTCTCAGCATAATTGTTTGTAGGCATCTCCTCAACCCCGCAGAAAATATCCAATAACAATTTCTATGTGTAAAATGCACCCACAAATAATCATACTTACCCCATTCTAATGAAATTATTCTGGAATTTCTCTCGCACCTGAAACACAGAGATAGTCAACAAACAAACTATAACCTTAGCAGAAACCGAATTGAGACTTAAATAGAAATTGGTACTTAAATTTCACCTTTTCAGACAAACACTTTTGATGAGATGTCGACTTCCAAAACCACCTTTCCAAACTAAATATTTTGATTTTTTCCGAAAAGATCAAGTCCATAAACATCTTGGACTATATTGACATCATGGACTATATTGAAAATGGGTAAGAAACATACCGCCAGTAAAAGCTTAATATTGACCTCCCATCACCGCAATCTATTGGTTACATGCAAAACAAACAATAATAATAGATTAGACAACAAAATCCTAAATTGTAAGAAACCGAAATAAAGGAAGAAAAAAACCCAAAAAAATAAAAGTAACGTGCGAACAATGAGGTTTGGCTTTCGCTTGAATTATTTATATTCAGTCACCAAAACTAAATTTCATAAGAAATTACTTTTATTAAGAAACAATATCAATCAATATCTTAAAGGAATAAAATTAGGTAAATTATTTTCATAATTTATTAACAACACATTAGTATTAATTATAAGATTTTTAATAATAATAGTAGCAACAACTTGATAGTAGTATTATTAAAGAAATTATATGTGTATTGATTTTTTTTCCCCAAATAACCGTGTGTATATTAAGGGCATACCATCTTCTTCTTTTTTTTGGACAAATAACGTATTTCAATTCATTCAAATCAAAACCGTGATTACATGTTCGCTTACAAGAATAACAAAAACTTGAAATGAAAGACATACCATTTTTAAGACCATATTAATATTAATTTAAATATTTTTTTACCCCATTGAAATGGATCAAATCTTTGAAATTATTTTTTGTATCAGATATATGAATATGGTTGGACTTTTTGTCAGTTTTTACTGCATAAACACTTCTGGATTTTCTAGATGTTTATTATTAATACTAAAAATTAATATAGTCATTTCTAGATTTTGTTTCCGTATAAAAGATTCAAAAAATATAAATCTTATTATTTTATTCCATACATATGTTGAATTGATTTTTTTTTTTATTTCAATCATAAATGTACAAAATAAATCTAGTAGTTTTCTTTGTCACTTCTAGATTTTTTTCCTTATAAAAGATTCAAAAAATATAAGTCTTATTATTTTATTCCATAAATATATTGAATTGATTTTTTTTTATTTAAGTCATAAATGTACGAAATTAATATAGTAATTGTTTTTATTTTCTTGGTTTTCTATAATAAATACATAAAATTATAAAAGATTCAAAAAATATAAATCTTATTATTTTATACCATAAATATGTTAAATTGATTTTTTTTTATTTTAATCATAAATTTCTAAAATTAATATAGTAGTTTTTTTTTATTATTTTCTGGATTTTGACAATAAATGTACGAAATTAATATAGCAATTTTTCTAAATAATGAGGGTCGTCCATCGCGTGTGTCCCAACAATCCACCCAATCTACATCGCACATTGTCAGATCAACGCACCATATCTAACGAAATTTCATCCGACGAATATGAATGGTTTCTCAATTAGCCAATGAGAACGCGAGGTTACGTTCACCAACCAATAAGAGAGAGGGTAAGCTCCACCAGCACTACTATTATTCTAAAGTGAGGGATGGTATTTTGTTTTTAGGTTGTTGATTTGATAACCTCCGGTAGCGGCCTTACACATAATTTGACAAAATTCCAAGAGACAGATGAGCAGTTAAGCACCGGTTGCCATCCTTACCGGTGGGCGGTCGAAAGGTAGGACTTAAGTGGTGAAGAGGTCCAACGAAGGACAAAACAATCACGTGACTGGGCCAGAGGGTATGTTTGATGAACGGCTGAGATTGAAACTTGAATTGTCCTGAGTGCATGTAGGAATAATTATGTCCTTTAGCCAGAAGCCATTAACCCTACAAGATTCATAAGATCAAAAGTTAAGGTCAGTATCAATGGGGTCCTTCACTTTGTACACCACTTCCTGAGCCTTGAGTTAATGGTAGGACGACCCCATCATATCCATAACAGATAAAAGATCTTAATTATCCGCAAGATAACCAACATTTAAGTAAGAAATCTTTGCAGGTGATTCTATATCCACCAAGAACAACTTTTGGATTTTTCTAGGTGAAATATTTTAAAGACGTGGTATTAAGTTGGTTGTAATAGTTAAAAAATCATCCGCTTACGGAATTTGTTTAAATCGGTCAGTTTCTGCTATCATCTCCTCCCTGCAATCATTTGGCTTACTTGTGAAAATCAATGTCAACAATTAGCAGATCATAGCATGGGAATATATCTTGGGAATTCTTCTTGTAGGTTGATTGTTTTGTTGATTTTTTTTAATAAAGGGTCTACAATTACTTCGCGGTCTGATTTACATGTATTTTGGAATTTAGAATTGAATATCTCTAAAATGAGCCGCCCAATATTTCATATTTTTGGATTTATAGAAACACAAAAACAATACAACAAATCTTTTGTTAGAAGAAATGTAGCTATCAAATGAAATGGCATAGGAACATAGCTGATAATATCGATCATGAAAAAGGAACAATGCCACAATAAAGGCACGTGAATTGGAAGTCAAGAATATAAAACCCTACTTGTGTTTCTTTTTTACAAGGTTGGACAATGAATTGGTATATTGATGTAGATTGAAATCCCATAATTGCTCTGGAGTATTAAATTTTATGGAATTACCAAAACCTATATAAAACAAAACGATCGTCACCGTTAAATCCAACAGATAACTAGTCTCATATGGAATCTGGTACATTTAGAAGCAATGTAAAATCTTATCCGATTTTCTTAAAAAAGATATTATAGCTACCTAGGTTTTCTTTTCTTTTTTTTATCCATAGTCTATTTGGATGTCATTCCAGAAATTGCTTTTCGCCTTCCAAAAGCAAAAAAGTCTGAAATTAGTTTGGATACAAAATTTCAATATGATTTTTGGAAGCAAAAAATTAACTTTTTGTGAACTTCTGCTCCTCGTATCCAAACAAGCTATTAATCTTCTGATTTTATTTTACCTCTTGGTAGTATGTTAATCATGTACATTCTCAAAACCTTTGTTCTTTAACATGATCTCTTCTCTAATTTAAAAAAGATAATGAGTGAGGATCCCTGAACAATCTTATATATATGTACACTATCCATACAAGATTGAACCAATTTTTCTTTAGAATCCAGATGACAATGAATTTGAACCCAATATTTTAATGGTATGTTCATCTTATTAAACTCTAGATTTCTGCCAAAAATGAGCACCAAACCTCAACATCTAACGATTTTAATTTTGACCGTCAATTTTCAACGGTTGATTTTCAGAGCGGTAGATGGTGGTATTATACGTCTCAGATTGTGCTCATTTTTCGTAGGAATTTAGAGTTTAATAAGAGGAACACATCATCAAATTATTGGGATCACACTCATTGTCATTTGGTCTCTAAAAGAATTAGGTTCAATCTTATATGATTAGTGTACATATAAGATTGTCCATGGATCCTCCCTCAAAGATAATATCTTAATATACTTGCATTTTGAAACTTAAAATCTAAAATGAGTCGTCCAATGTCTCTCGTAAACTGATTTATGGAAACTTAAAAAGAATACCACAAATTTTTTGTTAGGCTAAGTGTTATGGGCTAGATTGAGCTGCTAGATTAGCAGAAAAGTGTTGCAGTTCAAAAAAAAGTGTGGCCTATTTGTTAACACTAGTTCTCTCCTAGCAGAAAAGTGTTGCAGTTCAAAAAAAAAGTGTGGCAGTTGAACTAGCAGAGAGATTGAAGCGTTGAATGGTTCAGCGCTCAAAAAGTGACCTTTACGCTGAATGGTTCAGCGCTGGGAGATTAATTTTCTGATCTAACGGCTGAGATTTAAAGCGCTGAACCAAACAACGATGAACAGCAGAGCCGATCCTGTGCGTATTAGGGCCATGTGCGAACTTAATCTCAGGGCCCTTTTACGTTCAAAATTTTCTTTTCCCCCCGACAATTTCAAATAGCAATGAGAAAATGAAACTAACTATTAATATATATATATAGCATAAGCATAACAAGGTCTTTACAGTTATAAGCATTGTTTTTATACATGTTGTCTAGTACAACACAAAAAAATGGTCTAAAAAAAGATTGTCGACTTTTTGTAGTATTTACTGTCCGTATCTTTTAAATGGCTTCAAGTTCTCCCATTTCTGAGTTAGTTAACCAAAATCTTTGTACCTGAAAGACATATAAAGACTAATTAAAGTTGTTAGCAAATCAAAAATACAAATGGAAGACTTAGGAATATTAATATCAAATTCGAAGTTGCTAAGATATTTCACAACAGAAATAATTCTCTTCAATACTTTCTTCCAATGTTCCCTATCTTCATTAACCTCACGTTGAAGTTGCTTATCAATTGTATCATTTAACTCTAGTCTTTCTCGTATCAATCCAAAGTCTCATGTTAACATTATGTACTTTAATATTCTCATGCTTACCAAGAGTTTGGCTAAAATGAATCCAATCATTACACCCTTCATTTGATAAAGCACGTGTACAAGAATCATTTTTAAACAATTTGCAGCAAAAACAAAATTCTCTATCCATCTCTTTTGAATATACCAGCCATTTTTTATTATGTTCTTCACCACTGGGCTTAATTCATGTGCTTGAAAAATGGCCTTGGCCTTGGCCTGAAATAGGCCATGTGCGTTGCATCTCCTGTACACCCTCGGTCCCGGCTCTGTTGGATAATGGTCCCAGATGACGTGGATTGCTAATCTAACTACCAGATTAGTATTCTCATAGGACTTATGAGGTTGCCCTACCTGACACGGATTGTTAGATTACCACTCATAGGACTTAGCCTCCGAGGAAACGTAGATATCAAATAAAATGATAATGATACCGGTGATCATGAAGGGAGTGTAGTGCCATGATAAGGCACGTGATAAGGAAGACAAGAATGTGAAACTCTAATGATAATAGAAAATATAGAAGAGAATGACACTTTTCTTCTTCTTTGTGTATGAATGCTTGCATGTGAATGGCATCAGTACTAGTATAATTGGTCGACTGACTTCTCATTCTCACTCACGCTACTCATTTTTGATCATCTCATTGTCTTCGTCTGTTCATGATAACTAATGCCACGTACACGTGGGAGATTTTTGTCCTTACCAGGTTATGAACACGTGTTCATTGATCATTTGTTCACTGGCAAATCATTAGTTTCATGTCAAGATTCACCAAATGGGTGTATCATCGGAAGATTTAGAACATCTGGATGGTGGTTATGTGATAGATGCCAATAACTAAGATGCGTTGTAACAAGGCCGCCGTGTTGCACTCTATTTCTTGCAAGATCTTTAAGTACTTGGGTTTGTGAAGCAGTGATGAACTCACTTTTTTTCTCCACTAATGCACTAATCGGGCTAGTATTGCACTAATCGGGGTTTGACAGTATCCACTAATGCTCTATATATTTGAAACACGCGTTTCTCCCAAAAAAAAGCGAAAAGAAAAGAAGAGAAGAGAAGAAAAAAAAATCATCCCGATGGGTTATCTGACAGTCGAACAGTTGAGAACAAATCTATGCGGCCGAGTGATAAGCACCGGGCATTATGCATGTGTTATCCCAGCACCCAGCTGATATAACCAATAACACAACTAGTAACTGAAATCGAATGGTTATTGATTTGGGTGTTAGCTAGCATTAGAAAAGGTGGTCTTTAATATTTTTCTAATCTACTAGCTGCACCTAATACTCTTGGTTAACTTTTTTTTTTGAAGCATAATTTTCTTCAGTATGACATCCCGCGCATCCTTGTGTCAGTGCATACTGTTCCCCATTCATCCTGCCAAAGCTGACCACATATCATGACGAAGCTACAGAATATGGTAAGTGCATACTAACACGAAGCTAGCTAGAAAAATGTGGCTCTTCAAAGCAGACCTAATTAATATTCACAAAGACTGTTAGGCGTTAACCACAACAAAAAAAGTTGGTGTGTAGTTATAATAATCTAAGTGATGGTTCCATGGTAGATAGTATGGATGGACTTGGTAAAGCAGGCAGCTGACAAATTCGATGTCTATAAAAGGTGGTGAATGCCCTGAGTAACGGAGTCTCAACAACACACCACATTTACATGCAGAAAAGGTCGAGAGTACTGCCGACCTACAGAATAACATGGATGGTCCTATATATTCCTATACACTCACATCATCACGTACTACTAACAGAAGGAAACAGTAGTAATAAACCACCAACAATTACCAAACTCGATCTATTATAAGCATTGGTTGACCTACTATTGTTGCTTAACAGTAATAACTAGAATTAAAACAGGAATGAACTGTTCTAGTTATTGTACACAGTGAAATCAGTTTCTAAGTATAGAAAAAGAATTATGTGGTAGTAATGACAATGAAAACTGGAGCTAGATACCCTAGATGGAGATGTTACACTGACGTTTCTCACGCCGTTGACTACTTTCAATGTAGTAAAAATAAAACCTACCAACAATAAAGATAATGCGTGTGGTTGCACAGTCATTTTTTTTTGAAGGAATTTGTTAATATGTTGAAGCCTTGAACAGAAATTTGATAATCAGAAGAGGGAAATGGAAGGAGAAGTCTAAATATTTTGGATTTATGGCGGCAACATGAAAACAAACAATACTACAATATTTTGTTAGAAGAAATGTAGTCATCAAGTGAAATGCCATAGGGACATATATTGATCAAGAAAGGGAACAATGCCGTAGTAAGGCACGTGATTTAGAAGTCAAGAATATGAAATCCCATTGGTATTGTTTTTTTCTAAGGTATAGGACAATTAATGGTGTTGGTGATGATTGAAATCTTATCCGATTCTCTTAACAATAATACTAGATTGACCAAGAAAAATATTGTTAGAAGTCTCGTGTCGAGATGCTTTGGTCGAAAGCTTAAAATTGCCCGGCTAAATTGGGCCCTATTGTAATTAATTTGGACCTATAAATTATTTCATCTATCTAATAGAAAATGATAAGGGGTGTCTAAATTTGCTGAAACTACCAATTTACCCCCTAAAAATATCAATACTACCAATTTATCCCCGTTAACTCTTAACAATAAAACTTAAACAAAATCAGATTTTCATTTCCATCCCCTCATAAACTGTTTCTTCTCTTCTTCTTCTCCCTCTTTTTTCATTTTTTTTAAAACCAAAACATCGTCGATTATCGACAATCCAAAAACGATTAATCGTTTTTTTTCTTCTATAAAATGTCGAAACGACCAAGATACAAACAAGCCACTGGAATTACTTATTCTAGTGAGAGTAATCCCGAAATTGTTCAAGCGATTGGAACTGCTTTTAATTATCTTGTTGCAACTGCTTTTGCAAGACAAACTTGCCAAAAGGCGCATATATTCCGTTCAGAAATTGGATCCTCTGAATAGTTACATTAAAATTGCATGTGTTGAAAAATATAGTACAATTCTTCTGCCTTATTTGATAGATACTCAACCTTTTATTTCCAAAGGTTGTGTCCTTTTGTTTTATTATTTGTGTGGAAAGTTGTTAGTTATCATTGGAGTTGCTGGTTAGAGTTGCAATTTGATTAGTGACCGTTGGATTAGCCGGTTAGATTGCGTTGACATGGAAAGTTAACGCTATGTGGCTTCACCAAATGCAAGAGTGATTATGGCGTTGACATGTGGCTATTTGGGTCCTTAATCAAAAAGAAAGATAGCTTTGACGGTTGCAGAATTAACCACTTGGATAAAAATCTTATTACAATCTATCCCCTCTTGTTGATAATAAATATGCTAACCAAATCTAGACTTATATCTATCTATCGTACCATCCGACTTTTGCTTTATCTTATACACCCACTTAAATCTTAATATGTTCATGTCAGATTCTTGAGCTACAATATCCAATATTTCATTTCCTACTAATGCTTTTTCACGGTCCCTTGCAATTTAGGATATTTAATTATTATTTAAAATGTCTTAGGCTCAACAACAGTAGTCAATAACGATGTATAAGCTTGAGCAATTGAATTTTTAGCTGATGCATGAGACATATGATTTGGAAATATTTTCCACTTTGAAATGCCTTTTGAGCTCTAGTAACTATAATACTAGTAGGATCAGACTAAGATGTAAGTATAATTTCAGTAATAAGACAAGAATCTGGATTTGAGTCAGGCATATAATTTTAAAAACAAAACTGAGACTCATTAAAAAATTTATGCCTAAAAATATAAGTCTTTTTAGGCACATGATTATAATATCTACAGTGCTTATGAAATGGACTGTAACCAATGATTTACTTAGTTAAAAGTTTATCAGCTCTTGAGTAAGTTAAACGAGGATAACGAACTGTACTAATTTTTTTGGTAAGAATAATTTGGAGGAACACCAAACAAGACCTTAAAAAGAGATTTATGATTGAATATCGGTGTCTTGTTTATGAGGTAAATGACAGTGAGAAAAATATCATACCACATTTCTTTTGGACAAGAATTACTAAACAGAAGAGCATTAACCATCTCACCCATCTCAGTAATGTTGATATTATATTTTAGCTAGGTCATTCTGTTATGGGGTTTTAAAACAAGATATTTTAATAAGAATACCATTTGACTCCAACAATACCTTGAAAGGACCTTTTACAAGTTCTGTTGCAACATAAACTTGAAAAGTTACTTAAAAATGATTTCTTGTATGAAATTTAAAACGTGTAAAACATTGTACAACATCTTTCTATAGCTCCAATGGATAAATCCAATATAATCTGATAAATTCATCCAAAAACATAATATAATGCCTACAACCATTCAAAGAGATAATAATAAAACCCCACACATCACAATAAACTAAAGAAAGTGGCTTCTTCTCATGAGGCTCGGCTGTGCTTGAGACGATCAGATTAAGCCGACTAGCCTTTCTTGAGCTGATAACGACTAGTTCATCCCTTATAAATTCAACCATTTTCAACTCTAAAATCACACTATGCATACCCAATTTTTTTTTATAGATTCACTTTAATTTCTTGATAATCTCATTCTAATCTTGAAAAATGCCTCATAGATTTCATAGTCCTAAGTATACTCAAGAAGAAGATTTTTCTTATGTTTTTCAAATAAGAGAAAATATCTATAGTCATCAAGCCACGTGGCATTTGTGTTTTTGGCACAACATTTTGTAATGTTCGTAAAAGAAACGAGGAACCCGAAAATGCGTAATGCTCAAGGATTGTCAAGTCGCTTTCAAACAATTAATCATAAAGTCACTCAATTCCAAGGTCAGGTAATGCACACTAACCGCAATAGATAAAACGGTGAATGCGCTGATGAAGTGGTAGCGATATGACAGTTATATAACGACAAACTTTTCGCTTACAAAGGTTGTTTCAACCTCCTTAAAGAGTTTCACATATTCAACCACTTTTTCCGCCTTGATGCTCCACCACCCGACAACTGAATGAGGATGTTAATTAAAGAGTTTTATAATTTGGTTTTAATTAAATGATAAATTAGGTTTAATTTAATGTACATTGCTTTAAAATAACAAAGGTTCAAATTAGTTATGGTAGTACATTGATGGTGCAAATACAAAGAAATTTTTATTGGTTAAACATAGCACAGCAAAATAGCCAGTTACTAAAAGATAAAACGACAGTGAATCAGTTCATACACTTTAATCCAATATAGTTTGTTGTTATTTTTCCATTATCAAATGTAACCCAATAAGTACGATTAATTTGAAAATAGTAATCAAAATTTTAAATTCTAATATCTTCGAATTAAATAACATTATTACCTCTTTTTTGATAAGATATAAACCTGGACAATAAAAACTTAAATAAAGACTTCAATGAAAATCTCGTACAATCTTTGGCCTCATAGTTATCTTCAACTGACGTCACTTCCATCCAATATTTACTTGAACAACTTTTCTGTGGTTTCTGTAACTTCGGTTGTCAACTTTCAAAACTTGAGCTCTTGTTTACCTATTAACAACAAATTTTCCTAGGTGAACTTCTAAAATTTGCACCCTTAATTTCCTCCCTTTTACCATTTTCAATATTTTTAAAATTAACACATATCTTATCAAGAGAAGCCTTAAATTTAGCTTCAGAAAAATTAACCATTTTCAATATTTTTATTATATTCAAAAACCCGCCTATTATCTTCGATAAGATTTATTGTTTTGATCCGTGGATTTACGTTTTTCTTTAGATCTCGTGCGAACCCGTCTCTCAGGGGGGTTTTCGTAGTTTTTTTTTTTTTAAAAAAAAAAAGGATCTACTTGCATTTTAGAGAAAAAAAAATAAAAAAAATCTCTTTTAATAAAACTTTAACCCGTGTATTGTAACTCGTATGTATTAATCCTCTCCTAGAAGAAGGTATTTCGCCAACTAACCCGATTCACGCGGATATTCCCGTTTTTCGTTGTTTGAAATTCCTTGTGCAGAAAGAACGTATTGTGAGTAAAGAAGGCGAGTTTCTGCGAGATTTCATTGTCGACAAAAGGACCCGTGATGGAAAAGACGCAGGAAGCGGGAAAAGCCAAAGCTTCGTCAAAGGAAACACCCAGGACGACCCCGGTCATCACCCGAAGCAAGCAGAAAGGAGACAAAGCTAAAATGACCAGTCAAAGGCAAGATACTGCGGAAATCACTTCACCTATGAACGCTAATTCAGTTGCAGCAGCGACTCTCAGAGCAGCGGCAACAAAGTACGGTGCGGCTGCGGTAGTCCTGAAGGCTGCAGAGGCTAGAAAAACTTGCGCTATGAATCAACTTCATCAACCAAGAGAAAGGGTGGATGAATCCAGAACATTCCAAACCGTGCACCTTCCATCTTGTGGAATGCCACCAACAAATGATCAAAATCAAACCATACCAGCGGCTCTAGCACCGCAGAGGGGCACTCACCCCTATTTGGAAATGCCAACAACCGAAGCTGAACCTCTGCCACCTTTAGTGCAGACCGTAGAGGAAGGCGGCACCATGGCCGTAGTGGCACGCGCTGGGACTCCCAATCAGGGGTCCAACCAATCACATCGACTGATGGCTGAGCTTGAGGAACTGAAGAAGAGCCAGCAGGTTTACGCAGATGTTGTAGCCCTGTTGGCCAGAGAAAATCAAGATTTAAAGGAGCGGATTGCTCAAAGCACGAAGACCAGCCAACAACTTGATGAAGCAAATTCCAAAGCACCAGAGCCAAACCGAGACTGTAGAGTCGTCATAGCGGCTAATGGAGATGCGACTAGGGGAAGTAGCGTATCCGACCCGGATTATGACGACGGATAATCAGACGGTAACGAGCAGAAGAACTTAGGGCACCACCGCGCGATGGAAGAGCTACGAGATGATGGCCGAGATCAGGCAATTAAAAAATAGACAAGGCGGGGGTAGGTTAGAAGAGGTCATGAGAGAAGCTAACTCTACGCCCTTAACTCATCGCTTGGCCAACACCCCTATTCCACTGAAATGCCCTGTCCCAACGTTCGAATGCTATGATGGATCCAGTGACCCTGCTGCACATATTCGGTACTGCAACCGTGTCTTAGCTAGATGGGGTCAGAACGACGCCGTACTCTGCAGATACTTCCCGTCAAGCCTGAAGGGATCGGCATTATCATGGTTTGATAATCTGCCGCCAAACTCCATCCACTTATACGACCAACTCGCAGAGAAATTCTTAAGAACATACATGTACAACAAGACTGTAAACACCGGAATGGATAAGCTCTTTTCACTGGCGATTGGCTACAAGGAAACCACGAGGGAGTACACTAACAGATGGCACAAGATCTGCCAAGCCATAGGGAGCGTGGACCCAGTGGTAAGCATCAATTGCTACAAATGGGGATTAGACCGAATGAGTCCCCTATTTGTTGAAATTCATGGAAGCGTGCCTAAGACAGAGGGAGATCTTCGAATAATTATCGAAAAGCACACTCGACTTGAAGAAATTCAACGGGAAAACCCGAGGGCATATCCGCAGAGATCTCACCGCACCAATTCAGCGGAACAAACCAATGGGGCCAAAAGGAGTTGCTCAGTGGAGAGACCTCACGAAGATAGGAAGGAACGAAGGGATGAACGAAGAACAGGTGACCGAAAATTCGAAGATCAAGTTTTCACGAAACTCAACGCTAGCTATGCTCGTATCCTACGAGAAATCAAAGGGAGGAAAAACCTGGAGTGGCCATGGTCTAAGGGAAAGCAGCTCCCGAGATCCGAGAAGTCTAAAGATTACTGTGAATATCATTGTTTCAACGGACACCAGACCGAAAAGTGCAAGAACCTTAAAATAATGATCCAAAAATTAATTGATGCGGGAGAGCTCAAACATTACGTACGAAAGGATGTTACCGAGGATAGATCCAAGCGAACCAAACCAGTCCAACTTCCGGAAGGAAACCGAACAATCAACACCATCTCGTGTTCCGAAGCCACAGGGCCCTCACTTACAGCGCAGATAGGAAAGAGGGTACGGAAGCAATTCGAAGACCGCTGCGAATTGTATAAGGTCGATGGGATAGCGGTGGACGAGCACGAAGAATGGATGGAATCTCCTATCATCTTCGATGCCGAGGATATCGAAGAAGATATGGAAGACCATAACGATCCCTTGGTCCTAACGCTACCAGTAGCTGGATGTAACCTCAAAAAGATCCTCATAGACGGGGGGAGCTCCGTAAACGTCCTATTTTATGATGCATTCAAACGGATGAAGCTCCATGAGGAACAGTTAATGACTTCTTATTACACCATCTACGGATTCAATGGAGCAGCCACGAAGCCCTTGGGAGACATCGTTTTGCAGGTTAACGCAGGGCCCATGAAATTAGAAACCTGATTCAGTGTGGTGGACACCCCATCCACCTACAACGCCATTATTGGACGAAAATGGATACATAAACTCAAAGGAGTTGCGGCAACGTACCACCAATATCTCAGATTCCCAACACCTGGGGGAGTAATGGAAATCAAGGGAGATCGGGTCACTACGAGAGAGTGCCAGGCCACTCAGGATCATATCAACAACGATCAAGAAGAGCAGCAAAAAATCCTAAGAGTAAAAATTAAAGAAACCACGAAAGAGAAGGCCATAGACATGTTCCTCAAGGAAACTACAGGGAAGGGCTTGACGAAAGATGATAATGTCCTAAGCACAGAGACAAGTACTTCAACAACCAGCGAAGAACAGAAACACGCTAAATAGCAATTAAAGAACGTCCCAGTCCTCGGAAATCCGAAGCCTGTGTTCACACCAGTGGAGCCCGTAAAAGAAATCAACATAGGAACGGAAGAAAGCCCGAAGATGATCAAAATAGGGACCATAATGGACGAAGGAAGGGAAGATTCTTTAACCAAATTACTTAAGGAATATGCGGATGTGTTCGCCTGGAAGCTAGGAGATATGCCGGGGATTGAACCAAAAGTAATCCAACACGAGCTACGCATCAAACCGGGCACGCCCCCGTTCAGGCAGAAAATACGAAAAGTAGCTCCAGAGTATCATGAGGCAGTAGAAACAGAACTTCGGAAACTACTAGACACAGGATTTATCAAGGAAGTCAAGTACCCTACCTGGATCTCCAACATGGTCATTGTTCCTAAGAAAAATGGAGGGGTTAGAATATGCATCGACTTTACTAATCTCAACAAGGCATTCCAAAGGACAGCTATCCCCTGCCGAGCATAGACCAGCTGGTAGAAGCAGTAGAAGGATATGAAGAACTGTCATTCATGGATGGACATTCTGGCTACAACCAAGTGGCCCTGACAGAAGAAGATCAGCCACACACAGCGTTCTACACCCCACATGACCTTTATTGCTACACTAGAATGCCCTTCGGACTTCGAAACGCAGGGGCAACATACCAAAGGATGGTCGATGCTATCTTCAAGCCGTGGATTGGAGGAACCTTAGAAGTCTACGTTGACGACATGCTCGTCAAAAGCAAGCTTCGTAAAGATCACACCAGGATCTGAGGAATATCTTCGAAGCAATGAGAAAACATCACATGAAAGTGAATCCGGAGAAATGTACTTTCGGTGTCACCTCGGGGAAATTCCTCGGGTATCTGGTAACAAAAAGGGGCATCGAGGTAGACCCGGCAAAGATTCAAGCCATAGTAGAGATGCCGTCCCCAAAGAATTTAAAGGAAGTACAAAAACTCAATGGATCCATAGCAGCTTTGGGCAGATTTATTGCCCGGTCCTCGGACAAATGCAAACATTTCTTCAATATTCTCAAAAAAGGGAGCAGGTTCGAATGGACCGTTGAATGCGAGGAAGCATTCCAAAAAATCAAAGAACACCTAGCCTCAATCCCGATCCTGCAGAAGCCAGATCCTGACGAGGTTTTGGCACTGAACGTAGCAGCAACAGAAGACACAGTCAGCGCAGTATTGGTCAAAACCAATACAAAGATAGAACAACCTATCTATTACGTCAGCAAGACCCTCAATTCTGCAGAAAGGAACTATACTAAGATTGAACAGCTCATCCTCGCATTGGTATGGGCTACTCAAAAACTGAGAACCTACTTCCTAACTCACCTCGTCAGGGTCCCATGCAAAGCATCATTGGAAGCAGTCCTCAAAAGCACCGGAAAAGTGGGCCGAATAGCCAAATGGAACACCCATCTGGACCAATTCAACATCATTCATGAAATTCAACATTCTCGGAAGTCCCAAGTTCTGGCGGATTTCTTAGAAGACCTCCCCCTTGACAACGACGAAGAGATTAAGGGAATACCAGAAGCCAAGGAAGAAAACAAGAATCCAATGGATATCCTCGAACCTGCGAGTCAAAGACAATGGGAAGTCTTCGTCGACGGATCCAAAAATAAGGAAGGAGCAGGAATAGGCATTGTCATTATCACCCCAACCGGAGAAAGGATTATACAGGCACTTAGGTTAGAATTCAAAGAGCATACCAACAACATCGTTGAATACGAAGCTGTCGTACATGCCCTCCGTATAATAATAGAGATGGGGGTAACCGATGTAAGGATGACAAGTGATTCGCAGCTTGTCATACGGCAAATAGGGATCGAGTATAATGTGTACGATGACACCCTCTCATCTTACATGGCCTTGGTCCAAACATTGGCATCGCAAATCCCGAACATTAAGTTCCGGCACTTATGCAGAAGGGACCTCAGGCACGCGGATGCCCTAGCATATATATCATCCATGCTGAGGGATAAAAACGTCGAAGTTATTAAAATAGAAAGGGCATACGAGCCTTCGATTGCATCTCAATTCTCCTTCGCTACCAATCAAGATATAGTGGAAGAAAATATCGAAGACCAGGTAGGAGAAGACATCCATAACGACTTTGACGAAGAAGATATCCTGTCAAGAGCAAATCAAGACGAAGACTTCAGCAACGAAGATGACTGGAGAGTGATGATCCATGCCTTTCTCGAAAATGGAAGCTTACCTGCGGATCAGAAACAAGCTAGGAAGATACTCTCCAAAGTAGGAAGATATGATCTTCGGGATGGGGTCATGTACAAGAAATCCTTCCTTGGACCATTACTACGTTGCTTGTCCCGGAAAGAGGGGCATCGAATTCTAAAAGACATCCATTATGGTGACGCGGGGAATCATAGCGGCATGCGATCAGTAGCTGACAAAGCAAAAACGCAAGGATATTACTGGCCGACAATGATACAGGATGCCGCGAGGATGTCCCGACGGTGTGAAGAATGTCAGCGCTTCGCCAAAAAGATCCACGCTCCGGCAACAATGTTAAACTCCGTCGATAGCCCGTGGCCATTTGCAAAATGGGGCGTAGACATCGTCGGGCCTTTCATCGAAGGATCAGGGAAATGACGATTTTTGATAGTAGCCACGGACTACTTCAGTAAATGGGTGGAGGCTAAGGCCTTGGCCAGGATCAGAGATGTGGATGTGTTTACTTTCATATTCCAGAACATCATTTGCAGATTTGGTATACCCGCTGAAATTGTATCTGATAATGGTAAACAATTACAGGGGAAAAATATAGACATGCTCTTCGATACTTTCAAGATAAGAAAGAACAAGTCCACCCCCATATACCCTCAAAGCAACGGGCAAGCGGAAGCTACCAATAAGACCCTCTCCCTTATACTCAAAAAACAATTAGACGAGCATAAAGGGAGATGGTGTGAACAGCTGCACAATGTGTTATGGGCATACAGGACAACACGAAGATCCGCCACGGGGGAATCCCCGTTTCTTCTCACTTATGGAGCTGAAGCAGTCATCCCTACAGAGATACTCATGCCAACCACAAAGACCGATGCGTGGGAGAAAAATCTCACAACAGACATGATGTTAGAGAGATTGGACGACCTAGAAGAAAGAAGGGAAGCAACATTGCAGAAGATGGAAAATTACCAGCGAAGACTTGCAAGGGAGTACAACAAAAAGGTAAAGCTCCGGAATTTTGTAGAAGGGCAGTATGTGTTGAGAACAATCCCACAGTATCAACGAGAGAAGAGATGGGGAAAGTTAGCACCTACGTGGGGAGGACCTTTTATAATACATGATATTGCGGGAGGTGGTTCCTACTACCTTCGTAATCTGAAAGGCGAAGTCTTCAAACATCCTTGGAATGCTAAGTGGCTCAAACCATACTTCCCATAGGTGCAACGCAGCCTTGCAACTGCGTGAAGGGTACCAGAAGAAGAAGGGAGTGTGAACACTCTACATGTTTCTATCTCTGGACGAGGAATTGCATGCCTCAACCTATCAATCAAACAAGCTTTCTATGTATCCACTAAACCTATCGACAATATTGGGGAAAGTAGTTAATCTACAATCTCTCAGGGCTCCCCCGTCAGTGTCCATAAGTGTAAGACCAGGGGGAAGGCACCCAGCAGAAAGAGATACCCAACCAATCTTAAGGCAACGGGTCGACGGAATGGGTGTATGTAAATTTTTTAAACCCCATATCCTAGAACGTTGCATCGGCCCCCACCGTCTGGGAATCCTCTGGCCAAGGGTTCGCCGGCGGGGAGACAGGTCTCAAGCCGATCACGAAGGTACCTCCCTTCGGGATCGCACCCAAACACTTAAAATCCTTTTTTATTTTTAGAGTCTTTCATCACAATGCATAAAATAAAAACAAACCAACATTGCAAGTATATCAAGAAAAGGATCCATTTCATAAAGGACGATTACAAAAAGTGAAGGGCCAATTCAAGGAAGAGTACACATCAAAAAATATTCCTTTTATATGATACTAGCAAAAAATATTCTTTTTACATAATTACAAAAAGTGGAGGGATAATGACGCTGCGGTCTCTACAAAATGCAGCGGTCTCTACCTAGATGACGCCGCCCCATCAGCAGGATCGTTCCGAAGACTTGAAGGGACGCTCCCACCAGATGCGGGTCCCGAGGAGCCAGGAAAGGCAGCAGGAACTGAACGACGCAGATAATTCTTCACAAGACCATGCTCGTTCTTTAGGCCAAGTTCTATCTTCTCTAGCATCTTGTTCGTCTCCTCAGCCAATTGACACCGAGCCTTGTGCTTAATAACTATCGTCCTCTGTTGGGCTTGGGATAACAACGAAGACAGACGACTCACTTCTTTAGAAGCAGCACCGACGGCCTCTTCGCGGGATGTCGCCAAACTCTTAAAATGCTTAGTTTGTTCTTCCTGCTGCGCTAAGGAAGATTGAGCCTTTTCAAGTTTTTCATTAGCAACGCGAAGTTGTCCCTCGAGTTCTGAAAAAGACAACACCAGGGAGTTAGCACAGAAAAGACACAATCACACTCGATGGAATAGGGTTATACCTTCGACACAAGCCGAAGCCTCTTCATACTCATTAACAACTGCATCTCGCGCTTCATCAAGATGATCATATTCCGCGGATAATTTCTTATAATCTAGTTGAAGGTTTGTGAGATTAAATTGACTGCCATCTAATTCTACCTGCTTCATCGAATCCATGTGACGAAGGTGGTCAACTTCTTTGTTTATCTCTGATACCCCCTTGCTCAATCTGTACATACACACTTCAAGATTCCTCTCAGACTCAGCCTGATGAGCTACTTCAACGCGGGACGCGGCAAGGGCCTTGCTTAGAGCATGGGCTTCGGCACGGGCATTGTCCCTTTCTCTGATAAGACACATCGCACTATCCTCACCTCCTGGAAAAGGGAGGGATCGAGACTTTTGTAATTCCTCTTCCAGCAGTTGTATCCTAGACTCCAACAAAGAAGTACGCTCACGGGATTCCCGCAGACTATCACGTGTCCACAGCAGCGTACCATTAAATAAAGCACGGTCATGGTTATACAGATTTTGCATGTCGACCATCTGAACAAGCCTTGCGCGCCATACCTCAGCCCGAGCATCCCATTTCTTGGCTTCACTTTTAATTTTCTGAACAAGTTCTTTAATACGAGATTTCTGCCGTGCCCTTTCGTTTCGAAGCCATATCAGCTCGGGGACACCACCCACTGGAGATAGGGTGGGGAGACTCAGACAGAACAACTAAGAAATAGAGGAATGACGACACACTGCGAGGGAAAAAGAGAAAAAAAGAACCAAACCTGTGAAAGCTGAAACTTGGCCGCGAGTTTCCTCTAACTCAGCGCGAGCAGCAACAAGCTCTGAACGAAGACTGGCCTCCGCTTCACCCAGCCTTTCTTTCTCCTTGAGGCTTTTCTTCCGCTCTTCTATTTCCACCTCAGCCGCAGATAATTCCTTTTCTCTGTGACGAAGCTTAGCCTCGAGCTTCAGAGATTTCGCTTTGAAGAACTGATACAACACGTGGTTACAATGCTCACTCCTCATCATCTACACATCAAGACGAAAAACATTATTTCACCGAAGAATTGGATCGTCACGTAGAAGTACGTACGAAAATTTACCTCTAAGACACGCTGCTGAGGAAAGCCATATTGATACCCGTCGGCTATGGCCATCATATCTGCGACGGAAGTAGGAGGCTCCGACACAAGGGGAGCTTCGGGAACACTCAAATTTCTTCCCCAGGCCTCAGACACCCGCGCCTTGGAAGACATTTCCATCATACGACGGGTATACGCGTCAGAATCCTTTTCACCAACAACAACAGGGGCGGGATGAGGGACAAATAACAGATTCTTTTCTTTGAGCCAATCCATTATGGAGTCTTCACCCTCAGATGTTGGCGAATGAGGGAGATCCGCAGCAGGCGAATCAATCACCGACTTCCCCTTCTCTGACGCGGCCCCATCAGCACAAATGTCGGCATCCACATGCGCACCATGCTCCTCCGCGCCACCATCTTGAACAGCAGCATCTCCGTTACTAGCACTCCCGAGGACATCCCAATCATCATTGGGGGACAGTAGAGAGAAGTCCTCAGGAAAATCGAGGGCATCATCCATAAACTCCCCCGTAGAATACAGCCGATCAAAAGAAAACTCTTGAGAAAGGGTGGGGAGAGTCTCCGTGGCATCCTCAACAGGGACAGAAATATCACCAATAGCACCGGCGCGGTTTCTCCCTTCATCACCATCTTGACTCGCACAGACCTCTTCTTCAACATTGATAGGGGAAGTACCAGTACGTTCCTCCCCATCTGTAATCTCCTCATCCTCAGCAAACTCTTCGTTCACCGGACTTGTAACTTCTTCATGGGCCTCAGCCCCACACATCAAAATGGTAGAAGACTGCTTCGGCTTAATCTTTTTCCTCTTCGACACCTAAAAACCAAAAGAATTATTTTTCCCGAAGAGTTGAATTTCTAAAAGAAAGAGAAGCGCAGCTAGAATCCGCGTACCTGAGCAGTCGAGGCACTCCTCGGTGGAAGTATAGCACCAGAACCTTCCTCCTCGTCTCCCTCCACGACGTCAAGGGCATAAGGAAAATTCATACCCGCGAAGTTTAAACGCCAGGGACAGAAATCTCCATAACGAGCAGGAGGAGATTCACGCGGCTTGCTACTCTCAGTAGGACGCCAACCGCGGGGACCAGGAATCCAACCGTACGCCCTTGGACCAACCACTTCGATAACAGTAGCGTGCCATTCGTAGTCGTGGTCGCGCTTGATCCTCTCGCGGGCCGGGAAAAGTTTCCGCTGACTATACCCCTCCGTGCCGGGAACATACTTCAGCTTGGCATCGCTGACCTCATTTAACAAACGAATTTCGCCCCGAGGAGCAGCGAGATTCCGGAGGATGACACTCCACGGCTTACGGTTCCTACTGTTGACGTAATCACCGAAGGAGTTATTGAAATTCTTAGGAGTATACCATTCCTTCTCCGCGGGATTGGGAACGTAACAAGTCATTGTCATTTCCCCCTTACTCCGCAGATAGCATTCCTTCAGGGCGCGGAGATAATTCCCCGATAGTTGCGATACAGAACGGCTGTGAGTATTGGTGGAAGAGCCTTCACGACTAGCAAGCACATCATAGTAGAAGGAATCACCTGACTTGTACAACGACAGCATAAGACCAGCTTCGAAAGCGCCAACCGTGGTCAACAAATGAAATTCATCGAACTCATACTTTGAGATAAGCTCATAAGTAATATCATCCTCAGGGGCATAGAAACGAACTTCGAAGGCTTGAATCTCATGCTTTTCCTTGAAAATCTCGAGATCAATGTGCTTGAACGTTACTTTTTTCTTACTGACCGAAACGCTGCGTATCAATGGGGCAGCCTCATCCTCCTCGGCGGGGCCGGATGAACCAATGAAAGCCTCGGAAGCCTTCCCCTTCAAAGAAGGAATCTTTGAAGACTCAACCCTCGGAACACTACCTTTGGTATTCTTCCCTCTAAATGAACTTATAGGAGGGGGCGGCAGACGCTCGGGCTCTACAGAACGTAAGGGAGAAACATCAAAACAGACAGCACGGGTCGGTGACTGCGTACTCCTAATACCATCCCGCGGACGAGACACCGCGCGATCAACAACCCTTCGAGACCCAGAAGGATTGGTCGAAGTAACCTCTTCCCTAGAAGATGAGGCCTTATCCCCAGAAGAAACTCGACTTCTACGAACATCATCTTGAGACTCTCTACGCGGAGGAGATCTCGATAGACCAGAACCAGGAGTCTGATAAGGAAGCCGCGGACGGTCAGACATGGCTGCGAAAATATTAATCATAAACAAGTCAAAAACAAACTCAAGGATATTACCAACAACCAAAAAACCACATAAATAGAAACCCACACATGATAACGTAGAAACCCTAAAATTAGCATACATGATCAAAATTCCATAAAATCTCTACCCTAACAATGGCCTCCTTGATTTAAGACGAAGAACAGGGGCAAACTAGAATGCAAGCATTGAAAGAACTTCTTCATCACAAACAAGGAACAAAAGTAGCAGAAAATTTACAAATTAACATAGCGTAAAACCATGGAAACAAAGAAAAGAAAAACTTACCAGCAAAAACAGCAGCAGAAAGAACAAATCAGAAATAAAGAGGAGGCAAGTGTGATTAAAGCTCAATGGAAAGAATTTAAGGGCTGAAGAATGAAGACTGACAGAGAATTTAAGGGCTGAAGAATGAAGACTGACAGAATTTAAGGGCTGAAGAATGAAGACTGACAGAGAATTTAAAGGCTGAAGAACGAAGAACTAAAATTAAGAGAATGTTTAGGAAGAATGAAATTAATTCTCTCTCCTTAATATACCCGAAAGAAAGAGAAGAAAATTAATGAAGGAATGGGAAACGTGCCCGTTACATGAGCATTTAATGCACAAATAAAAGACGTGCCCAAGTATCTAGGAAAAGTTATTAGGAGAGATAGAAGAATAGGAAACGACTGTTTTCTTCAGGGCACCCATTAAACATTCAAGCCCAAAGAAAAGGGGCAAATTGTGTATACATATATCTCACCATCAGACACGTGTATATAGAAAAATACGTGGAAAGCATGCAGGCCAGGACATCAAAATACGATGCACTACGGAACACCAAATAAACCCCAAGGAGTTACTTTATCTCATCCCCAAAAGAAGCTAAGATCAACGGTGGAGAGAAAGTTAGCTGACACGGACGTGACAGGGGCAGAAGACACTTGTCTGACACGAGCAGGCATCTCAACTACCCTCATTAAACACTCTGAGCAGTATACGTGTCGATCAGCCCGTGGGACGAGAGAGGATGTCTCTGCGTGATCAAGTGACAAACGCGGACGTCTGCGTGATGGACACAAGACACTAGAAGATAAGGTTCCAACGGCCTCCAGAGAGGGGTCCCACACTCTAACCCTATAAATACCCCCTCTCCACCAAGAGGAAAGGAGATCGGAAAAATCAGGAAGGGAAAAAGAGAGAGATTGCGAGTGCAAGGTAATCCTTTAGAAGATAAAAACATGTAAACCCAAAAGTCATTCGACTACTCTTGTAAACGTGAAGAATATAGTGAAACAACAAACCCCGTGGACGTAGGCCTTAGTGCTGAACCACGTAAACCTCGGTCTCGTTTACATTTCAGCACTTTATACTTGTCTAACCCCATGGATCTTTACTTGTACGTTTTGCTTTCTTTGTTTTTACCTATATCCCGTGCGCAAACGCCTCGCAGGGAGTTGTTAGATGAGGCTATGATAAACCCGAAGGTTTTGAGCCAAGGAATCAACACTAGGATATCATCATCACAAATCACTCTAGATTACGATGATTGGTTGTGAGCATTCGGATGCCTTCGTGATTTCTGTGTTCACCGTCAACAATGACTGGATAGTCATAGGAGATCTCAATCTAACCAACCATGCTCATGAAAAAAGAGGTTCAGGAAGATTCAAAAAAACTGAAGCCGACACAATTAAAGGTCTGTTAGTAAGAACAAATCTCCATGATGTAGGGTTTGTAGGATATCCGTTTACTTGGTCAAATAAGAGAGGGGATGCCGAGTTAACAGAGGCAAGACTAGATAGAGGAATGGCTAACACGAAGTGGAGTGCAAATAACAAGAACGCAACAATTAAGCACCTCATTGTTGTGGGATCCGACCATGCTCCAATAATGCTTAATATAAAACATCAATCAAACTCGGGAAGCAAACCTTTCAAATTTCTTGGAATATGGTTGAGAGAAACTTCCTGCAAGGAGCTGATCTACTCAACTTGGAATACTGAAGTTTCAGGAAGTAATGCTTACAAACTGGTCCAGAAATTGAAACGCACAAAACACGAAATTAGTAAGTGGAACAAGAACTCTTTTGGTAATATCAAAAGCAACATAGCAAAGGCAAAGAATGACTTAGAAAAAACTAGTTCCAACTTACTCATCACCAATAGAGCCCAGGTTATAAGACAAAAAGAGGAAACTCTAGCACATTGGTACAAAGTTGAAGAGAGATTTTGGAAAGATAAGAGCCGTGAAAATGAAGTGAAGCTAGGAGATAGAAACACGAGGTACTTTCATAGGAAAGCAGAAAATAGGTTTAGAAGAAATAAAATAGAAGCGATTAAGGATCCTTGTGGTATTTGGGTTGAAGAGAGGAATCAAGTGGCTAGTGTTATATCAGATCATTTTAGCAAAGTAGCTACCTCTTCCTGTCCTCAACCAGACAATAGTTACTTTGACCACATCCATAGTGTTATAACCCCTGAAGAGAATACTATTTTAACCCATGTTCCTGACTTGGAGGAAGTTAAAAGTGTAGTTTTCTCAATGCAACCAGATACATCCCCAGGCCCTGATGGGTATACCCCTAGGTTCTTCCAACTTAACTGGGATGTAGTGGGTTCTGATGTGTACAATATGGTCCAAGGTTTTTTCACCACAGGTCACATCCTAGAAGAAATCAACAATACCTTCATTTCCCTAATACCTAAGGTCGAGTGTCCACAAACAGCTAGTGATTATAGGAGAATCAGTTTGAGTAACATCATATACAAGATCATTTCAAAATTTTTGGCCAACAGGTTAAAAGGTCTGTTGCACAAGATTATATCCCCTTACCAAGCAGCCTTTGTACCCGGTAGGCAAATTAGTGATAATGTGCTAATTGCACATGAGATGATACACACAATGAGGACACAAAGAGGTAGTGATTTCCTTATGGGAATCAAAATAGATATGTCAAAGGCGTTCGACAGGGTCGAGTGGAATTTTCTTATGAAGGTGATGACTAGGATGGGTTTCAGTCAGTCTTGGTGTAACTTAGTGCAGCAGTGTATCGGAACCGTGTCTGCTTCTGTCCTTCTCAATGGAGTGCCATGTGAGCAGTTTTTTCCTACTAGAGGATTGAGGAAAGGAGACCCTCTCTCTCCTTACCTTTTCATCATATGCATGTAGGTGCTATCTTGGGCTATCTCTGATGCTGAAGAAAAGAACCTCATTCATGGGATAAAAGTGAAGTGTAATGCTCCACCTATATCCCATTTGCTTTTTGCTGACGATCTGTTGGTCTTCGCCAATGCTACTGCTTGTGAGAGTGAAAACATCCTCCAAGTTTTCAATGATTTCAGTATTGCTTCTGGGCAGCTAATTAATTTTGATAAATCGGGCATCTTTTTCAATCCTAACTCGCATCAGAGCACTATGGATAGAATCACCAATACCTTAGGAGTCACTAGAATCTCTCTTAATGATAAGTACCTAGGTTCACCTCATTTTACTCACATTTCCAAGATTGCTTGTTTTGAAAATGTTGTTACTAGAGTCGAATGAAAGATGCAGAATTGGAAGAAGGCCATATCCTGTGCTGGAAAATCAACACTCATTCGCACCTCAACTTCCACTATTTCTCTCTATCAGATGAATGCTTTTAGAATCCCAGTTGCCATCACTGATAAGATATCAAACCTGCAACGTGATTTTTTCTGGCGTAAAGAAAAAAACACCTCTAAAGGGGTATACATCAAAGCCTGGATTACAGTTAACAAGCCAAAGTCTATGGGATGAATGGGTTTCCTTAACCTTCGAGTGTTTAATCAAGCAATGCTTGCAAAACTGAGCTGGAGATTGACAAAGGAGCCTGATTCTATTTTGGCAAGTGTCATGCGTCACAAATACTATCCTGACAACAATCTCTTAAACGAGTACAACAGGTACCCTACCAAAGTCTCTTGGGCTTGGAGTAATCCAAGTAAAGAAGTGCATAATGTGAGAGAAAATTCTATTTGGATAGTGGGCAATGGAGAAAAGATAAGAATTTGGGAAGATAGATGGTTCCCTGGAAAGGAGTGTCAGCTGAAGCCACTCGACAGAAACAACCTACAATTTATTTGGGTAAGTGAATTGATGTCTCAAGAAAAAAATGAGCTAACTTGGAATGTCATTGTGCTGCATCTGTGCTTTGATGAAGAAACAGTGAAAGACATCTGCAAAATTAGGATTCAAAAAGATAGAGAAGATAACCTTAGATGGAAGCTCGAGGAAAAGGGGAATTTCACGACAAAGTCCCTCTACAACAAATTAATCAGGAGGGGAGAACCTGAAGATAACCAGGAAGCAAGAAAATGGGGGAGAATATGGAATTTGCAAGTTATGCCAACGATACAAACATTTTTATGGAAATGTGCACACTCAATTTTGCCCCTAAATGCTAGGATGTCACAAATTTTACCAAGAATAAACAGCTCTTGTCCCATGTGTGGGACTCAGGAAGAATCTCTAACTCATCTTTTTATGAATTGTACTTTTGCTCTATCTGTGTTAAGTAACTTAGGCATGAACGTAGATATGGTGATGAACAATCATGTTGAGTTTCAAATTTGGTTTAATAACTGGTTTATTAGAACTGATATGGAAGAGGGGAGTAACCACACTTGGCCTGAGTTTATGGCAGTAGTTCTTTGGGGCATATGGAAGACAATGTGTGACCTTGTTTTCAAAAAGAAAAAACCTAGTCCTCAGTGGACTGGAAGTGTTATAACCACTATCATAGATAGTGGGATGAAGTACAGAGACCTCGAAGACCAGGAGGATGATATAACAATATCACACTCATCTGGTCTTACACCAGTCGACAATGATGGTGTCAGGATAATTATTGGTCTAGCTTTTGGGAACAACAAAGATCAATGTGGAGTAACACTAATAGTTTCAGATAATACAGGTACTTATACAGGAGCGAAATGCGCAGGAATCGCAGGAACAACAACAAAGGAAATAGAGGAGAAAACAGCTTCTATGGCAATCAACTGGACACGAAGAATGAACTTTAGCAGAGTGCAGTTCCAAAGTGACAATATGAAAGCCCTTGAAGTTGTTAGGAAGGACATCATCAACACAAAAAATGAAACACCAAGGTTGCATGCAGGCAACATGTCGAATTTCCAGTTATGTATGAAGGGAATCAAAACTCTAAATTTGATCCCGACTTTCGAAAATTTTTTTAGTACTAAGCTAGCGGCTATATGCTTGGACTAGAATTTGTCAAGATCTTGGGATGAAAACTCTCTTTCTCCTAAATTGTTAGGAATAGTGTACATTGTGTACACATATATCTCACTATCAGACACGTGTATATAAAAATATACGTGGAAAGCATGCAGGCCAAAACATCAAAACATGATGCGTCACGAAAGACCAAATAAACCCCAAGGAGTTACTTTATCTCATCCCCAAAAGAGAATTTAAGATCACAGGTTCAATGAAGACTGACAGAGAATTTAAGATCACAGGTTCAATGAAGACTGACAGAGAATTTAAGATCACAGGTTCAATGAAGACTGACAGAGAATTTAAGGTCACAGGTTCAATGAAGACAGACAGAGAATTTAAGGGCTGAAAAAAAAAGAAAGAATGAAAACTGAGAGAGCGTTTAGGAAGAATGAAATTAAATTTTCTTTCTATCCTTAAAATACCCGAAAGAAAGAGAAGGAAATTAAGGGAGGAATGGGAAACATGCCCGTTACATAAGCAGTTAATGCACGAATAAAAGACGTGCCCAAGTATCTAGGAGAAGTTATTAGGAGTGAGAAGAATATGCGACGATAGTTTTTCTTCAAGGCACCCATTAGTCATTCAAGCCCGAAGAAAAGGGGCAAATTGTGTACACATATATCTCACTATCAGACACGTGTATATAAAAAGATACGTGGAAAGCATGCAGGCCAAAATATCAAAACATGATGCGTCACGAAACACCAAATAAACCCCAAGGAGTTACTTTATCTCACCCCCAAAAGAGAAGCTAAGATCAACGGTGGAGAGAAAGTTAGCTGACACGGACTGACAGGGGCAGAAGACACTTGTCTGACACGAGCAGACCCCTCAACTACCCGCATTAAACACTCTGAGCAGTGTACGTGTCGACCAACCTGTGGAACGAGCGAGGATGCCTCTGCGGGATCAAGGGGCAAACGCAGACCTCCGCGTGATGGACGCAAGGACACAAGAAGATAAGGTTCCAATGGTCTTCAGAGATGGGTCCCACATTCTAACCTTATAAATACCCCATCTCCACCAAGAGGAAAGGGGATCGGAGGAATCAGGAAGGGAAGAGGAGAGAGAAAGAGAATTTGCAAGTGTAAGTTAATCATTTAGAAGAGAGAAACATGTAAACCCAAAAGTCATTCGACTATTCGTGTAACAGTGAAGAAGATAGTAAAACAACAAACCCCGTGGATGTAGGCCTTAGTGCTGAACCACGTAAACCTTGGTCTTATTTACATTTCAACACTTTATATTTATTTAGCCCCATGGATCTTTACTTATACGTTTTGTTTTCTTTGCTTGTACTTATATCCCGTGCGCAAACGGCTCGCACGGAATTGTTAGATGAGGCTATGTTAAACCCGAAGGTTTTGAGCCAATGAATCAACACTTGAATATCATCATCACAAATCTCATGAGATAATGTTTGGTTGTGAACATTTGGACCCCTTCGTGGTCTGTGTGTTCACATACATAAAGAGGTTGTGAACACAAAATCTTTAAAAGGTTAAGCTCGAGCGCCAATTTGACAGGGTGCATGTGCAACTTGCTTTAAACTAGATGGATGGGCTTGGTATAGTGGGCAGGCAGGCAGTTGACAATTTTCATGTTTTCTAAAAGGTGGTGAATGCCCTCATTTGCTTATCTAAAAAGGATTATAGGCAGCACTGCCATAAACATGAATGGTCCTATACCCTATACACTCACATCATCTAGTACTGGTGTAAGTACAGAGACAAAAACAGTATTAAACCACCACCCCAACAACAATTACCAAACAAACTTAATCACAAGCATTGTTAGTTGTTGTTGGTTAACCGTATTAACTAGCTAAAACAGTAATGGATTTTAGGCAGTTAAATCAGTTTCTAAGTGTAGTAACATGCACCCAGTTTTACCAGCCAGCCCCAGTAAATAAACAAAAGAATAAGAAAGAACAATTATGTGGCAGTAATTAATGACAAAGTTAAAAAGGAGGAAGACAGGGATGTATCACTGACATCTCTCACTCCGTTTAACTGCTTCTTCCAATGCAGTGAAAGGATAGTGGGACCCACGGTAAGAAAAAAAAGGAGGCAACGAGTGGGCCCCGCAGAGGTGATGTTTCTGAAGAGGAGTTTTTGATGATCATCAGATCAGACGAAGAGAAATGAAAAGAGGAGAGGCAGATTACCTTCCCGAGTAAACTTTTGTTTGGTTTGCTTTTTTTGGCAGTGTATCAGGTACGATATGTATGGGTCATGGGGACCATGGGTTAGATGCTTATTTCTGTATAAACGGAAAATATCGTTAGTGTGATATTCATCCTCTCTCCGGAATAATACCGGTATTTTCATTTTCGTTAGTGTGCTAATCTAGCAGATAGATTAGCAGTCCATGTCAGTTAGAACAATCTCCTATGACTGTGTTAATCTATCAGTTTGATTAGGAGTTCACATCAGCGCCCATCGCTGTTTGATTTAGCGCAACCAATTTTAGCCATCGGATGAAAAAATGAATCTCCCAGCGCCGAACTATTCATTAAAAAGGTGATTTTTGTGGCGTTGAACCATTCAACACTGCTAATTCAAGTGCGAGCAAATGCGAGAACTAGTGTTAACAAATAGACAACCCTTTTGTTTTTTTGAACTGCAACACTTTTCTGCTAATCTAGCCCATATGACTTAGCCTTAGACCAGTTCCCGTGGACTCAACAAACCTGTAGTATGTTCATTTTTTCCCCATTATGGACTCAACAAACATGAAAAACGGATGGACAAACCAACAAATTTGAGGGTTTATTCACTGAGGCAGTATAACAAACGCGCGCTTGATGTAGAACCGGGAGGCTGAAGCAAAAACGCTGGTGTGTGATGTTTGACCGCCCCTCACATTTTCTCTCTCCAAATCTCGGTTATTATATTTAGTTTTTTTTATTATTATTTGTTTTATTAGTTAAATAATAAGTGAGACACAATACTTATTAGTTTATATTAATAAAATCACTAGTGACACCCTAAAATATCCGATTTATTTTATTTGAAAATGATTCTTAGAAGTAAAAAAATAACATCTGCGAAATAATTTTCTTTTTCTGCTTCTAATTTCTGTTTTTGCTATCCAAACAAGCTAACTTTTAGGTAGCACATCAGAAATAGCTTTTCGATTTCTAGAAATCAGAAAAATCAAAAATTAGTTTGATTGTTAGATTTCAAAAGGATTTCTAAAAATCGAGAAATTAATTGTTTGCGGAGCAAAATAATTTGCTTCTAACTTCCAATTATGGAGAAACAAATCTGTATCCAAACGCGCTGTAAAGCTACGGTAACCAAATTAAACCCCAAATCTACATCCATGACAGTAACACCGTTAGAATAGCAGGCAGAGAATGCAGAGATTTTAATAGTGAGAGAGAAAGAGAGACAGAGCTGTGGGGTTCTCCAAAAATTTATCAGATGACCAGGTAGTCATTGTCAACCACCATCATCATCCAATATCAGAAGATTACTGTTAACTCACAAACTAGTAGCTTAGCAAGAGATAAAAAAGAGAGAGAGGGTTGTCCTGTTTAGTGTGTTGCAGGTCTCTCTTTGTACAGCCAGCCAGAAATTGCAGTTCTTGTTCTCGTTATTTTAACACCTACCTCCCTCTTCATCTCTCTCTCAAATAATTCTTCTCTTCTCAAAAACAAAACCCATTCACTCATCACTCCCTCACTGTCACAGAAGAGATGTGATTGAACAAGCCAGTAACAGTAGCAGTAACAATATACATTACTCATTCATCCTTATTTCGTGATAACCTTGAAAATTGATATTTATAATCTCTAATCATCCCACTCTGTCTCACTGCAAGTAGTACTCTGCAGATTCTGAAATCATTCAACCAGAAAAGGGTCCTTTCGGTGTTTGTTAATAATACTCTTCAAGAACTAGAGAAGAAGGATAAGGAGGAGAAGACCTTCATTATCTCTTCAAAATGAGTACTACTGCTACTACCATTGTGCAATGAAAGCAAGCAAGGTGTTTGATTGAAGACCCATTTTGTGCATTTTGAGATAGATAGATAGATAATACTAGTACAAGAACTAGAGAGGAACTTGAGTAAGAACAAGCAAAGTGGTGGTGGGTGATAAAACAGGAAAAAGGGTTTGCAGTTATGAGATTCTTCAAGATGGGTTTAGTCACAATAGACAAGTGAATGTTCTTGACATCATCCAGAGACTAATTACAATGGGTAGTGTGATTCCAACAACAATTTTGGTTCTGCTTCTGTTTTGTTGTTGCTTCAGTACTAGTTTTGGTTCCCCTGCTTCAGACAATGGTGAGCTCCTCCTCCCTCTTCCCCTCCCCATCTAACTTTCTTATACTCTTTTGTGCTTGATTTCACTAAAATTGGACTGCATCTGCATTTCTTGATTCTGGGTGTAGGCTTAAAAGCCCCAAAATCCAAGTCAAGGGTTCTTGGTTGTTTTCTAAACTGACATGATTTAGCTTTCCTTGGTGAATCTAATCTAATTTGAATTTTTTTTTGGGTGTATTCTATACAAATCAAATCTTTTAGTAGCAGTACATTACATTATTAAACTATTCATTGATTTTATCTTTAGTTGTTTAAATAATTGGGAGCATTAGTGTTTGTTGTTAGACAAGATTGAGACATTCTTAGACTAATAATTTTTTTTTTTTAATTATTATTTTTCTTTGTTTTGTTTGTTGTTGTAAAGGAGGGACATTGTTGGATATCAAGAAATCTTTTAGAGATGTGGATAATGTGTTATATGACTGGACTGATTCCTCATCTGATAATTACTGTTCTTGGAGAGGAATCATTTGTGATAATGTCACATTTGATATCATGGCACTGTAATGTTTTAGTATCCCTACTCTACTCAATGTCACATTTGATATCATGGCCAGTTAATCTTGGATTTTAATGATCTGTTTGTTGTTTGTTTGCTTGGATTACAGTAATCTTTCCGGTTTGAATCTCGGTGGGGAGATATCACCATCTATTGGTAATCTGAAAGGACTAGTTTCTATGTATGTACTGTTCAACCTATTCTTTCTTTTGTTTTGATTCTTCAAACTAGTACTAGAGAATACTTTCTTTGAGTTGGAACTCTTTCGATTTTGTCATGCTTATGGATTCTTGTTGTAATGTACAGTGACTTGAGAGGGAACCATCTTTCTGGACAAATTCCGGATGAGATTGGTGAATGCTCATCTCTGCAGACCCTGTAAGTAGAGTTTGGTTGGTGGGGTGGCTGGACATCTACTGCTCGATCGCATTTTCTTCCGTGTATCCATTAACTGATTATCAATTCGTCGTGCCAGGGATTTGTCTTTCAATGAGATTTATGGGGACATACCATTTTCAGTTTCAAAGTTGAAAGAATTGGAAACATTGTAAGCTTCTATTGCCTGAGGAGTGGTTCAAATTTATTGTCTATTGTTCTGCAATTTTATCTAACATTGGAATTCTTTGCAGGATTTTGAAAAGCAATCAGTTAATTGGACCCATTCCCTCAACTTTGTCACAGATTCCAAACTTGAAAATCTTGTAAGTTTCACCCAGATATCATTTTCCCCCAATCTTATCTTCTCGATTTTTTGTAATCTAATATGAATGGTCTTTGTTCTAGGGACCTGGCTCAAAATAAACTTAGTGGTGAGATACCTAGACTTATCTACTGGAATGAAGTTCTACAATATCTGTAAGTTTATGAATCCGCGTTATTCTTGTTGCAATTAGTTTTGGGCAATTATTTGTAGGCCAGGGTATAACTGTTTCTGGTTTGTCTTGTAATGCAGGGGATTGCGAGAGAACAATTTGGTAGGGAGTCTCTCTTCGGATATCTGCCAGTTAACAGGCTTGTGGTTTTTGTAAGTTTATATGCTTTGTCAATTAGTCTCTCTACACCTTTTTTCCAAAGAGCTTTCTTCACTAATTTCATCATGTTTTACCTTCTGCAGTGATGTAAGAAATAACAGTCTTACTGGTAGCATACCCATGAATATTGGAAACTGTACGGGCTTCCAGGTCTTGTACGTATCAGTAAACTCATTCATGTATTTCTCGAAAATTTAAAGTTTGTGTTTCTAACTAATCCCCGGATCTTTCGTTCTTTGTTTGATAGGGATTTATCCTACAACCAGCTTACTGGGGAGATTCCGTTTAACATTGGCTTTCTTCAAGTGGCCACACTGTATGTAGTCCTTGTGTTCTTTTTGTTCTTTTCTTTTCTTCATTCAAAAATCGATTATGGGTCTATCTTATATATGATTTAGCTGATAACACTCGTTTTTCTGTTTTTTTTTTTTTGAATGGAAGATCACTACAAGGAAATAGGCTCACCGGGCAAATTCCATCTGTCGTTGGTCTGATGCAGGCACTTGCTGTTTTGTAAGCACTTTTTGTCTTATCGACAGTTGAGCTAATATCTCAAAATTCTGTTATTACCTCCTGTTCATCGTTATTGATGTGTTCAATACTTTATATTTACCGCAGAGATCTTAGCTGCAACTTGTTAAGTGGACTAATTCCTCCAATCTTGGGAAATTTGACTTACACGGAAAAACTGTAAGTTTGGTTTCTTAGTTTACCTTATTGATTAAAAAATGTTTCTAATATTCATTTGTCCGTACGGCTAGTAATCTCAATACCATATGGAGTGTGCATATTATATAATCGATATGGCTTTATTCTTGTAGGTACTTGCATAGTAACAAACTTACAGGAAGCATTCCACCCGAGTTGGGAAACATGACTAGGCTCCATTACTTGTGAGTACAATTTTTTGTTGCTTCAACTGACTCCGACATCTGATAACTGCAACATAGAATTACATGCTTCTCAAAATTAACACTCTGACTTTGCACTTTAAGGGAGTTGAATGATAATCAACTAAGCGGACGTGTACCCCCTGAACTTGGGCAGCTCACCGACTTGTATGATTTGTAAGTTTTGTTGAAACTCTTGTGTTTTTCAAATCTATCTTGATTGAAGCAGACCTTCTTTTTTTTTTGGAGGATTAATAATGCAAGCAATTTTGCAGGAATATTGCTAACAACAATCTTGAAGGGCCACTCCCAGCTAATCTTAGCTCTTGTACTAATCTCAATAGCCTGTAAGCATATGACTTCAGCCTGGTTGCACAACTGTTTCATTTTGGGCAAGTGGATGTTATCGACTCATTGAGCTTTTTCTTTGCAGCAATGTTTACAATAACAAACTGAATGGAACTATTCCCCCTTCCTTCGAAAGGCTCGAGAGTATGACATACTTGTGAGTACCATTTTCTTTCATCAGTTATATAACCACGTAATTGGGGTTCTGGCCCTCTATGTTGACCCCCGAGCTTCTGTCAATCTTGTTGATGACAGTTGAAATAAGTGATGCATTCTGTTTTTTAGTTTGAGCATCATTTCAAATTTGAGTCGTACTCTCTTAGAGTCATAGGTATCTTCAACTGATCACAGTTTTATCATCCTGTGCAGGAATCTTTCATCAAACAGCTTTAAAGGTCCAATACCTATTGAGCTATCTCGTATCGGTAATTTGGATACCCTGTAAGTGCAGACCTTTTTCAACAATTACGTTGTGCCATAATGCTGCTTCCAATCTAATCTCCGAGTTTATGGCATGTGTTTCTCCAGGGACCTTTCGAACAACAAGATATCTGGTCCTATACCTTCTTCGATTGGTGACTTGGAGCATCTCCTTACACTGTTAGTTTTCATACTCAGAGCTTAGGTTTCTTCAAGTTACATCCGTGTTGCTCCATTTTTTCTTCCTCTTGACACTTCGGTTTTTTGTGATAGAAATTTAAGCAAGAACCGTTTAGCTGAAGGGATTCCGTCAGAGTTTGGCAATCTTAGGAGTGTCCTGGAGATGTAAGAAAGCTTTCCACTTTTGCATTTTGATTTCATTATCCTTTATTTGTTATTTACTAGATTATAAACTTACCATTCTACTCCTATTCTAGAGACCTTTCACAGAATCGTCTCACTGGTCTAATCCCTCAAGAACTTGGTCAGCTTCAGAATTTGTATTCATTGTGAGTTCTCCCTTCTCTGTTTTCCCGACATGATGCTTATTTTTTAATGGGTAAGAAGTTCATTGGGTGATGTGACTCAACTTTTTGGGTGTAAAAAATTTCAGGAAAGTAGAATACAACAATTTGACAGGGGATGTAGTGCCATTAATATCTTGTCTGAGTCTTAGTGTGCTGTAAGTTTTCTCTCCCTACCGATTTAATGTTGTTTACACAATATAGGACAACTAAGCCCTTTGGAGATACTAATAGAAACTTCAATCTTTTCTCTTTCATGCAGCAATGTGTCTTACAATAATCTCTTCGGTGATATTCCCACTGGTAACAATTTCTCAAGGTTTCGTTTTGATAGGTATGGGAAAATTCATTTGTAATATCGTGTAGTCATGACCAGAAAATAGGCTTTTTGTCTTTGTTAAATTGACCACAAGTTCATCTTTCTGCCAGCTTTATTGGAAATCCCAGTCTTTGTGGTTATTGGCTTGGTTCTCCATGCCAGACATCTCATCCACCAGAGAGACGTAAGTTTCAAATAGATAGCCAAAGATTTGTATTGTATTTCATTTCCTTTGGCCTATGACCTCATCAGTCATCACATTTGTTTTTTGCAGCTCCAATCTCCAAAGCCGCCATCTTAGGTATCGCATTGGGTGCCCTTGTTCTACTTCTCCTTATCTTGTTAGCAGCATTTCGACCACACCATCCAAAACCTTTTGCAGAAGGATCGCCGGAAAAACCAGGTACTTATTCGTCAAATAAACAACATCCCAGGTCAATTATTCAAGGGGCTAATACATAGAACTCCTTACTTCTGCAGTTACGTATACCTCACCAAAGCTCGTGATCCTTCACATGAACATGGCCCTTCATGTGTATGAAGACATCATGAGGATGACTGAGAATTTAAGTGAGAAGTACATAATTGGATGCGGAGCATCAAGTACTGTGTACAAATGTGTGCTGAAGAATTGCAGGCCAGTGGCTATCAAGAGGCTCTACTCTCACTACCCCCAGTGCCTGAAGGAATTCCAGACGGAGCTTGAAACTGTTGGAAGCATCAAACATCGAAACCTTGTTAGTCTCCAAGGATATTCTTTGTCTTCCTCGGGGAATCTTCTGTTCTATGAGTACATGGAGAATGGTAGCCTATGGGATATCCTACATGGTAAGTGTTTCTAAGTAGTAGTCTTCCCAAATCACTTTTAGGCTTTTAGCTTGATCGTGGTTGGTGATATTTGCATTACAGGGCCTTCCAAGAAAAAGAAGCTTGACTGGGACACTCGACTTAGAATAGCGCTTGGCTCAGCTCAAGGATTAGCATATCTCCACCATGACTGCAGCCCTCGAATCATCCACCGGGATGTCAAATCTTCAAACATACTTTTGGACAGGGATTTGGAAGCCCATCTCACTGACTTCGGAATTGCTAAGAGCTTGTGTGTGTCCAAAACACATACTTCAACTTACATTATGGGCACTATTGGCTACATAGATCCTGAGTATGCTAGAACCTCTCGGCTCACTGAGAAGTCGGATATCTACAGCTTTGGCATTGTTCTGCTTGAGCTTCTTACTGGGAGGAAAGCAGTGGATAATGACTCCAACCTCCACCAGCTGGTAAAATTTCATTTTAAACCCTTTCTTAACTCTTTAGCAAATAGCACTTTATGTTCCAACGATCACTTACAAATTCGTTTACTCGTAGATTATGTCCAAGACTGCGAACAATGCAGTAATGGAAACAGTCGATCCAGAAATCTCCTCCACATGTAAAGATCTTGCAGCAGTGAAAAAGCTATTTCAACTAGCCCTGTTATGCACTAAAAAACAGCCCTTTGACCGGCCAAAAATGCACGAAGTTACTCGTGTTTTAGAATCCTTAGTTCCCATTCCTGATGTTAAACAATCTCCTCCACCAGGCTCAGGACCTCCACCACCACCATCCAACGTGCCCAGTTACATGGAAGAGTATGCTAATCTTAAGAACCCTGGCATGTTGTACTGCGCATCTGTTAGTACTTCAGATGCTCAACTCTTTCTGAAATTTGGAGAGCTTATATCTCAAAACACCCAGTGAACGTCTAATCCGAGCTCGGAAAATCCATAAATCTTCTGAATATGTTGTATAAAAATATCTATTTAGATAGCTAGCCATCCACAGTAAGATATGTATTTAAGATACCTAGTGAAAATGATGCTTTTCCCTTGGATTTTTTTTTACAATTCGCACTTAAAAGTCTCTGTTGGACCAAAAACGTTTTTCTCTACCCGGGCCAAAATATTACTGCCGTATATTTTTATTATTACTGCCATATATTTTTATCGCTTAATTTAAATATATTTTTTGTGGTATAAAAAATAAAATTTAAAATTAATGCCATGTATATTCTCTGGACCAATTAGAAATTAAGAATCCCAAAAGAATCTCAACCATAATTGGAAACATTGGGCCAAACCATTATAACCACGACGCCCACAATGTTGATGGAGCCAAAATTTGATTTTTGGAAAAAGAAAAAAAAACGTTAGGGTTTTCTCTGTAAACTACTCTAATCTCATTTGGTGTAGACCTTTTGTTATCAGAGAAGCAAATGGAGTTCAGAACAGTGGCAAAGAAAGGTCAGTTGATTCTCTCCTTTCTCTTCATTTTCCCTTCTAATTCAGTATATTTCATTTATCTCCTAAGTTTATTTTTTGTTTCTTGTATTGATTGTTCTAGTCAAAATGTTTAATTTTCAGTGATGGTTGTTGACGAATTTCCGGAGGAAATCGTAGAAAACATCGTTGTTAGGTTGCCTGTGAAATCGATTGGGAGGTTCAGGTGCGTATGCAAGGATTGGTATAAGTTATTGAAAGGAAACTCTAGGTTTGTTAGATTGCATTTGAAGCATGCAGTAGAATTGAACAGGTTTAAATTCATGCTTTATTCCTTAAATCCGTCTAAGAAGAACATTTACACCATAACTTACGATCCATCAACATTTAGTGTATCTAGCAGAAAATAAGTAATAACAAGTAGAAAGAATCTCACTGATGTAAAATACCCGTTTAAATCCGAGAACAATACTGGAGTTGGATTTTGGGGTTCTTGCGATGGTTTTAGAGCTACACATGAGCCGGTACAGTCCGGTTTTTTGTTGGAACCGGTACTTGTACACGGAGTTGACCGGTTCTTCAATTTGAGGACCTGTACCTGGACTTGTACTTGTCCCGTTAAAACCGGTCCGGTTCCACTCCGGTACCGTTTTTTTTACCTGAATTTTGAAACACACAGTAATATAGTATGTATGACAGTAAAGTAACAACCTAAGAGTCTAAGACTAAGTTCAACATTACAAAGTTCAAAATAACAAAGGTTTAAAACATCACAGAATAAGTGTATCACACTTTAAGTTCAAAGTTCAACATTAACACATAGTACTAAAAACAACATTTCCATAAGTCTGCGACAAGAAATGAAAAGAAATCCTTGCAAAGGATGGGGGACTTCTCGGAGTTTACATCAAGCTTCTTTTAGCAGAGAATCCCATATGGCTGCAACATGGAACAAAAAAGTAAACAAGAAAGTAAGCAAGTAATACAAGAAAACTTGAAAAGTAAGTTCTATTAAATAGAAGAAAACCTAATATATTACCTGCCTCATCTTCAACAGCATCATCAGGTATATAGTCACATAGAAGATCAAGAGCAATGGGCTTTTGAAGAAAGCTTTGTGTACAGAGCAATGCTTCGACTGTCCTTGTAGACATAGAAGCTCTCCATGGAGTCAGCACGCGCTTCCCGGTGCTAAAAGTTGATTCAGAGGCCACTGAAGACACAGGCATGGCTAATATATCTCTTGCCAGTTCTGATCAACATAATGAACGGTTACACAAATATAGTTATAATTAATTGGTGATGTCCATGTGTCCGTTGTCAAAGATACTCTCTGCTTAGATGTCAAGAAATAAGTTTTTAGGCTATTCTTCTCTTGTACATACATCTTCAATACATCCCTATAAATTGTCATACACCCTGGAACCTTGAATCTAGGCTCTGACACCTGCATCATTGCCACAAAACCTGACCCTTCTACTGCTCTAAAAGCTATTTCATCCCTGATTATCCACTCAACAAGAGCCCTTCTTAACTTTTCATAGCTGTAAGAATGAGCAACAAGTTTAACATCTTCACCTGGTTTTGGGGGTGGCATCAACAGAGTTTGTTGTCCCTTGTCTTTCTCTACCTTCCTGTTTGGATTTTTAAGGCATCTCTTCAAATGCTTATGTAATCCAAAAGTTCCATGTACGTCATTGTCAGCAGCATACAATCCCTTGCAATGATGACATTCAGCTTGAACGTCACTTATCCTGGTCATCTCCAACCAAACTTTAGATCTCACTTTACCATGCTTCTTTTTGCTGTCACCAACTTCAGTTGTACTTATTGGCGTAGGTTCAGTTCCATCATATGTGTTAGATGCAGCTTGAGAGGATGATCCAACTTCAGTTGTATTTGGAGTTTGAGTTGAACTTGGTGTAGGAACAGTTTCTTTTGGTCTTACACTAACAACAAGAATGCTATTACTGGAATCATCTGGTGCTTTGCGCTTCCCCATTTAGCACCTCAAAGGCCTGCAAGAGAAGTAAAGAACATTATATGCAGTATATTAGCCTTATAGACTTCAAAACAACATATCTGACTAACAAAATTAATCAAAGATGCAATGCAAGTTAAGTAAACAGAACTAACAAAATTAACCACATACAACTACATCAAAACATCATATCTGACTTTCAATGAATACAATTAAAAAAGACAACACACAATTGCATACTAAATACACAATTGCATACTTTCAATGAAAACAATTAAACAGAACTAACAAAATTAATCCATGAACTTTTTTACATGGATTCACCTAGGTATGGGATGCACAGCAACAGAAAAGACATGATACAAACAAATACAACTACACGAAAAATCACCCACCAATAACATTTCACTAGCTTCAAATCTTGTAACTACCAGCACACCGAGCTGTGTTATCACATAATCTTCAACCACTAGCAATAGCATAAATTGCATATACTTCAGAATCTAACTAAACTGAAATTCACAACAAACAATCAAAAACAGCAGTTCCAACAGTACATTAGATTTTCATAGTTTTTTTTTTATAAACCCCATATAACGATAAGCCAAATTAGCTTAAGTAATTTTAACTATACAATAACTCAACTCAACATCACAGATTTTGGGAATGGAATTGATAAAAACAAAAACTAACATATATCCATGTCTAGTTGTCTACTGCTTATCAAATCTCAACATGGGTATACACGGAATCACATAAATCAGTCAACACTGTATGTATGAAATTGAAAATAGAAAATTGCCTATAGATAAATTAAAATGGGTGAAGAAGCCTCACCAGTAACGAGAGCAATCCAGATGGGAGTTGCTTCAAGAATATAACCCTTTTACCCTTGAACCTTCCAGCTAAGATAATCAAAACTGTTCCAGGACCAGGAGTAATACTTTCCCTAATTTCTACCATAAACGAAAAACAAGTCAGATCCTAATTCAACCAACATGCAACAACTAGTCACTACCCATTTAACTCAACCAACACAACACAAAATAAAAACCCTAATTCAATCTCAAATCAAACCCTAATTCAATTTCAAATCAAACCCTATTTCAATCTTAGATTCTTAATAGTAACAAAACAATTGTTACTCCTAGTTTAAATCGATTTCAAATCCCAGTATCACACGATTCAAAGTTTCAAACCCTAGTTTATTCCATAGTCGATTTCAAATCCCATGAGAGTTACAAGTAACTTACAAATCTAAGAAGAAGAAGAAGAGCAAGTATCCTAGTTTATACCTTAACGAATCGATAATGGTGATGACTGGTCACTGGTGAATCATGAATGGTAGTGAAGAACGACTGCTGCTCTTCAGAGAAGAAAAAAAAAAGAAAACTGTAATGAAAGTCGATAGAAATTAGAGATACTGAGATAGGGTTATACCTAGGAGGGACGGTCAGGATGTAAGATTCCCAAAAAAATCTACGACTATAATTAACCGGGACATATGGGCCGGGACAGGTCGGGACTCACCCCAGAACCAGTACCAGTACCGGCCTACTCTGGTTCTCAGTTTTAAGAACCGGTACCTGTCCCGTCTACTCCGGGTCCGGTTCGATACGAGTCCGGTTTTTCCGGTTCCTGGTCGGTACAGGTAAAATGGACCGGGTCTTGTGCAGCCCTAGATGGTTTAGTTTGTCTTTGTCCAGGGTATTTGGTACGCATGAAACAAAGCCTAATAGACGTTGTTATGATATGGAATCCATCTACCGGAGAGTATAGGAAATTGCCACCTGCTCGGATTGTTGGTAAACCAGATTATATAGAAGATGGGTTTGGTTATGACCAAAGGATTGATGACTTTAAAGTATTGTGTCTGGCGGGTGATGACGATAAGTTCTGGTGTCGCACTTGTGTGTATATATAGGGAGGGTCTAATTCATGGGGACCAACGAAGAAGATACCTTATAATCTGGCGTGCCAAGAACTCGCAGGGCGGCTTCAAGAAGTACCCGATATGGGGCGGCTTCCGGTTAATGGAGCTATTCATTGGATTGCATTTCGTAAGTCAGGGCAAGTGGTCTCTAAAGTCATTTTGTCTTTTAATTTTGAGAAACAAGAATTCGCAGAGATTCAACTTCCCAACCCTTTGGATGAAAGATTTCATACGAATTTGTGCGTCTTGGAAGGGTCTCTCTGCTTACTTCATATGTCTAAGCTCAGAGTCGATTTAAGGGAGTTGTCGAACTATGGAGAGGAAAATTCTTGGACTATGCTTTTTACCATTGATGTCGAGAAGGTTTTTGGGTACGTTGGATATCTGATACCCTTGCGGTGTTTTGAGAACGGCAAGTCTCTTTTAGCATTTGATAGAGACGGTGCCTTTAATATGGGTTTGTATGATTCAGAGCGTCAAACATTTAAGGCACTCATGGTCTTTGGTGGTATGATCTCATACTCAGTTTGCACTACTATCTATGTTGAAAGCTTACATTCGCCTCGCAAAGATACTACTAACCGATTGAGGTCAGCAGAAGCAAAAGAAGCAGATTATGATCACAAGTACTCTGAGAAGAATGCGACGGTACGCTCTGCCACAAAAGAAAACAAACCAAAATGTTGCCAATAGATTTCTTTCTTGATGTTTCAAATGTTTGGGCATGTTCTTGTTTTTTTTATTGCACCTGAAAAACCAGAATAATGCTATGTTTTGAAGGACAATTCTTCAAATTGTTGTGCAGTTTTCTGACACTGTTTTCTTACTTAGTATCATGAACTTGGTTATTTGTTTTAGATCCTGCAGCATTTTTCTTTTGTGAAGCTAGCCAAAATGGCAATTTGGCCTGAATTATGAATGTTCCCCTACATTAGATTTAATAGATGTCTATGGTTAGCCTCTTAACATTTGACTTGGCTATAATATGTTTTTGTTCGAGTTGCCAATATAGCTGTACCCAACAATAACTCAGCAAATCTGAAACTTGCTTATTAAATACCTTATAAACTAGCTGATCGGTCAGCTCGCTGCAGAGTTGTGGAAATTGTTTTCCTCCATTGCGCAGTATTTTAATTGATAGATCTGTAAAGAGGCATTTGTTTCATGGTTTTGAAGCTTCAGTGGGTGGACTAAGAGTACATCATCTGCATTACGGCGCAGACACAATTTTTTCTTCATTGAATTCGGAGGAGCTTTATAATGAAGGCGCAGTTGAGGATATCTCCACAAACTGGGGATACTGAATGTTAAATAGGGTTGTTCTTTGGTTAAGGGATCCTTCTTTTTAGGTGTGAAATAACCATATTATCCTTATCCTAATAAAAATTAAAAAGAAAAACTAAAAAGCTATCCTTTTTAGTATCCCCTTCACTTTTCTTCTCCATCAAAAAAATCACTCGAATCATAACTAATGATTTTTGATTTAGGTTATCAAAAAATATCATTTTGAATAGCGACGCAAATTATGATAATCAAAATGATTTGAATCAAAACCATCTAGGTTATCAAAAAAAAAGTCGAAATTGTATTTAAATAAAAAAAAAATCGAATTTGAATTTCAGCAGTAGGTTAACATTCGATATTGTTTTCTTTGATGAATACAATACTGACAGTACTTTCGGCATTGTTTTGTCAGATGAATACAATACCGACAGTACTTTCGGTATTGTTTTGTCGGATGAATACAATACCGACAGTGGCTCTGTAAACGCAAAATTTGATTGACTTAGTGTTTGAATTGGATTTAGTTTGGGGTTTTTCATAGATGAAAGTTTGATTGTCTGAAAAAGGTTGCAATTAGGAGTCATTAAAATCAATTTAAGCACCTTCTCATATCACAGAAATCTTCCAAAATCCTTCTTTTTTTTTCATTTAACCAAAATATATAGTATTTGAAATATCCACCAAACACACTTGGATAAGGGGTACATCAATTTTGTTTTTTTTGAACATTACTTATATTGATACGAAAAAAGGATTACACAGGATGATCTAAAATGTTGGTTACCCTTATATCTTCTACCTGATTAGAGATATTGGTGTCTACCAACATGATGTTATCTCTATTCTGTAAACTTAATATAGCAACTGAACTAGAAGAACATAAACCCGAAATTAGAACATAATTTAAAAACTGAGGCATCACCGACCATTGTCATTTGTGAATTTATTGTTTTCGCGCTTCTTTAGCCAAAATGTCTGCCGCTTTATTACATTGCCTCTTTGTAAATATAAAGGCCAAAAAATTGTCACATGTCTTCAGTATTTTTAGTGCTTCTGAGACTATGCCCTGATTTCTCCAAAAAATATTACTTTGCTTGTCCTGAGCATAGAAGTTTATCCTCTGGAAATCACCTTTCATCCAAAAATCCTTTAAGTTCATACTGTTTGCCCCGATTGCTGTCTCTAGCATGCTCAAAGCCTCTGCTTCTTCTGCTGTGGAGGCCCTGAAATTCCCAGATGTAGCTTGGAATGCATTACCTGTGTCACATCACACAATTATACCATATCCAGCAGGAGAAATAACATCAATTCAGGATGCATCTAAATTAATTTTAAGATGGTTTGCCTGAGGTTTTGACCAACCACTAAATTGTATGTTTGTATGATTTCGTAAAACAACAAAGGAGTTAGAGTTTACTCCCTAATTTACTTGTCTCAGGGGAGACCAAAATACCAGGTGTCTCTGAATAGCCAGAGAAAGTTGAATACTTGTAGTCGATTTGGATTGGAAGATTCTTAGACATCTCTCTTTCCAAATCAACCAACATTTTGGGGTCATGATTTCTATTGCTGAGTTGTCATATACCCATGCTAATCAGTTATCATACATTTGAGCAAAGGAAGAGCTTATATCTCTACTTAAACTTGTTCCTACCATAGGAGGTAACAATACAACTGATTTAGCATAAGGACAATAAAAAAATAGATGCTTTAAAGACTCACAATTATGCTCGCAAAAGATACATTTCATGTCTATATTGTCTCTGTGTTCACCTAGTTTTTTTCTAATAGGAAGGGAATTGTGTATACACTTCCACAAAAAGATTTTGATTCTTTCAGATACCTTTAACTTCCAAAAACATTTCCAGAAGGAAGTAATATCCGAGTTAATGCTATTAATCGAAGGATGTTTTAGTTTTCTGTACATCGATTTAACAGTGAAATTTCCATCATTTGTAAGAAGCCATCTTAGTCTATCTTGTTTCAGTGACCTTTTTTGGTTAGTAAAAATTCTATTTCCTAGAATCCTATCTGCAATTTCTGGTGCAAAGCTACTTCGGACTTTCATTACATTCCACTTTTTGGTATTTGAGTCTATCAACTCAGATACAAGTGGTAAAAGGTTTTGTTGATTACCATAATAAGTTATGAGGTTTTGTGCCATACCTGTGACCCATTTATCTGTCCAAATGTGTATAGACTTACCATCGCCTACCTCCCAGCAGCTATATTTGAGAATTAAAGAAACTCACTGCATAAAACATCTCCATATCCACGAAGCATTATAATGTTTTTTGAAATGGAAAATGGTAGTATTTTAAAAGTATTTTTTCTTCAGAACAGAGCCTAAAAGGGTATTTTGTTGAGTTGTAATTCTCCATGCTAATTTAGTAATCATTGCTTTATTCATTTTGTTTGCTTCCTTAAACCCTAGACCTCCTACTTCAGTTGGTTCACACATAAAGCCCCAACTAATGGGATAATAACCCTTTGAATTTTTCTGTTTACCCCACCAAAAGTCCCTTTAGACTGCATCAATTTTATCTGTGATTTTTATAGGTAGGGAAAAGCAACCCATTTGATATATTGGCAGACTAGATAAAGCAGATTTAATTAGGACTTTTTTACCAGCTTGAACTAAAGTTGTACCATTCCAAATTTGAGCTTTATGTTCCATATTTGTAACAATTTTATCAAAAGTCTTAATTTTTGACCTATCAACAAATAAAGGAGCACCTAGGTAGGAGTCTGTAATACTAATTTTCTTAATCTTCATCAGTTTAATCATGATTCTTTGGTGTCTAGAATGTATTCTTTTACTAAAGAAAATACCTGACTTAGAGAAGTTTATTAGCTTGACCGAGGCACTACTAAATTGGTTAATTATATTTAAAAGGTTTTTACAGTTAACAAGACTTTCTTTAGAAAAAAAAGCAGACAGTCGTCTGCAAAAAGAAGGTGAGAGATTGGGGTACTATGTCTATAAATTTTAATTCCAATTATATGTTTGCTTTTCTCCTTTGCAAAAAGGAGCCTAGAGAAAACATCCATGCATAATAGAAAAAGGTAAGGAGATATTGGATCTCCTTACCTTAACCCTCTCGTAGGAGTGAAAAAATCACCTGGCGAACCATTTAGAAGAAATGCGATTGAGGCAGTCGAGACGCATTGATGGATTAGATTACACCAATCCTTACTAAATTCCAGTTGACTCTGTCGAACGCCTTGGACATGTCTATTTTGATGCCTAATCCTCCCTTTTTTGTTTTCATTTTCTTTATTGAGTGGACCACTTCATGTGCCACCACAATATTATCATCAATTTGTCTGGAAGACAAGAATGCCGACTGGAAAGGTGAAATCATTTTTTCTAAATGAATTTTCAATCTATTATCTAGAAGTTTAGATAGAATTTTATAAGGGGTATTACTCAACCCTATTGGTCTGAAATCACCAGGGGATTTTGGTTGTTTTATTTTAAGAATTAAGAAAAGAAAGGTCTCATTTAATTTTGGGTAATTGTTTTTGTTACAAAACATTTTATATTATTGCAACTATTTGATTCCCAACTAGAGACCAATTGTGTTTAAAAAAAACTCACCGGGAAACCATCTGGCCCTGGTGATTTATTTGACTTCATTAATTTTACTACCATCCAAACTTCGTCTGAAGTTGGAATCCGTAGTAAATCCTCATTGTCCTGCTCTGAAATGACCTTAGGAATAAGATTCATAAGCTCTTGGTCAGGGATAGTAGGAGAGACAGTGAACAGAGTTTCAAAATGCGTTTTCAGTTCCTCCACAATTTGAGTTTTTTGTTTCAAAATTTCCCCATTTTGGTTTAAAAGGCAATCAATTTGGTTACGTTTTCTTCTCTTTAAAGTTTTTATGTGGAAATACTTAGTATTTCTTTCTCCTAGTTTTACAAAATTGTCTCTTGACAATTGCTTAACGATTTCCTCTTGAGTGTTATACATGTCCTCTAATTCTAAAAGTTTATGATTTAAATGCAACTGTTTATTGTGGTAATAACTAGAAGACTGAATTCTCTCAATACTTTTTAGTAAATTTTTTATTTTCTTGTCAGGAATTCCGAAAGTATCTTTGCGCCAAGAAGTAAGGTTTTCGCCTAAGATTTTAAGGTTCTCGAGCACAACATCAATGACATTAAGTAAAGAAGGATTCCAAGTGTTGGTTATTAATTGAATACATAAGTTTTCTTTAAACCAGGTATCGAAAAATTTAAAAGGAAAGTTTTGATTTCGAGCTGAGGAAGAAAAAAAATCCAGTCTAATTAGGCTGTAATCAAAACCAAAGGAAGGCAAGTGAGTTAAAAAAGATTCAGGGAAATGAGATATCCATTCATCATTTATATAGGCTTTGTCAAGCCTTTCCTGAATATTTTATATGCTTTCGCTATGGTTATTCCAAGTGAAAGCATTTCCTTGAAATCATAAATCCAATAAACCATCCCTTTGAAGCAGCCTCTTAAAAGGCTCAGCTTCCATACTATTGAAGGGAAAGCCCCCCAACTTTTCATGTGGAATCAAGACTTGATTGTAATCTCCAATTACAATCCAAGGCATACCAGAGTGTGTTATCCTAGAGGATAAAATTTCTAAGTATTCCCATGACTCTAGTTTCGTAGGTTTATATGGGTTACCGTAAAATGCTGTTAAAAGCCAAACTTTATCATAAATTTTTTTTTTTTATCAGCACACTTAACATATTTATGTTAGAGTGCACAATTTCAAAACGAAAACGGTCGACCCATGCCAAAGCAGGACCACCTGCTTTACCAATAGGATCAACAAAATACCAATTTGGATAGTCAGTCAGAAGAGTTTTAAGATAATGCCTTTGAGACTTTGTCTCGGACAAAAATAAGATTTCTGGTTTTTGTGTTTGTATTATGTGATCTAGATGTTGCCTAGTTTTCTTCGTATCACACCCTTGTGCATTCCAAGCAATAATTTTCATTGTTAAAAAACAACAGACTGATTTATACTAGAGCTCAATAATTACTAGAAAAGGATAAACAGGCTAAAGAAAAACTAGTTAGTCTAATTAAAATCTATTAGTAATCAAATTCAGAATTCACAGCACATGTTTACTAATCTATAGGCAATCAAATTCAGAATTCACAGCACAGAAATTACAACACAAATAAAATTAAAACTCTAAATTAACTTGAACAAAGACCCAGAATATGTTTATGTATATGCTCAGCTAAGAATTATACTAATCATAAAAACATGTGAAAGATATGACAGCCAGACCAATTAGCAACACAATATCTGACTCAAGTAAAATAGCAGTGAGAAAAGAGATTAAGCTTATGAAAAATACCTGAGTCCACTGTTTTCCTTCATCAGCAGACTTCATTATGGAGACATTTTTCTCTTCTATAGGATTTGAAAATGACCCCAAATTTGATTGAACTTCTAAGAAAAACCCAAACTGATTAAAATCCTTTTGACTAGCATTAACTTCTAAATTTAAAACAGGAGGAGGAGGAGAATAGGGATTAAAGGGATCAATAGAAAGACCACAATAAGATAAAACATTTTTTTAATCAGAAGAGCTAGTAGAAGAAAACTCTCGCTTGAAGAATATGAAAAGGTAATTATGAATGCAGGTTTCACATGAAGTTCATTTTCCGAAGATGTGAGATTTATTACCGCCGGAGCCGTTGAAGATGATTCTCCCAAACAGAAATTCGATTCTCAACCAAGTCCCCTAAAAGACCATCTGCCCTAGTTTTGAAATCCCATTCTGTTATTTCTCTATAATCGGGCAAAGGAGAAAATCTATGGCAGATGGTATTTTCACGAGCGAGAAGAGTATCCCTATCACTTATGGCACGATCCCTTTCTATCTGAATCTTGAGTTGAGCCTCATGAAACTGCTTCAAAGCCTTCACACCATTAGCGGTTACCTGATATTTTTCAGTTATAAGAGTATTTTTTTTGGCTTCTAAAATTCTAATTCTCTTTTTATCCTCATGGGCGCGACGTTGAAAAGTCTTATTTAATAATGGTATATGATCACAAATAAGGGCTTCGTATTTTAGACTCAATTCCTTCCGGCTAAGATTCTCTAGACCACGCATGGGAAAATTGTCCAACGAGGCGTTAAGAAGCTCTAAAAGGGCGTCATTATCATCAGGAAGTCTAACCGCCTCTTCATTTAAATTATAAAGCTCTGCAGGTTTAAGTAATAAAAAAATAATATGAAGACACAACAAAAATTCACAAGGTATGAGGGAGCGAAAAGAAACACACCTATTAACTGATTGTTCCTCTGACGAAGAGTATCTTCCTCCTGCGTCTTGCTCAAAAGATCCCCTTTAAGCTTCACACACTCAACCTCCAAGGAGTAATTCTTCCTGTGAGAGTCAGAGGCAACATCATGAGAAGATCGCGCCACCTGTAAGGATCAAAAGACAAAGGAATTCAGAATAGTAAAGAAGAAACATTAGCTTAAACTTATCTAAGCAAAAGGAGAAGACATACCATGGAAGCCATAGCAAATAGGAACTCTAGAGATATGGCTGAGGCAGATCCTCGCAGAGATTCATGACTCAAAGTGGGAGCATCATATATGAAAGAAATCATTTGGCAGGTGCGAACTAAGTTATCATTACCAGCAGATGCGAAGGAATCTTTGAAGATGAGAGATAGATGGGTCATGGGGGAAGCTGAAATAGATTCATCAGGGAATGTTAGCTCATTTCCCTAAGAATGAGGAACTGAAGGATTAGGAGACGAGGTAATAGAAGAAGTCTTTCTCCTCTTATTGGGATTAGTCTTCTTGCTGACATTCTTCGCAAAAGACTTGGAAGCAACGGTTTTCCCCTTAAGCTTTGTGCGACTAGAAATCTCTTTCTCACCCTCAAAAGAATCTTTATCATCAGTGCCACCAATATCTAGCCCATCCACCTTCACACACAAATAAAGATAAGAAATAAAGGCAACAATATTGTTAAAATAAAATTAAAAGTATTTCTTACTTCATCGGTGATCGAACGTAGAGCTTCCAGTGTGCTTTGTTTCTTGTGAGCATTATAATCCTTCTTCAGCTTGGTAATCTGGAGATGAAGAAACTAGTGAAACGGAGAAAAAAGGAAAGTAAAATAAAGAAAGATTGATAAAGGAGAAAAGGTTAGAAAGACATATACACCACTTTCTCCTCCTCAATCAAATTAAACTCCCAAGGAGAGCAGAGCGAAAAACCCTCAGGACCATAACCGGTGATATATGGACCCTCAAGAATAACATGATAAACATCCTAGCGATTGTCATTAGAATTCCGTGCAGTGCGATTTGTCTTATCATTAAAATCAACATCTCGCATAATCCTTTCATGTTATACGAGGCCATCTTTCCTCGACAGACGAACAACTCAACGAGATGACTCAGACTTCATAATCACCACTTCGTAGTTAGCAAAGAAGCTATCAACAATATAATCGGTAGAAATAATTTCTAAGTCAGCATACGTTTTATTCCTGTATTCTCTAGGATAAAGGGATCCTAATCCAGCTGCACGACGAGAGAACTCCACCATAATCCTTATAACGTCCCCGCTCAGCTGAAAAATCGCACGTTTAAATTTATCGTGGGATAGGATTTTATAAAACAGAGGAATTCGCGGATCCAAGAGAGGGATAGGCAGACCAGCGAGAAGCTTCCCTACAGAGATGATGGTTTTCTGATCATTCCATTGATCAATCTTGAACCATTTAGGGTAAAGTGTTAGAGTAGGCCCTGATGAAGGAGGAACAGATAATGTGAAACCTTTATCCCTGAGCTCGACCTATAACCTATCAAACTGTTCTACCATTCTCCAACCTGGCTTGTGCCCCATTGTTGTTCTTCTAGAATGGGATTATAAATATCAAAGCAGTCAAGATAGACAAGATGATCAAAGGGGCGAGAGAATACAATAGATGGGAAACAGAAGCAACAGTTGGAATGAAGAAAGATTAAGGTTCAAGATCGAACGGAAAAATAACCACAGTAAGAAAAAAAAGGTTGCAGAGGTTGAAGGAAGAAGGTAAAAAGAAAGGAATGAAAACGAGAAGGGGGCTTATAAAGGATTTCGTTTCACTTTTATGAATACATTAATGAGTGAAAGGATATGCAGTGACAGTTGCAGGGATTAATCGCAACGTGTCCAAAAGTAAAACGATAAGAACGACACATGGAGGAATAAAGTCCGAGATCTCGGAATATTGTCAGTTAAGGAATATGAAAAGTTGATAAGGTGCGGAAAATCGCATAAAAGGTGCGAAGAGGATTATAAGAGCAGTTTCTCTCATCGCTCTTTCTATAATAATGATCGCTAAGAGAAGAGGCAAAATGTAGGGGTTAAATATCGCACACATAGGTATCATGCGAAGCGGTACTATTGTGGGGGGGGGGGGGGATTTGCACGTATTATATCAGATGACGGAATCAATGACGTCATAAGGTCACAAATAAAATGTGAAGCCAGTGCGAAGTTCAAGAGCACTTGCGAGAAGATCCAATACACGGGTGCGAACACATTGCACGTCGGATCCGAAAATATGGGCTGTATTAGTTGTCCTCCACTATGTAAAACTCTTATATATAGGACCAACCACCCTTGTGTTGAGAGAGATCTTTTTTGAGAGTTAAGGTAGAACTATAGGAGAGAGAGAAAGTTATTTACTCCCCAAGTTAGGGTTTTATCTTCTTTTTTCTTGTATTGATTTCTAAACTTAATAAAATTCATATATGTATTCTTCATGATGATTTCCTAGTTTGTTATATAGATTATCTAACGGGTGTAGTAGAGATTTTTCACTACTACAATATATGTTACAAACGTGAGGAATCATTATAATCTGGCCAAACTACCTCCTACATGTTGCAGCTAGGATCACCCGCATCCATGATCCGCTAGATAAGTTTGTTTTTTATACTTGGCTAATTTATTGATTAGAGTTTGATTAGTTTGGTAATCACAAAATAGTTATCACATTTTGACACTTTGTTGGCTTGCTGTTAGTTGTGAAATTACTTTGTTATTCTATTTGAATGAATCCAATTTTCGTATTAAAATAAATAAATATCAGTTGTTAAGATTAAAAGAAAATAAACTTGAATTGATTTCCCTCCCATGTCACTTCACTTTACAATGAAATTTTCCACTTCTGGTCAATTCTGTTGACTGAAATTCTTATAAGCACATGGACATTTGGTTTAAACAAATATATATTGAAATTGACATTTTATATATCAAACGAGTTCTTCTATCGGCAGCCTTGGGAGAATTCCAATATCATTGGTTTACAAACTTCTTTCAAGGGAAAGCAAGTTTTATAGAAAGCAAGAGAAAGTAAAAGTATCCTGAGATAACCTCTGCCTCCTGCTGGTACTTGGAATGGTAGATGATTGATAATACTACATTATTCATGTATATGATTATGGACAAGGACACTTAACAAATTTGATCCCTGGAACGATCATGCAACAGTCGGTTACACAACATACAATTGACTACATTGACAGGGGAATTAAATCAGGCCGGCGGCAGGCAGCCTAGCTAATCATCCAACGGTCGGAAGTCCATAAAAGAGATACACGGCAACAGGATTACCATATGCTTTAAAAATAAAAAAACACATGCCAATTGTTTGAGCTTTACAATTCTTTAGTATTACATGGTAGTAAGTAGTTGGAGAAATGACAAATTTACAGCAGGGAGCTGCACATAGGGGGCGCACCACTGACATGCCTCGTATAAAAATGTTTCGAGATATATTTTAGCCATGTGGAATGCACTTTTTTTTGTTTGTTTTACATGCCTCAAATACTACTCCAGATAATTTGTCTGGTAGCTTCCTCATACTCAATTTCGAGAAATATATTACTTCAGTTAATATACTTATTTACTAGAAGGGCGTTGCAGCAACTTCCTATGAAACTGAAGTGCTTCATTTGAGAATTAACAGTTCTTGATTGCTCTCTCTATATATAGAGGGTTTCATTAGCTATTTTATAATATCAATACAGAAAATTAAAACTCTACTCAGTTGTTAAAATATGAAGAGTTTTCTAAGTGCACCAACCTTGGTATTTCTCCTGGTGATTGGAGTTCTTGTTTTAAATTCCAGGCCAACCTCTTCTTGGTTAGAAGTTGGTAAGTTCTTGTTTTCCTTCTAATTCTCATACTTAGTTGTATTGAAATAGAGTTTTATGCATCGTGAATCTTATTGTCTATGTTGCATCCATGCAGAGGACCAGACAGAATTTAGTTACATACCTGGGAGCCCAAATGGACCAGAAAATTGGGGAAAACTTCATAAAGATTGGGCAATATGTAACAATGGAACTAAACAATCGCCAATCGATATCGTTTGCAACAGGATGATAAGCGCGCCATGGTTAAGGAAACTGAAGAAGTTGTACAAACCATCATCTGCAACCCTGACGAATAGAGGTCATGATATCGAAGTAAGTGACCGAGCAAAATAAATAAATAAATAAATAAATAGAAAAAGAGAGTGACATACGATTCAAGAAAAAGCTACATAAACCCTACTGTAGTTGCTTGGTATCTTTGGTCTGCCTTGCAGACCAAAATTGCAGCTGTTTAGAAAGCCTTATGTACTCGTTCTATAAACTTTAACGACCATTTGCAAAATGCCCATTAAATTTGAAGATTAAGGCATACTTTTGCAAAACATTGCATAAGAAACAAATTCAGTTAATAATAACCATTGTCGTGTTATGCAGCTCCAATGGGATGTTCCAGGAAGTGCTGGATTTATTAAGATCTACGGTACTATTTATACTCTTGATCGAGTTCATTGGCACTCACCTTCCGAGCACACCATCAATGGAAAAAGGTGATCACTCTTTGGTTTATAATTATGATTCAACAAGATCTTTTTTTTCAAGAAGATCTAATTGGGGGTATTTGTATGATATCAGGTATGATTTAGAACTGCATATGGTTCATAAAAATGTGCGACTCCAGAAGGTGGCTGTCGTCGCAGTTCTATACAAGATTTGTTCTGGATGTACAGATTCATTTCTTTCTATGGTATATCCTCTTTTATCAACCGATGAATACTCAATATTTGTAATAATTAGTGTCATTCAAACCTTAACTTTTGGATCTTACCGTGATCGTTTAAACGTTGGTGATCAGCTGGAGAGCGCTATATGTGAAATATCTGCAGGCACTGAGAAAAAAGTGAGTCTAGGCCTTGTCGATCCAAACGACATTGATGTTGGTAGTAGGGAATATTACAGATATAAGGGTTCTCTTACTACTCCTCCTTGTACTGAAGGTGTTATCTGGACCATCAAGAAACAGGTACCGGTCGGTCAATAATTAGGAGATTAATTAATCATTCTAAAGGTTGTTTAATTGATGTTTGTTATTTAATTATTTGTCTTAATTAAATCCTTTATTGTATATTATTATTCCTTTCCAAATTTTAGGTGATGACTGTTTCGAAAGAGCAAGTAATGTCACTCAGAATTGCTGTTCACGATGTGAGTATGTTTCTAATAGAATGTTTTTTGTTTTTCTTTGATACGGCATATCTGGATCTAATTTCCTTGAGCAGACTCAACCCCACTGCGACTAATATATACTGTTATTTGTCATTGCAGGGTGCAATTGGCAATGCAAGACCATTACAAGCGATAAATAACCGACACATCCTGTATTATCATCCATGGTTTCAAACCACATCACCGCTATCAACAGCCGATATGTAGAGAGTGCTTTGTGCAAGTTTCATTTCCGGTTTTCTTCTGATCTTTACCTAGCTGTTGTTGTTGTTATTGGAATAATCAGGTTCAATTACTGTTCCTAGAATTGTAATTCAACTGTAAGGAAGTTTGGTGTAAAATAAATAAAGGTTATTTAACGTTTGGTACCCAGCAAATGTCCAATACCTAGCTTTGGTACCCAATATTCAAAATATTAATTTTTGGTACCTTGACCAACAGTTGACTAGTAATGACTCCATTTGACCGAATTTTTTTATTTATTTTTAAACTTTTCCATATTAAATTATCGAATTTACTACTCTATCCTTTATTGTATTGATTATTTAAATCGAAGAAAAAGTACTTCTTCTACTCTCTTCTTCTTTCTTCTTTTCTTCACCTTTCCTCTGCTAATGATCTTCTGCTAATGACTTCAGTGATAGAGATTGATGTGGTTGAGTTGATCATGTAATGAGAAAGAATATATAAAGTACAAAGTGTTACTGCTGATGATGAAGAATCGATGGTGCAGTTTAGAAACTGAGCATCCATGAGGATTATTTTTTATTTTTATTATTAGAATCGATGAAGGTGAGGATGATTTTGAGACTGAGATCGAGAGAAGAAGAGTTGAATTAGGTATGGTTGATGGTGGTGGATTCGATTTGAGTGGTTGATTAAAAATTCAAAAGAAAAAGTTAATTCAGATTTGTTCAATTAGGGTTTCATGTATTCGAATCTGTTTAAGTGAAACTGGGTAGGGATTGTTGAATCTTACTTGGGTTTGTTCTAAATTGAAGGTATGAAGGTTGAGTTTTAGTTTAATTGTGAAATTTAGAGTCACAGATTAGGCTTTCTTGTGTTCTTCCCCAAATTAGAAACTAGGGTTTATGAGTTTGAAACAACATATAAATGGGTGATGGAACTGAACAGGATTTCAATGAAATTATGTTATGCAGATGATATTGGAGATGATTGACAGTGCATTTAAGGGTGTGAGATAATGTTGGTGGTAGTGTTAAAATGATGGTGTTGTAGATGCATGAAAGAGACCAGAGAGTTGTTAATGGAGATTAAATGGTAGAGGCAATGATGTGTATGGCAGAGGCAAGATAATATGGTTCAGATTTTTTTCTTTCTTTTTGAAGTTGAGAAACAAAGAGGATTTGATCGAGGACAAATCAACTGATATTCAAATCCATCGACCAGCCACAAGTTGTAGGTGAACAAGTATATGAAAACCGACAGCGCGACGATATAATCATGCGTCCTGTTATTGTCTTTGAAATTGTATCCGCTTTAATGGGTATGTCCTTGGAGTCATTCTGTTTAATTGAGTTAATCTTGAAGTCACCGATGAACTGAAGTCCCTTGGGTGATTTGTACTCAACGGACATCACCGATCGATTTGGTAAGAGTTCCCCTAATATACTGAATCCCAGCAGGCGACCGAGACCATCGTTACTGTTGTCAGCCATTTGGCATAGATACCAGAGACCTGAGTTGGTTCAGATTGAAATACCGAACAAGATAGCATGAATCGGTTCAGATTCAAGGGTAAATATGGAACATAATTATGAATAATAAAAATAAGTTACAAAATGGAAAATAAAGTCAAACGTTGACTTTGACGGTCAACGCCAGGTTTAGGTACCAACACTTAATATGTCAAATGTTGGGTACCAAAGCTAGGTACTAGACATTTGTTGGGTACCAAACGTTAAATAACCCAAATGTTCGGTTTTTATGTGAGCCAATTGCTAATTGTTGGGTACCAAAACAAAGTTATGTCAGGGTCTTTGTTTTGTTGTTGGGCATGTCACATTATGAATATAATAAGGCCTATTGCTAATTGTTGTTGACGTAAAATCTTCACTTACGCCTATTCCTATGCACCATGTCAAAAAAATGAGTTTGGCATGCCAAATGGCATGGCAATGATAGATATGCCAAATTTGATTAAAAACATATATTTAATTATGTTGGATGGAACTCTAATGAATAAAAAATATATTTGTGTTTGTGTGGTGGGGTATTTATAAAAATTTTAGTATTATAATATATCCAATGAAACCTTTTAAATATAAAAATATATTAGAATAATGAAAAAGTAGGAGAGAAGGAGAATTTATATATATATATATATATATATAAAATTACTCGGAGATAAAGAAAATATCACTGGAGATAAAGAGAATATCGCCAGCAATAAAATCTTTATCGCTCAACAATGTGATAGAATCTCTATCGCTCGCCTATATGTTATTCCTGACATAAAGGCAGACATATGAGTTTGGCAGTTTGGCATACCTATAATGGGTGCATATATGGCAAAACTTGATGTTTGCCATATGCATAGGAATAGGCCTTATTGCTATCAATTTGTTGGCCGAAATTCATATAATCACGTGAACCTCTGGGCAATACTTTGTCTCCCAGATGTTCGGTTTTTATGTCGTTGCGGAAATCAACTAAGACAAATGGAGTTTAGTATCATCCTGAATGGAGTTTAGCTTTTACTGTAGTTGCACGAAATCCCACAACTAACACCCCTTTAATAATTTCTAGATCTAAACTTATTTCATATGAAAATGAAGATAAAAGTGATGGAAATGTAAAATGAGACACAACATTTACGTGGTTCGATCAATGTGATCTACATCCACGGGGTTAGGGTTCACTATGATTGTTGAAATTACATTTGAATTACATTGATATTCTATTAATGTGTATTTGGCGCTCTAGGTTGGTGAAGGAAGAAGATGATAGCGTGCCTCTAGTTTACAAAATGTGTCCTCCTTCCTTTCTCTCTCCTGCTCTCTTTTCTTTATATACTAGGGCAACTATAATAGTGAATTACAAATATAACCTTTCTTACAAATGAAGGAAACTTGTCTAAGATAATATGTACACGATCCTATTTTGTTAACTTGCTTCGATTTTAGAATAGCGCCACGCGGTGAGTACCATTATTTGTATCTACATTTTGCTTCTTTTTTCTTAAATATTGCTTGAAGAGCGATTTTTAAGGAAAAATCCGTGTTGCTGTAGTTCTTGGAGCCAAACGTGTGGTGTTGGTGTAGCCTTTGATCTTCGTTATTGAAGGAACTAGGCGGAAGAATACTAAATTTGAAAAGTACGTACTTGCCCTTATTCTTTTGTGAAGTTCCGGAGCTTTGAGAAATATGAAGTATCATTCCTTGAAGTATTTGAAGTATGAAGTATCCTTTAAGAAGTATAAGAAGTATCCGTCCTTGAATGCGAATAAGAAGTATTGCGAACAAATCAAATGAAGCTACTACTCCATGTTTCCTACCCTATGGTATGCTGCAATGCAAATAAGAATTTAGATTAGTATTTAAAACTTCTTTTATCAAAAAAATTCATTTATGTGCAAGTTCAAATCGTTTTTGTTTATTTTGATTTCCGTTGTATGACTTGTTTCATCTCATTTGATAAATACCTCCCATGGAAATGATCCTAATGAGGTCTTATGCAGCCTTTGTAAAGATCTTACTAGCCTGTTGAAGAGGTCTTATTTTCCCCCCTACTACTCTCCATGTGAAATACCATATCATTTGAAGCAAAACAAATATTCAAGAGAAATATATAAATTGATATATGCGAGATTTTTCTCAGTTTTTGTAATTGTGCGATTGTATCGTGTTGTAGTAAACCAAATCAAAAACTTTTTATATGTTGTAAGTAAAATGTTCAAGAAAAGTGATACTTAGCTTTCATGTGATTTGTTGTTGTTGTCAATCTCGAACGAGAAATATATTGCATGAAGTGTATGGGTTGCTTGTGCGGAACTATCGCCCTTGAACAAGATAATGCCCTCCTGTCTTGAAATGTATAAATACCGCACAACAAAGAAATGCCCTCTTGGAATGTATAAATGTCGCGCACCAAAATCAAATGCGAGAAGCAAGCGCAAAATCAAATGCTATAAATGCCGCGCAGCTGTATAATGTCTCCCTTGACATTTCAAGTTAGAAATGTATTAAAAACGCGCAGCAAAAAGAAATGTGAAAGTGAGACTTGAATCCTTGACCAACCATCTATTTATCTTCGTCACGAACGCACATATTGTTCTCTTGACCAAATGTTCAAGCATCTTTATGTGACAAAATCAAATGCGAGAAGCAAGCACAAAATCAAATGCTATAAATGCCGCGCAGCTGTATAATGTCTCCCTTGACATTTCAAGTTAGAAATGTATTAAAAACGCGCAGCAAAAAGAAATGTGAAAGTGAGACTTGAATCCTTGACCAACCATCTATTTATCTTCGTCACGAACGCACATATTGTTCTCTTGACCAAATGTTCAAGCATCTTTATGTGAGATAAACGCATAACGTTTTTCTCTTATTTTTTATTCTCCCTTTGCATTTCATCAAAAATATGAAATGATGAATATCGACCTAAGAAGGACTCGAACGCGTGACCTGTAGCCTGCTCTATCCACCTTGAACCATTTGTGCTAGCATGCGATTGTGATAGTAGATGTAACGCCTGTAAATTATACGCACTTCTCCTGACTGACTAAACTTACTTCATTCTGTCGCCCTTTCTTTGTTTTCTTCACAAATTTGCCTCTTGCTTTTTCATGAACATGAAAAACTTCTACTGAAACTTTGGTTTTTTTCCTTGAATTTTGTAGATCCAGTAAGATTTGTTGCATGTACGATAAAATCCTTTACTCTCTCCCTGTTTCTGGACGCCAAAATGTTGTTGCAGGAAATCCCACAACTAACACCCTTTTAATAATTTCTGGATCTAAACTTATTTCACATGAAAATGAAGATAAAAGTGATGGAAATGTAAAATAAGACACAAGATTTACGTGGTTCGATCAATGTGATTTACATCCACGGGGTTAGAGTTCACTATGATTGTTGAAATTACATTTGGATAACATTGAGACTCCATTAATGTGTATTTGGAGCTCTAGGTTGGTGAAGGAAGAACATGATGGTGTGCCTCTAGTTTACAAAATGCGTCCTCCTTCCTTTCTCTCGCTTGCTCTCTTTTCTTTATATACTAGGACAACTATAATAGTGAATTACAAATATAACCTTGCTCACAAATGAAGGAAACTTGACTAAGATAATATGTGTGCGATCCTATTTTGTTAACTTTCTTCGATTCTAGAACAGCGCCAGGCGGTGAGTACCATTTTTGTCTCTACATTTACATATACGCGACTTGCATCTCAGTACCCGAGATTGGAAACCATTTACTTCTGCAATGCCAGGTTACAAGATATGGCTTGAAATATGCTATTTAGGCATCTATCAAGAGATCCCAATTTTCAGCAACACATGCGCGAGAGCGACACGCCTCCACATCTCGACTAGATTCCTTCTGTTCCAGGAAAACAAATAGATTTGTCAATTAGATTCCTCCTGAGCAGTAGTTTGCATTTAATTAAGCAATTTGTTTTACGCCATTTCCAGTTATCTAGATAAGTGGCCAGAAGTTGATTTACTCCATCTGAAAAGTTTAGTACCCAATAGCTAAAGTCTAGTGAGAGTATTGTCATTAGTCGAGAACCGACTTCTTTGGATTTCCTCGATAAAGAATTGAGGATACTTTCTAGAAGAACTCAAATTGTATTATCTACTATTTTCCGTTAGAGTTTCTTCTCATTCATAGCGTTCATTCGTTAGTATGGCGGCATAAGGCGTTGTCGCTGTAAATTCTAGATAAATGTAACGCAGTTGCATCAAGAAAAGAACCCTCCATGCATTATTAGAAAATGCCCTATCTAACACTACAAACACTTTTTCTTCTACGTTCTTTTAATTTAAAAATCATAAAGGAAAAGAAAAGGAAAAGAAAAATAAAAAAAAATAAAAGGTGCACATAAAATATTTGACTCCATAGATCACATGTTAATGCAAATATATATATATATGCGAAGTAGTACCAAGAGGGAAAGTCATGCACATTAACGTTGGTGTTTTTAGCGCTTTAGAATTTCTTTACTCCAACGCGCTAAATACTAAAGCTCAGACCGGCCGATTGGTGGTATGCACAAGTGGGATGCACTACTGACATTATGCTTTTCATTTTTAACATGAGACATTTTCGTCGTGCATCCCACATGCCTCATATGCTCCAAATAATTTGTTTGGTATCTTAGTCATACTCAACTCGGAGGAATATATAATTGCTATATACATTTTTCTATATATAAGAGGTTTCATTGTGCTCTAAGTATCATTAGAGTATTAGTTTTGGTTTAAAACATGAAGAGTTTTCTAAGTGAACCAACGTTGGTTTACACATATCTCTTGATAATTGGAGTTCTTGGTTAGAAGTATCATTAGAGTATGCTCCAAGGCCAACCTCATCTTGGTTAGAAGTTGGTAAGTTGCGCTAATCAAATGTTATCTATCAACTTGTGCTGATTTTTTTTTTCTTTCTAATTCTGATACTGAATATTTAGGCATCATTAATCTTATCGTCTGTGTTGCATCTACGCAGAGAACCAGGAAGAATTTAATTATATAGCTGGGAGCCCAAAAGGACCAGAAAATTGGGGAAATCTTCGTAAAGAATGGGCAACATGTAAGAATGGAACTAAACAATCTCCAATTGATGTGGCTTACAACAGGATGATAAACGCGCCATGGTTAGGAAAACTGAAGAAGCTCTACGTACCGGCGTCTGCAACCCTGATTAACAGAGGCCATGATATCGACGTGAGTAAAAAAAAACTTAAGTAACATACCAATCGACAAAAATGAAAAGAAAAAGAAATTCGCATCCTAGCTGCTTGGTAGCTTGCAAAGGAGGCGTGCCAAAGTTGCACCTGTTTAGCGTGCCTGATGAATTCACTCCACAAATTTTAGGGACGCATACTTTTGCGAAACCTTGCATTTGTAGTACTGCGAATTTCAGCAGCTTTCACAGCATACTGCCTAGCTAAGAAACATATTTTAGTACCAAATGCAAATAAATATATATCCTAGTGGTGTTTATGCATGGATGATGTCATATTTGCAGCTCCAATGGGATGTTCAAGGAAATGCTGGATTTATTCAGATCAACAGTATTACTTATGCGCTTGATCAAGTTCATTAGCACTCACCTTCCGAGCACATCATCAATGGAAAAAGGTTAACTCTCTGTACAATAAGCAAGGTTTATTCTGATTTAACATGGTCTAAGTGGGAGTATTTATATCTTATCAGGTATGATTTAGAACTGCATATGGTTCACAAAAATGTGCGCCTCCAAAAGGTTGCTGTTGTCGCAGTTCTGTACACGATTAGTGGATGTGGATCCAGAGATTCATTTCTCTCTACTGTGTATATATAGGTTTCTCTTAAATATAACCCACATATTTATCAACCATAGCCCAAAAAACATAAGTTAAAATGAAAAGTCAAAAACTAATATGAAAAATCAAACTGGTTTTAATTTTTTATTAATAATTAAATCTTTCTCTTATTCAAAATCAAAATAAACCCTAATTTTGTTTTTAATCATACTTAAAGCGAGTTCACTAAACCCGCTCAATTACGCTAGATAGTTTATTAGTTTGATTTACCCAATCATTGACTGTTCTCTTGATAGTCTTGTAGGATCATCCCACGGAAATAATTGAGAGATGGAAAGGGAGAAATACCATGAGCCAACCATATTACAGCATCTGCAAGAACTATATACAACTGAAAAAATTGATATCATGGCAGATGTCTTAATGAAGAAGTTCTGCTCTTGTCAGCTACTTGATTAAAGAAAAGTAATATTCCTAAGAAGGCGTGACACACTTGGATTCTCATGAACGTATTCTAAGAGCATCATACACTCGTCGATTTCAACCTGGCTATGGAACTACACAATCCATTGTTTCCTATACATTCCATTATGAAAATCAATGAAGATGGTTTCAGTACACCTGCTTTTTGTTTTTTTGTTGTTGTTGGTGTTGATTCAGGGATTTAATATCAAATTATTTGAGTTATATTTAATAATTATATATAATTTTGTGGGCTATATGAATGATTATAAAGATTTGTTTGTTTGGTTTAAGCACTTATTTAAGCGGGTTATGATTAATAAATGTGTGGACTACATTTAAGAAAAGCCATATATACACTTTTCTTTTCTTTTTTTTGGCTGTGGAAGAAAAATAATTTCACTACTTGTTAATTGGTGTCATTCAAAACATAATTCTGCGATCTTACTATGGATCCTTTAATCAGTTGGAGGGCGATATACGTAAGATATATATCTGGCACAACAAAGAAAGTAAGAGTAGGCCGATTTGATCCCAACTCCATTGATGTGTGTTCTAGTGAATATTACAGATATGTGGGTTCTCTTACAACTCCTCCTTGTACAGAAGGTGTTATTTGGACCATCAAGAAACAGGTATCGGTCGGTCAATACTAAGAAAATTAATCAATCAATAATCGAGCAAAAAAATAAATAAATAAAAATCAATCTTTCTTTGGGCTGTTTCATTTATGTTTCTCATTTAGTTATTCCTTTTCAAATTTTAGGTGATGACTGTCTCGAAAGAGCAAGTAATGTTACTCAGAAACGCTGTTCAGGATGTAAGCACATTTTTACTATTGACTAAGGTAAATATGCGGTGGTGCATGACTAATATTTACTATGGTTTTCATTGCAGGGGGGAAGGAACAATGCCAGACCATTACAGTCCCTAAATAACCGAGGCATCCTTTACTACTGCTCGCAGTATCAAACCACATCACCGTTAGTGGACGATATGTAGTTGTATACTGTTTTCTTTTTTGTTTTTACATTCATCAGCTACTGGCGAATGATGCTTTGCACAAGTTCCATTTCGGTTTTCCTTCTGATCTTTTACCTTGTTGTTGTAGTTGTTGTTATTGAATAATAAGATTCAATAACTGTTGCTAAAATTGTAATTCAATTGTAAGGAAGTTTGCTGTAATTCAATTCAAAGGGCGTTGAGGCTCAGCTCGTTGCTAGGCTCCCAACCAGCTTCTTGTAAACACAGTTTAAAAATACTATAAGTGAGCAAAATTTTTTTTTTTTATAAATTGTATGAATACCTAAAAAAATAGTTAATACATCAAATGAAAGATCAAACACAGCTGTGTTTCAAAAAAGAAAGAAAGATCAAACACAGCTTTTGGTTGGTATCCTAGCAACAAGCTGGGCTCCAACTCCTCTTTGAATAGCAACGCCTAATTTATGAAAAATAAAACTACCAAAACCATCACTAGCATCATTATTAACTAGACAATTCTTCAGACGCTTGAAAAAACACAAAGTGTCGGCACCAAGATCACCTAAAGTAGAAAAGGATAAAACACCCATACCATAACCCAAAGAAGTACACTTGTCCAAATACTTAGTGCGCTTTCTTAAAACTTCCTTAGAAATTGCCTTTCCTGGGAAAAATGAGCGAACACCATCATCAGTGAAGGGAGAGACACCAGTGACATCCATACAAACATACCGACCATTTTCCCAGTTGAAAACAAGAGTATCCGCAGGCATCCAGTCTATGTCATCATCTGACTGAATACCAAGAGATACTTCCTTACACGAAAGTACACTAGACGTGTAACAAATGTCAAACAGAACGTCACGAAAAAAATCATGTCGAAACTTGCTCCCAACATCTTTAGCACAATGAAGCGCATGGTCTCCAAAGATGTCCATAGATCGGTTACAGCTTGAGCATAAACCATTCTCAGCAAACAAAGGGATACCAAGTCTATAACAGAGCAAAGTTCGGAACTGTCTAGGACCGAGGCACTGATTAAGCATAAACCATGCTTGACACGGTCACACTACCACAAAATGGAATCTCTTTCAGACATATGATATTGGTCTGGGATTTGCTTCTTGAGTACATCAAAATAAGTGAATGCCAGGGCATTCAGGGGGGGGGGGGGGTGGTATCATCAACAAAATAAGAAGGAGGTAATCCACATACCTGGATAAAATTCTGAAGAGACAACTGATAAGAAGAGCCGTTGTTTGCTGAGAATAAATTACCAAGGATTATCTTCTGCAGTGAAGCTGTCTGGCTCTGAGAAGCAAGGTAGCAGTAGGCACGAGTGTCGGCCATGGTATAAATATGATTTATTGTGGATGTCCCATATCGATATTGAAGAACAATTTATAGTCTATCCTAGAATTACTTTGAATATGCCAACTATGCCCTTGGTGCTAGTATAAATTAGAAGACATAAGGCTAAATGAGGGATCTTTGGTTTTAGAATATTGTGTGAAGAATGAGAGGTTCTCTTCTTTCAAGCCTAATTGATATTTCTAGGGGGAATTAGATCATCTAATTCTAGAGTATCAACTAGATGCCTCTCATAATCTTATAGTTTCCAATTTAATTGAGTAGAAATTGTAAGTTATTTGAGAAGAATCTCCATTATTAGGTTCTTCCTTTATTCAAAGGGTAGAAGAAACTAAATTGGTTGATTATTTATCCTTTTCAAGTTATCAATTTCAATTTATTTTCATTGTAAGCTTCCGCTTCTCATCAAAATGCCAAGATCACCCTCTTTTATAGCCAATGTGGCTAATCTCTGCTATAGAGGACCAAAACCAGCACCATCTCCAGTGATGAGTAATCGTAAATGGTCATCAAAAAGATCAGTGGCTGGTTGCAAGGTTGCTGGATTGGTAGTACGTATTGCAAAATATAAACGAGATACGCCAGTGCAATTGCGAAGTAATAACATCTCAATTTGTGGGTCTTTGAGTTTTTTGATCGCCGCCATTAGTTGAACAGTCTTATTCACCCTGGTCAACAACATGTCACTAATAAAATTCAAATCTAAACTCACCGGCCCACCCAAAAGTTTAACACCATTAGAGGGTCTACCAATATCAAGGGAAAAAACACCATCGGTCGTTCTTCTGGGATCAATAGAAGGCCAAAAGACTTCCATTTTCTTCACATTAAGATGCAATCCCCTACTTGGCCCTTCGGTTTCTATTATGTTCAAGGCCTTGGCCACCTCCAAAGTATCACCAATAATAGTGCCATCATTAAGGTACCAAGTGTGTAAATCAAGTGTGCATCGAGAAGCAATGGACTTCACCAGAGGGTGAAGTGTCAACGCAAATAGCAAGGGACCGAGGGGGTCACCTTTTTGAACGCAAGTAACAAAATTCTACCCAACCAGAAATACCTGGACAATGTAGGCGAAATTCCTTGATGAGCTGAGTTCTGCTCACCATGTTAAAAGCATTAGAAAAGTCAATAAAAAACATTGACATTTTATCAGAATTCCCTTTCATCTCCAATAAATAATTTCCAACATGTAAAATCCCCTCCCCTCCAACAGACACTCCAACTCCAAACTGGTAATCGCCTAAGTTAGAAGTCATGTCCTTACCGACAGAGAAGGCAGCTACTTTTGAGACCAATCTTCGCCAAACCGTACCCACAACAATAGTCCGAATACCACCCCAAATTTCAAGTAAAGGAGTTAAGGGCGCACTGGCGATGAACTCTCCTAGTATCTCAGTACATCTACCGGCCAACCAAAGGTTGACAACCCCTGTAATCGAAGCGAGCAAATTATCTGCCACTACTGCCGCTGCTCCACTCATTACATAAACCATATGCTGGGCTCGGAGACCATCGCGCCGGCATGACGTACCTTTTGGGAAGCTTTTGATGGGTCCCAACACATCACGAGAATCCACAGTGATAGGGTCAACCAATATAACATCAAAGGGAATGGCAGGTGGAGGAAAAGGAGGGTGTTTATCTTGCAAGTCAAGATATGTTTGCTCACTGCGAGGATCCAACCCATATGAGGAGAGCACGCGTATAGCAGCTGCAAAGTGACCACATTCTATCTTCCTTTGATAGGCTATCACATTGGCAGCTCCCAGCTTTTTTTCTGTCTCCAAGTCTGTCTTCCTAGAACCGAAATGAACAGGCTGTTGTAGTAGTTTATTAGCAAGGTCATAGAAACCACCAGGTTCCTTCCAAAATGACAGTGCATGGTTGATGGAAGCAACCTGCAATCTCCTCCTATTGCCTGATTTTGCCTCGGCAGAACTTTTTGGACGGAACAGAGATAGAGTATAGATTGGACGGAGTAATACCTGTAGCCACGCCGAGAGATTACCTGGACTGACGATGATTCTGTCGAGACAAGACTTCAGTTCCCTCGAAAAAGCAATCTTGCACTTGTGCGGGATACAAGTATCAGTTGCAAATCGCCTTTGAAACATATCATTGAGTAAATCCATGGAAAGAAATGCAACATCACTAATGCATTGCTGAGAACTGATTACCTCAGTGCTGAGTAATTTCGTAGGCTCACCAACCTCAGTTGAATAATCCAAACAATCTGCACTTACCTCGACTGGTTTATCTAAACCATGGAGGAGAAAATTAGCTTCCGCAGCGTCATTGAGAGGTCCAGCGATCACCTCACCATGCACAACCCCATCCCGGCCTTTGCACAAAATCTTCCATGAGTGTAGATGCATACACCGACAACACATCCACATTCGAAAGCAATAGAGAGCTTTCTCCCACGCAAGATAGACATTCAGGTTGTTGGACATCAAGTCTCTGCAAAAAGATTTGCTGTCTTCGGAATATAAATGCATGTCAAGTAAGTGTTTCACGAATGATCCTTTGGCATATCCTCTTCCATTCACGCCATCTCCGCAACCATGGAAGGTCTTGAAAGGGCAATGACAGAATCCATCCCCTGTTGTGCCTATAACCGTGGAAGAGGAAGAACCAGCAGACTTAGCAGATGGAGTTGCAGGAATACGGGAGGGTCTAGGCGCTCTGGACATGGTGACAAAGAAAAAAAAAACCCTAAAAGGGAAAATAGAACTAAAACCCTAGACGAAATCAGAAAACAATGCTCAAAAGAAAGGAAAATAAAGGAAAAGAAAAAGAAAATCAAGGCAAGAAAGCCTAGAACAAAAAAGAAAATTGAAATAAAAACCAACAAAGAATACCAAATCAACCATGGTATTCTTGGAGATCAAACCCGATTTTCAGTCGTCGGGAAAAAATTGCTGGATAACCATAAAAACAAAATAAAACAAAATAAGAAACCCACAAATGGGGAATATGAATGTAACTACTGAAAATACAGTAGTACACCCAAATACTTGAAACACATAAAATCTAAGACATGTTTATAAGGACAAGATCAAACTCTTCTTTTATTAATGAATACGAAATAGAAATTCCTCTTTTAATAGATTATGATGATGAAACAAGTATAGAAAAATCCCAAGAACCCTAACTTACTTTCCCTAAACATAACCTACCCATACAAACTTTTTCCAACCCCCTTTACAATCAACTAAGGTCTCTATTTTTAGGCAAAACTTAGTGGTGGAATACAACTCGTTCTATTTCGCGGATGATCACACTATTCACGTGATTCTACTTTTTACTTCGCCCAAGCCATTTTTAATAAAGTTTTTCCCTTCTTTTCGCCGATAACTTCGGTACCTTGTCGGTACATCTGTCCTATTTCTTGTGCAACAATTCATGTATTTCGCCAGTTATCTTCTCGTCCAAGTAATCTTACTTCGCAGATCAGATATTCTCGTCCAGATTTATACTTCGCAGATCTAATATTTGTAAAAGTAACTTTGACAACTGATTTGACTCATCACTGACGTTTTTCTCGGGGTTAGTGAAAGATCTTCTGTTTCAAGATTTACTCCGTGTATTTCGTCCAACCTTGTTTAACCATGTGGCGAGTAGTATATATGTACCTACATTCTGCATTTTCTCTTCTCATTCGCAGATACTAAGGATGGGAAGAGAATCTTCTGTCGACTCGTATATGCCACGTCTCCTTAAATATCTCCTCCATGTCATCCACGTCTTCCCGTAATTGCTCGTAGCCGGTCCTATTTCTTCCATCACTACACTGACCATCTGTTGTGTGTCCAACTTCAAAAGGCGAATTATTGGTCATCTAAACATTGATATCCGAAAGACTTTGGATTCTGTTATCTCTTAGAAATAAGGTTGTCACATGTGTTTTAGATTGTTTTCGCTTCATATCATATTTTACTTCGCGGACCTATCATTTGTTCCATTTGTTTTCGCAGAATCTGAATAGTATCTCAAGAATCAAGTTCTCCATTTGTCTTGTCAAGAGGATGAATTCACCAAGGGGGTTTAGAATTTGGAGGAAGACATTCAGTATCTAGATCTGGATATTTCCAAGATGGAGGACTCAAATTCAAGATTTCAAAGGTCAAAGCTTCAATTCCTTTGAAGACATCTGATGAATCTTCATTCTCCGCATATCTTCCTGATCAATCTCGCATTGTCTTTACTGAAACATGTGGAACTGGAAAAGTTTCTGGTAGTGCTGGTGGCGGTGCTACTAAGGTTGAAGTTATTGGAGTTGTTCCCACTCGACAACTATCATGTCAGTCTTGATCATCTTCTTTTGGCCTTTGTTCCTGATATTCCATTTTATTTAACATTTTTCTTGAACCGGGGGCTCCCAAGCTTGGTGGGCATAACATTTTGGATTTTTCTTTTGACCTCTGGCCTTGCTCTAATATGTCATATTCTCGCTTCTACCTGTCTCAAAATTCTTAATGCACACTTTGGATAAACATGACTAACGTTTATTTGCGAAGTTAATTTACGATTCAAAAGTGAAAATATTGGACTTATCCTTGACATCCTCTTGCCTCTGGTAAATAAGCTCATTGTCCACGCCCAATAATCTTACCAACTATATACTTGCTCTTGCTTTTCTTTTGAAGGATTAGAGAAATTATGCGGATGAAATGCTCAAAAGAATAAAAAAATATAAAAGTATATACTTGCCTTTTATTCTTTTACGAAGTTCCGGAGCATTTATATACTTCGCTGCAACATTGAAGTATGCCTATATTTCGTGTTACTCTGTTTACCTTCTTTTGCCTCACTGCTAGTTCTGCCTTTGCATGTGGTGTTCCATTCTTGTAACTCGCTATTCCCTGCAATATTACTTGCTACTTCATAATAATGATTTATTATGTTGAATTGTGCTTTGCCTCTGGCTTATGTTTGCTTCTTGTACATATTTTGATGTTGTAAATTGTTATGGGTGCGGTTTCGTTTGTCTTCTACTTGCATATGGCTATACGAGGTCTTATTGCGCCTCTTAATTAAGGTATTATTGCCCCCACTCTGTTATTAAGGGTCTTAATTCGACGAAGTCTCAGGCGCTCTTTATTATTGCGAATAACGATCCATCAACCTCGCCTCAACACTTTCTTTTGAGGTCTTACTTTGCGGCAATATAACATGCCTAGTTATTCCCACGAATAATATCCCCGAGATATTTCCTTTTTTAGTCACACAGCTCCATAATCTGGAGGGTGTCGTCCCTTTATACTCCCCCTGATTGCCTTCAAGGAGGTTAACCCTAACATGCATGTTGGTCTCCTCTCATCCGGTTATTATGACATTCAGTTGTTTTCGTGACTTCTTATCCCTTCACCGATATGGCTCATGGTTACGAAGTCACGCCCTAGGTGGGGTTTCTTTTGGACCGAGTGCATCGTAGCCAAGACTTGTCATACGGTCATGGCCAGTAACACTCCAGACGTCCCAGGAACCAGCAGCTCAACCGAATATGTCGACGCCCTGGTCATATTTCTGCACCCCTTACCGAAGGCCATCATAAAAGGGAACCTCGGCGGATAGGTATTATCATTGCCCCTAGCTTATCTCTCCGGCGCGCGTTAGGACTTATCATTGCCTCTTACACTTTCGTGCGAACTAGGGTGCACGCCATGGATTCCTAACATTCCTAACGAAGGTTTTAAGTTTCCCTAGAAATTGTTTTACTTCGCGGGTCTTATCAGCCTCCTAATGTGAGGTCTTACTCGCCTGTTGTTAAGGTCTTATTTTTCCCGAATATTTCTTTATAAATTTATGAAAAGATATTTCATTAAATATTCGATTCTGCATCTGATTATATATCCTTTTTCTTTATTTATTCGCTCGTACCATACATAACTACGGATAATATTTTTTGATGTAAAGCGGGTTCTAGGGATGATCCAATTTTCGATCTTGTCTTTCGATTTAGCCATAAATTATATTTCCTTCGTCATCTATGTCATTTCTTTCGAAGTCTGCGAGTTCATAAGTTCCATTTCCTACCATTCTCTTCACTATATACGGACCTCCCCAGGTGGGCTCCAACTTTCCTCCCGAACCTTTTTGGTATGGTGGGATTTCTCTCAATACCAATTCTCCTGGCACAAATCTTCTTTCTTTGACTCTTTTATTGTAGTCCTGAGATAGCCTTTGGTGCACTACAACAAAACATGGCTTTTCAATGAAAAATATCGTCACAAATATTTGATTTTACGTCACAAATATATGTTTGTGACGCTTTTTCGTTGTCGGTCAATGTGTTATAAAAAGAGGTGTTGCAAATAATCCGACCGACACCAAAAGCGTCACTTATGCCAAGGGTTTTTCGCAGCACTTTTTTGTGTCACCAACATGTTTTCTGCGTCACAAATAGCTTGTGCGTCACAAATACTGTTTTTTCAGTTATACCGAAAAACCTTTATGTGACGTTTGTTTATGTAAATTTTTTTTTATATATAACGGTTTAAGATGTCACAAAAAATCCTTATTTTCGACGTATCAATGCGTTATAAATTGGTGCATATGCAACGGATAAAGCCGTCATTAATATATGTTTGTGTAACGGTTCAAAATGTCACAAACAATCCTTATTTCCAACATATTAATGCGTTAAAAAATTAGTGCATACGCAACAGATAAACCTGTCGTTAATATATGTTCGTCATATGGCGAAGTGAAAGTTTCCCTATTTTCTTCCAAATCATCTAACTTTGCGATAATTATATCTTATTTCAAACTTTTCTCCATGGTTCTCTCTTTGTCGTAGAGATAATGATTTCTATAGGTAACACTGCCTTTGTCCCATACGTCAAACAGAATGGTGACATCCCGGTGGCATCTCTTCTTGTGGTCCTATATGACCATAACACATTTGGAACTTGATCGCACCATCCTTTATGGTACCCGTCCAGCTTGGTTTTCAATGTGGTTGCTAACGTCTTGCTTGTCGCCTCTGCTTGCCCATTACTTTGTGGGTATATCGAAGTCGACTTTCCTGATTGGATTTTGAAGGCGTTAAGTAGCATCTTCACATTTCCCCTTCAAATTGTTTCCCATTATCGGAGAATATTTGCACCGTAATCCCAAATCTGCATATGATGTGCTCGAGAATGAAATCATATATATCTCCATCTCGGGTATGTTCTACTGCTTTAGCTTCTTCCCACTTCGTGAAAGAATCTGTTGCTACTATTAAATATCTTCGTTGTTTAGTTACAATCATGAATGGTCCAAATATATCTATTCCCCACATGGCGAATGCCCAAACACTTAATATGGAATTTAGACTTGTGGCTGGTGCATGTATCCGTTTTCCAAATCGTTGACATGCTTCACATCTTGTAGCAATATCTTCACGTCATTGTTCATGTGTGGCCAGAAATATCCTCGTGCCTTAGTTTTATAATCCAAACATCTGGTACCGCTATGATTACCTGCATCACCATAGTGTATTTCCTTCATAATTTCAATCCCCTCATTCTGTGTCAAACATCTTAGTAACGGACCAAAGAATGACCTTCGGTATAGGATTCCTTCTCGCAATTCATAATTCGTGGCTCTTCCTTTAATTTTGTGCGCTTCAAACTTATCTCGAGGTAAATCTCCTTTCTCTAAGTATCTATAAATGGTAGTTCGCCAATCTTCGTCATCTAGTTCGGTTTCTTCTTTCCCTACTTCCACGAGCATTGTTTCTACATTTTCAATTTCTTTGCTCACCGATGGCTGCATTAATCTCTCGATACGAATGTGCTTGATTGAAGAATCGATAATCATTGAGGCTATAAAAGCCAGAGCATCAGCATGTCTGTTATTCCCTCTGCATACGTGCCTCCATATTATATTTGGTATCCGCGAAGAATATTTTTTTACGAGTTGTAGATATTTATGCATTACGGGGTCACTTGCATTGTATCTTCCTTCAATCTGCCTAACTACCAATTACGAGTCACTTGTTATTCTTATTTCGTCCAACTCCATTTCATTTTCTATCATTACAGCCTGCACCACTGCCTCATATTCTGTTTCGTTTTTGGTTGCTTTATATTCTAATCGAAAGCAATAAACTATCCTGGCTCCTCCATGAGAAGTGAACATTATTCCCATTCCTCCTCTGAGATATTTGAAGATCCATCTATGAATATCTCCCATCTTCTCGGATGATGTTCTTTGAGTAAGTCTTCTGGATCTGGGCGTTCCTCATCCATATCTATTATCTCTTCTACTCCTTCATCTTCTTCCGAAGGAAACTCAGCCAAAAATTCCGCAATTATGTGTGACTTCGTCGAAGTTTGAACTTCGTATTTTAATCCAAATTGATCAATTCCTGTATTCCATATTTCAATCCTTCCTACTCTCTTCGTGTTCTTCAGAGCAGATTTTATCGATATTCTGGTTAGCACCTTAATTTTGTGGGTTTGTAAATAAGTGTAACTTTTCTGCTGCGTATACCAATGCTAATATTAACTTCTCGATCTTTGGATAATTTCTTTTCGCAGAATTAAAAGTTTTACTGACATAAAATATTGGTTTTTCTACCCCCTCATCGGAGCGAAGTAAAACTGCACTGAGGGCATTTGATGTAGCCGCGAGGCATATTAATAATTCTTCTCCAGGTTCCGGTTTTTGCAAGATAGACAAATTGATGAGATGTTCCTTTATACTTCGTAATGCTTGTTCGCATTCTTGTGTCCATGTGAACTTCGCTCCCTTCTTCAAGATATCAAAAAAGTGTTTACATTTATCGGAGGATCTCGAGATAAATCTCCCAAAGGCTCCTAATTTTCCGTTCAGTTTCTGCACATCTTTTATCGAGGCTGGGGACGACATGTCTAGTATGGCCTGAACTTTTGTCGGGTCCATTTCAATCCCTTTCTTTGACACTATATGCCCCAAGAACTTCGCTGATTCAACTCTGAAGATGCACTTCGCAGGATTTATCTTCATTTAGTAAGTCCTCATTTGTTCAAATATCTCCTTCAAGTCCTCCACATGATCCCCTGATTCTTTAGTCTTCACTAACATATCGTCCACGTAAACCTCCAACATCGTGTGTACCCATTTGGCGAAGATCTTTTCTACCATTCGCTGGTACGTAGCTTCTGCGTTCTTGAAAATCCGCATCAGAGATTGATGCTTTAGTTATAGAATTACATTGTATATCTCTACCTTTTCCTTGTATTGTTACGATTCTTGCGTTCTCCATAGGTTCTTTATTATTCTTCTATATTCCCAACAGTTTCAGATCTATCTTTTGAAGATTTTGCAACTTGTTAACATGATTTATCACCCAAAGATGTTTCTAGCGCCAAAAATGTAGTTGCAAGAAATCTTACAACTACACTCCAATGTATCTAGATTATTTCTCAAGTAATCATAATGAATTATTTATTAACTTTCAAGGATTATAATTGGATTCAATGGATAACAATGACTTTACAATGACTTTACTTCCCCTCCAAACAAACTTTCTCTCTCCTAGTTTCTTGTCTAACACACACCAAAAGATCTCCCTCCTATGTGATGATTTCCTTCCTTTATATAGCGATTCCTCATAGTGGATGACAGCTAAGAGATCCACTATTTTCGGAATCACTATGCCATACATTCGCTCCTTTACAATCACTCATTCTCGCACAGACTATACTTCGCAGGGAACATCACACTTTACTCGTGATCTTGCTAACATCATCCAATACGTCACTCTAGCTCTGCCATGTGCGATAGTCCTCGCTTACTTATTAATATACGCGATATTCCACTCCTACAACCCAAACCGCAAAAGGAACCCTGGAAACAGTCCAAGTGATGTCTTGTTTCGAATCTGATAAATGCCATCGCCACCTAAACCTGTTGAGAGCTTCCATTTCCATCCAGTAGCATGCAACTGAAAACTGTGACCAATACCCACCTGAAAGATATATACCTAAGATGCTTAATCTCAAATCAGTTTTAGCTGTGTCGAATAAAGCGAAAAGAATGCTAACTAATTACTTATTCCCAATACAAACAGAACTGTCGCTTAATCAGTTTTCTCCTAAAGGTAGGAGGGATCTCCCATATCCATTGGATCTTCAAATAACGTTTATAAACTAACTCTTTTAGAGGAGGAAATTCTAGAAGATCAGAAAGTATATCAAAAGGTCTCAGAAAATGCAAGTGTAAAGACCCAACTATATGTTGCTACGCTGAACTTAAAGAACCAATAATTGGGTATTCGAGAAGGCATTCCCCTCCACTTATGTCAGACACGAAAGCGAAACAAGATCAATTCAGTTACACTAATTTAACTTAGACAAATTGTAGGTTTACCAATTGTTATGTAAGAAACACCCCAGTTTTTTGAAACTTAGGCCTTTAATGATAAGATTATACCTCAAAAAATATATTCCACAACATTTCAGTGCCTAAGAATTTGCGAGAGCAGTTATCTTGAAAAGATAGACAAACAGTGAGTCATACCATAGATTTAGATACTTGGTTACTGGAATCTTTTTTGAAACTAGCCGAACATCATGATGTAAAGGTTCATACATGAATTTCCACCTTCGCGCAGGTGATAGTGGCTTTAACACAAATTTTGCATGGTACTCATTGCTCGGAGCGTTATAAAACTGCAATGTCATAGGAAATCACAAAATTAGTAATAAATCCTCACGTATATACCCAACTGCAACCTCTTTACTCCACTCAAACATGCAAGTGCAACATGATTATGCAATAACTCTTTCAAATCGACCATTTGCGTTATGCACATTTGCGAACATTGGTCGTGAACACGAAGATACCCTCGTTACTCGTTACTTCGGTGTTCACAGTTAAGTTAGCCCACATAAAGAAAGCTTGACTATTATACTAATTTCCATGACACACTTGATTACCCGACTAATAAAACGGAGTATAGATTTTTACACGTGCGTCGTGTCGGTGTCCCACGCGTGTCCTGTATCCGATACGCGCCTGGCGTGGAGGCACCAGTACTCCGTGTCGGTGCTTCACAGGTTGAAAAGAACAAAATTATCTCAGATGCTTTGTTTTCTTTACTACAGGCTACACCGCTCCATATTGGTTGTTTGCCGTTACAAACTGGAAACAAAGTGTGCAGACAACATTTTGCCTAATTCTTGGGCTTGACCGTTCTTTTGGGCTTGTGGATCTGGGGCTGCAAATAAGAATCCCGCCTACCACAACACAGATGAAACGTCATTTCATTTCTTGGAAATAAAGAACCATAATATTAGGCATGCCAAAAACTTTCAAGGCATACAAAATAGTTTTCTCATCCTAGGTGACCTTATAAGGGGTGTCTATTGGGTAGTTCAATCACCTATATACCCTTGAACTTAAAATCAAAAAATAAACTATCCTAAACATCTCTTCTTCTTCCTCTAGCTAAACCTCCTTCCTTTTCTCTCAGATTTTTTTTCATCACTGTAATTAATTATCGATTCGTGAAAATTCGATCATCGGTTAAATTGAACTATATAATGGATCGACAAAGAAAAAAGCAAACGTCAGGTGTTCTAAATCCTCTTCCAATCCATGAATTAAAAAAGAAGAACCAATTGAAGATGAAGGTGTAAAAACTATAATTGAACCGAAAATTGAATCGGAAATTCAACCATTTGAAGCTCCAAATACTAAAATGAGGATAATAAGGTATTCCCTACAAACCCAGTCTTTTATTTGTTGTTTTTCATGGATTGAATGGGTTAAATTGCTAAAAACTTAGGGTTTTTGACGGTTACAGTAGCGGGTTCGGCTGATAATTGAGTTGAGTTTTGAGCCGAACTGTTCTTGAAATTTCTCCCTGAAAGTGCCTATGAACAATTCGGCTAAACCGTAAATGTCAATTTCTAGCCGAACCCCAAAATGTGTATTGAATACGTCCCAGAACAGTGCCAGGTTCGTCTAATACCTTGCAAACCTTCCCGGCCGAACCTGAGAAGTGAAATTTACCCCAGGTGGTTGTCAGGTTCGGCTGACTCGATTAGATCACTTTCAAGCCGAACCTCTCTCTGTAAACACTTCGAAAATATTGATTTGCAGGCTCTAGGTTCGGCTAGCTCGTGTTATTGAGTTATCAGTCGAACCTTCTCTTTGCACACTCAAGTTTTTCGATCTTGTTTTGTCCATAACTTTTTCGTCCGATGTCGGAATGACCTCATTCTTTTTGCGTTGTGTTTGTATTTTTATTCTCTTGAAGTTGAAGATAAGATCTAATTGATTTTAATGAGTTTAATATGGACCTTGGTATTCTCCATATTTATTAGTCTTGTACGTGCAATCCAATATAATAACTTGTGGGAAGCATAGAGCCAATTGGGCGCATTCCGGGTGGGCAAGGAAAAGGTGTGTGACTACGCTCACAAATCATTTCAAACCGATCCCATCGGCTTTGTTGTCCTTTAACTAGTACACAATTTATCTTCATCGCGTGTTCCTCAAGCCAATCCAGAACTTCTGGTTTAGTTTTCCATATCTACGTTCATTCCAAAACAAGTAATTTGTAAGAAAAACTTTGGAATATTCCGACAACATTAAGGTAAACAAAAGGTTCTTACATACCAAATCATTTTGGAAGTGATCCTTGGTATCCTCGTGAATTATGTCTACTGGATCAGGTTGATTTTCCATGGGTCCAAGCACGATCTACAAAGAATATCACAAGGTTAAACACTAGAAAGGGAATATAATAACAAGGTTCGGTGCATTCGATAATCACATTATGTGCCGAACTATAAACATTTACAGGTTTTGGCTTATACGATATCCTCAATATGTGCCGAACCACGAACAATATTTTAACCCAAAAATTAACAAATTCATGTTCGGCTCAGACGATAATCATATTATGTGCCTAACCTTGAACATAAGAGGTTTCGGCTTATACGATATCCTCAATATGTGCCGAACCACGAACAATATTTTAACCCAAAAATTTACAAATTCATGTTCGGCTCAGACTATAATCATATTATGTGCCGAACCTTAAACATAAGAGGTTTCGGCTGATACGATATTCTCCATATGTGCCGAACCAGTAACAATATTTCAACCCAGAAGTTAAAAAATTATGTTCGGCACATACGATTTTGGATATGTAAGCCGAATTAGTAATGATTCTATTCCGGGCTATTCAGGATGTTGTTCGGCTTACTATGAAACTTTCATATAAGCCGAACTAGTGTCTAGCAAAAGGGTTGGAATTGGAAATTATAGGTTCGGCGCATGCAGTAAACAGATTCAGTAAGCCGAACCGTTCATCAATTGGTAGATTCGGCTCATAGATGTGAGCCGAACCTCAACCTGTTTCGCCGAACCATGATTCAAAAAACCTAACTTTTGATAATTAAGAGCTATAAAAGTGAGATTAAGTATATGATATAAGTGTACCTGTGTATTAGAAGCATTGGGTTCCTCATCAATGTCTTCATCATCAGGATTTGGCTCATAAAAATCATCATCTTGAGTTTGTGTTTGAGTTTGAGCTTGAGTTTGAGTGGGTGTAAAATCATTCTCATAATCTAAGAAATCAGCCATTTGAGAATCATTGGTGTAGTTGATGTGCATTTTCCTAGGTTTTTTAGATGATATATGACCCTCCTCATCCTCCATTGAATCAAGAATTAGAATTTTCTCACTTTCTCCTTCTCTTTCTCTCCTTCTTAATCCTCAAATTTTTCATCTAAACAACTCTTATAATTCTGAAAATTATTTTAATCAATAAACAAAATATTTAATCACTAATCAAGATTATTAACACTAATACGTAAAGGGCAGATTTGCCATTAAAATTTTTTTGGGTTAAGGGGTTATCTGATTTTGCTATTTCACAACCTTTTTTGTCTTCATTCAGTATGGCTTTGAAGATTTTGGTATGCCCAATATTATGGTTCGAAATAAAACCCTAGGGTTTTCTCCTATCGATAGATTTAAGGGAACTTTGTTGTTTGGTTCTAAGCCCACAAAGTTAGTTATAGTAGGGCCCAACCGAAATCTTTTTTTTATTTAGAGGTCCAAAATTAATTAAAACATGGAAATGACCATAATACCCATTGTTACCAAACGTGTGTGTTTACACATTCATTATATTGAGTACATATTTGTTACACTGATTATAAATTCGAGTACATATCTGCTACACTGCTTATAAATTCGAGTACATATCTGCTACACTACTTACAAATCTGACTACATATATGTCGCACTGCTTACAAATAGAATACGTATCCGCTAAACTGCTTACAAATTCGAGTATATATCTGCTGCTTACGAATTCGAGTATGTATCTGTTGCACTGCTTACAGGAAAAGTACATGTTTGTTAGAATCAATGATAAATAAATTAGAAAACGTTTTACATCACATATATCGTAGGATCATACCATTAATCTCTAGTATTTCTTTAATACAATATTAAATCATATAAAAAATAAAGGAAAACCTATATATACACAGTACACACATAAAAAGTTGTACAAAATTAGCACATACTTCAGTATTTCGCATACGTAATCATGGATCAAACAAATAAAAAAAGGGGCAAAATGCTGATAAAACAGAACCAGAAGAAGTTTCTATCAGTACGCAATATACGTACTGCGTATTCATGAACTAAAAAATCAACTGCATGTAAAGAAGAAGTGATGAATATAACATAATCAAAGAACATATTTAGTATTTCACATATGCACTCATGGATCGAACCCAAAACAGTGGCAAAACTCTGAATAAATCATAATCAAAAGAAGTTTGTAACAGTACGTCATATACGTACTACATATTCATGAACTAAAAAATCAATTGCATGTCAAGAAGAAGTGATGAATCCATGCATATAACTGAATCAAAGCACATACTTCAGTATTACACATACGTACTCATGGATCAAACCCAAAAACAATAGCAAAACTCATAAATATAAACGAATCAAAGCACATATTTCAGTATTACACATACTTACTCATGGATCGAACCCAAAAACAGTGGAAAACTTTTGAATATAACTGAATCAAAGCACATACTTCAGTATTACACATACGTACTCATGGATCGAACCCAAAAACAATGGAAAAACTCTGAATATAACCGAATCAAAGCACATATTTCAGTACTACACATACGTACTCATAGATCGAACCAAAAAAATGGCAAAACTTGGAATATAACCGAATCATAAGAATTTTATATCAGTACGTCGTATACGTACTGTCAATTCATACACAAAAGCAAACTGTATCAAACCTAAAAACATAATAGCATCATGAAAATCGATTTGATCTTCATAATACAATCGAAAAAAAAATCAAATGAAGAAAAACGAACAAAATAATCAAAGAAGTTGATTAAAAAACATACCCGGAAACACAAACAAATCTTCTCGTCGTAAATCATAACGATGCATCATCATCATATTCTTCTTCTTCTTAATAAATTGAGTTTCTGTCAGTACGGGATATACGTATTGTTGCTTCATATACAAAAACAAACTGAAAAACATCTAAAACCAACAAAATGTAAGTGGTATAAGTAAATCTAACAATGAAATGAACAAAAAATATGATTATTCATCTAGATCTGGTAAATAATCAACAAATTAAACATGGATATAGAAAAGCGTAATCAAACACAACAACGATTCGATCGTGAAACCCTAAAATAAACACTGATTTGATAGAAACGAGAAAGATTGAAGAATTTTTTTTGGATCTGTTCAGAATCCATTTGCAGCAGCAGTGAGAAGAAAGAGAAGAAGAAAACGAATATGAAAGGTTAATGTTCTTCTCGTGCTTATAATCCCTGTTAAGTAGGGAGGGTTATTTGTGGTATTTTTAAATTTCGCATTAGTTATCCCGCACGTGTACAGAACCCGGGCTTAAAAAATTAGGTCCATTGTTATGTTTTCTCTTAATTATGGACCTCTGGTTACTGGGCTTTAGTGGGTGTACCTGCCACTAACTAAGAACACTATAATAGGATCTATAGGTAATCCCTACTAGATTTAACGCCACTCTTATCTCAGTCCGTATTGTTGCTGGAGGAGAAAATGGGTTTCACAAAGTCAAGGAAAGGTTAGTTGATTCTCTCTTATGTTGTTCTTCATCTTCTATTTATTAAGTTCACTATTTTTCATTTATATCCCAATATTTTTTATTTGGTGATGAAATTCTTAAATTTTCAATGACGGTAGTCGAATTTCCGGAAGATATCATGCTAAAAATTCTTGTTAGGTTACCAGTGAAATCAATTGGAAGATGCAGTTGTGTTTCCAAGATATGGTGCAAGTATTTGAAAGATAACCCTAGATTTGTTAAAATACACCTACAACATGCTGTCAAAGTGAACAGGTTTAAGCTCATGCTTTATCCGTCAAATATACATAAACAAGAAAACATTTTCACCATAAGTACTTATGAGTCATCGTCGCCATTAAATACATTTGGTGATCTAACTAGTGTCGACTATCCATTTAAATTTGAAAATGCCTGTGGAATTGGATTATGGGGTTTTTGCAACGGTTTTGTAGGAATGAAATATCGCACATTCATTATGTATGCAAAGTAAAGGTCATCTAATGTAAGTGAAGACCATCGCACATAGTAAAAATAGGATGACATAATTAATGATGTCAGCATAGTCACGAGTAAAGTGTGATGATCTGTGCGAAGTATAAAGTCTGCGAAGTTGAGCAAATGTACATGAGCGATTGTAACACACAATGATCTCGAAAATAAGGGATCTATTAGCTGTCACCCACTATGTATTATCCTATATAAAGGGAAATAAACTGTGTAATGGGACTCTCTAGAATGTGTGTTAGACAAGAAATTAGGAGAGAGAAAGTTTATTTGGAGGGCAAGTAAAGTCTTTGTATTATCTTGTATTCAACCTTTATATCTTAATGAATAAAAAAATGATTTTCACCATGATTTCTTAGAGTGTTACCTAGTCTTGAATGGATGTGGTTGTAGGATTTCCTACAACTACATTTTGGCGCTAGAAACAGCTTGGAGTGATATATCCTATTGGTGAATTTGTTTAGAAATCAAGTTTCCAGAACTTTAGATCTAGCACTTTTCTTTAAACATTTGAGATTTTCATCATAAGAGCCTTTCAATCATTTTAAAAGTAGTTTTTCCTTTGTTAATACAAGAAAGTGGAAATGGTAAGAATCAGATCTACTGTTGAGCAAGCGGTGGCAACCAGAAGGAGTAAAAGAATTGCCGAAAGAAGAAGAGGTGGAATTCCTGAATAACGAGAGAAAGGAGAAATAGAAAATCAAAGAAATGATGTTCCAATTGGACTTCAACATACACAAGAGCAGCACAATGATATTGATTACGATAGAGTGAGTATTCATACTGCACATACGAATTCTACCGAAGAAGAGACACAGAGAACTGGAGATGCAAGAAGGATTGAAGGAAACGAAGAGAACATGACAATTGAAGAACTTAGACAAAGATTGATTGTAGAACGACGAGGAGAGGATGAAGAGCGTGCGAACTTGATACGTCAGAATGATGATTTAAGAGAAGAGAATCTCAGATTGCAAGAACAGAGATCAAGAAGCGCTACGCGATCAAGGTCAAGGACAAGCAGAAGTTCATCAAGACAAAGTCAATCTAATCGAAGATATGCTAGGCGAGAGCAACCATTAGGTAATATTGATGAGAACTTGCAAGTAGATGATAATCTACAAGATCAACGCGATGAGAGACGCACATAATATGACCGATACGAGCAACCGCGTGAACGTCATCACCGAAAAGAAGGTCAAAGGAACAACAGACGTCAAGATGAAGCCGAACGTCATCGTACGCACCATGAATCGGATAATGACGAAGAAGATGATCCGGAACAAGGGAGAATTATATTACATGGTAGAGAAATATTGAGGGATCAATATGCACGCGAAGAAGAGGAAGAAAGAAGTAATGCCATTCTTGAACATGCGAGAGATGACAGGGAAAGGCGTATGAAAAGACGAGAAGAAGCTTAAGGAAGAGAGATACAAGAGGCCATGCGTCAGAATAATCATGAGAATAGATTAAGGCAAGACAGATTAAAAAGACCCATGCGACAGGATTTAGATCAAACTATGAGCGAAGAAATTCTCAGAGAAATGGAAGAATTGAGAGAAATGATGACTACGCGAAGAAATGGTGGAAGAAGACAGTTAGAGGAAGCAGTATATGAAGCTGGAAAAACACCTTTTGCGAGGAAAATTCAAATGACGATAATACCACCAAAATGCAATTTACATGTATTCACTAGTATATTTGATGGTAGTACATGTGCAGTACAACACATAAAAGCTTATAGTCGATCTCTATTACAATGGGAAGAGAATGATGTGGTGTTGTGTAAATATTTGCCTGCGAGCTTGACAGGAGAATCCTTGCAGTGGTTTGAAGGATTGCCAGTAGGAACTATTAGATCATTTCATCATCTACAGAACGTGTTTTTAGGACAATATATCAGCAATAATCTGTTGCCACCAGGAATTGAGACGACATTTGGACTTCGTAGAAGGATTAATGAAAGTTTGCGTCATCTAAAAACACGTTGGAGAACCATGTGTAGTGAAATGGCAAGAAGAGTAGATGAACGGAATCTTATACTAACCTTTATCAATGCTTTCTTTCCTACGGATTTATTATATACACAGATATTCAGGATAAGGACACCATAACAATGTCAGAGTTGCGTGAATTTCAAGAGGAGTACATAGCGCTTGAGGAGAAGCAGAGAGATATGAAATCTTACCCAATTGCGATGCCTAATGCGAATAATGGGAATGCAAGTTTACTCCCAAGGATAACAAATGCTATTGCGAGCACATCTCAGGGAAGTCAAGGAAAGAAATTTACAGAGGTGGAACAAAAGCTGGTAGCCATGGGTAGTGCAGATCAAGAAGAACTCGAAAGAGAATATAAAGAAAGAAAATTGCAAACTCGAGGAGGAAATAATAAGATTCAAAGAATGGACAACCTCCAGAAGGCTATGGAGGCCAACAACCATATTATAATAGAAGACAAGGAATTGGAAAGGTGGTCTGGGAACAAATAAACTTGCCAAAGTTGAATACTACAGTAAACAAAATCTGGGAAGCTGTTATACTAATGGAAGAAATTTCTGAACCACATAATGTAGGAGATGAGCCATCACTGGGAAGAAGGAGCAAAGAATTCTCTGTATATCATCGCTTCCATGATCACACAACAAGTAATTGCAGAAATGTGAGGAAGATCATACTGAGAATGATTGAGCAAGGAAAACTGGACCACTTCTTAGTACAGCAGCCACCGAATCTACCACCACCACCATCACCAGGAGGAAAAAAATATGGTGCGGAGAAAGGAAAGACTACATATGTAATTTAAGTAGGTGCGAAGGTGTAAAACCTATACTGTAATTCGATTATACATTCTTTCAAAAATATAGAAGACTTTCATGACAACATCTTAAGTCGTGTTCATGCGAGAGATAATGATGGAAGAGAAATCTTCAATCTTGTGAAGATATCGCCATTGAAGGATTGGAAAAAACAAACCATTTTGTTCAGTGCGGAAGAAACGCCAGGAGGAGGAGAACCACACGAGTGTCCATTAGTGGTGAAGTTAGGAATTAATCGGAAAGCAAAAATAGATGATGATGATGAAGAAGATGAAGCGAATACTTGGGATATAAATAGAATACTCATAGATCCTGGGAGCTCTGTTGATATTCTCTTTTATCATACATATAAGACTATGGGTGGAAGAGATGATGAGTTAATACCTTCAACTTATAAAATTTATGGCTTCAATGGCGCTGCGAACAATCCAAAAGGAGAAGTGACAATACGAATTCCTCTACGGAGTCTACCAACGGAAATTGTATTTTGTGTTGTTGATGTTGAGTCACCTTATAATGCTCTGACTGGGAGACCGTGGTTGCATAGTATCTTGGGTGTGGCTTCGACATTCCAACAATGCATAAAATTTCCTTTACCTCAAGGTCTTGGCATAATAAGAGGAGATATAAATGAAGGAAGAAATTGTCAAGAAATTGATATTGACAAGTGCGAAGAGAGAGAATACAAACGAAGAAATTGGAAGCAGCATGCTAAGGATGGTCAAAGAGGTGAACAGATAATGGTGGATGTAGTGTCTAAATTTGGGAAAATAGATAAGAAAGATACTGAAGCAGAATCCTCCGCGAATAATAATACCAAGAGAGCCAGAAGGATTACTTCTAAAGAAGGAGAACGAATGCAGAAACAGAAGTTATGTTCTCGGGAAAAAAGTAACTTGTGCGATGATTCTTGCACAGTGGAGATTGAGGATATCATCCGAAATAATGTTCTATGAAGCATCAACGAACTTAAAGAGATACAAAAGATGACAAGAGCAAACGAGTAATATGAATGTTTTTCTTCATGCATGAGAAATTAATAAGAATTCTATGTGCTAGAGTTATATAAATCAAGAATAAGAATGGAATGAAAAATTCTATTTTCATAAGATGATATCATATCAAGAAAAAAAGGAAAATGTAAGTCCTTATAATAAGACCTTAATAGAAGGCAACAGAAATAAAAACTATAACTAGGGAGGATAGGCATCCGAATGTGGCGTGGGACCTAGTTTGCATAAATGCAAGAGGCAAAAAGTAATACCTATCGCACGTCATAATCGGGAAAAACCTGGTAAGCATGACTCAAGGAAAAGCTACATCGACCCTGGAACTTGAGTCATGGAGATTTGGGGTGAGAAAAACGAAAATGTCCATCCATGAAAGACACCTAAATCGAAAGGTTTGGGTAATAAGATCTTTCCTAAGGAGTGCAGAAAATCGATCAAGGCGTCGAGGTACACGGTTGAGTCAAGAGTGCCCAGGGCGTCTGGAGCGTACCTTGCCACTCTTGACAAGTTATGACTATGATGCACTCGGTCCGAAGATACCCCACTTAGGGTGCGGTCTCGTAACCATAAACCTTATCGATGGAGGGATAAGAGGCTGCGAAATCAACTGTTTGTTGTATTACCGGATGGGAGGAGCCAACCTTAACCCGGTAGAGGTAAGATTCCTTGAAGGGGAAACCAGGGGGAATATAAGGACGTCACCCTCCATTAGGGAGCTGAATTGTGTCAAAAGACGAAAATGTCATGAGGTATTTACTCACGGGAGTATTAAGGCTTGTCATATTTACACACAAGAAAAACTTTAAGAGGCAATAATACAAGAAAAAGATAAGGTGAGATCAATGGGTCGATACACTACAGTGTAAAGACTTCCTGCTATTTCGTCGCAAAAGAGCAAAGAAAATTTTGGGAAAAATAAGACCTTTAATTAGGAAGTCAAAATAAGATCTCATGAGAAAAATAAGATATAAGCTAACTTTCTTTGCAGGAGACAGAAAAATAAATTTGTTGCGAAATTGTTCGCATGATACAAAATACGATTGAGGTAGAGAGCGACACTATGTTCATCAACCTATCAATCTTTCCAAACTAACAGAGCTAAGAATGGGAATGCAAGCATAAAAAGAATTTTATTTTCCCCATTTGATAGTCTCAATGCACATGCGAGAAAGAATGGAACTCTGTTATTTGCGAATTCAAATGTAAATCAAAGGGAACTTATACTAAACGAGCGAAAATTAACACTTCAAAGGTGTACATTAAAGAAGAAATTCCAAAAGACATGAAGATATACAAAAGGCAGAAAATGAATTTACAGCAAGTGAAAAATAATTAATTTTTGCCTAAATTATCTTCATCGTTTCGCTCGGCCTCAAAATCACTTACTTCTTCTTCATATTCCTCTTCACTATCAATAATATCAGGAACAACTTCGTTGGGAGGAACGTATACGAATGTATACTTTGAGAGAGGAATGTCATTATCAAAATAGACTTTCTTAACTTCTGCATCACGAGCACGGATGGCATCCTTGCTATTATTTGAAACAGTGAGGATATAATTCTTTTTTAACTGCTGATACTTGGAGTTGCGAGCAGATAACTCCATTGATAACTTTTCGGCTTCCTCAATACGTTTCTTCTCTTCAGCATCCAGTTGTGTCTTTAATTCTTCAATTTTCTCCAGATAGTTCTTTTCTTTCTCTGCGAAATATAAACAAACAAGTTAGAGTTGAAAAGGATATCATCCTCAAGAAATGACAAGTATGAAAGATAAACAAATGACCTTCGTGAGTGGAAATAATGTCTTTAACCAATGCAGAATGTTCAGATTGAAGGCTCACGTTTACGGCTAAACCCTCCCTAGCATCATTCAGAACTCTAGCAGCCCAACTAAATTCAGCCTCACTTTCTATGAGAAGTCGAGAGCGGATTAAATTTATTTCCTCAATAAGTGCGTTCTTTTCGCTCAAAGCTAAATCACGTTCACGGTTTCTTGGAATTTTTCTAGTGCTTTCGCACCCTTGAGAGCAACCTCATATTTTTCACTAATAAGTTTGTTCTTATTTACTTCCAAAACCTGAATTATCTTCTTATTCTCATGAAGACGACGTTTGAAGTTATTAAATGTGGTTAATAGGGGTCTGTGATCCATCCTAAGAGCAGTATACCTCAGTCTTAATTCTTCCAGATTAAGATTCTCAAATCCTTTGGTAGGATAATTGTTTAAAGAAGAATTAAGTTGTTCAAAAAGAGTTTCCTCGTCAGGAAAGTTAGATGCCTCATCATAAAGGTTATAAATATCTGCGAGTATAGAAAAATAAGAAGTGCAAATTATCACATAAAGCAAAGATAATGAAAAAGTTAAAGATTACGTACCAATAAGTTCGTCATTCCATTCTCGAGCCTTGCGAAGTAATTCAGTGTTGGTAGAATTTTCAGTTTTAAGTTTGGTATTTTCTTTCCCCAGACTGAGAAGTTTCCTTTGGTAATCCGAGGAAACCGCATAGGATAAGAGAGATACCTGCGAAAATATAAGAAAGGTATTATGTATTGGAAAGGAAGAATAGAAATATAAAAAATAAAATATGAAGATATAAATATTACCAAAGAGCCAATTGCATATTGGAAACTTGGATTTATTGTAGAAGCAGCTCCGCGAAGAGATGGATCATCCAAAATAAGAGCATCGCAGACTTTCGAGACAATTCCAGAAGTGCGTTGTAGATCACCATTATTAAGAGCCAACATTGGATCAGAGAAAAGGTTGTATAATTCTTTCATTGAAGAGGAGATTGATGGATCTTCAGAAGCAAAAATATCGTCATCACTAAATTCAGAACTTGAAGAAAGGTAAAATTCTTTGCGCCTCTTGGAAAGATCCGAGGAAGAGATTTTGGACCCAAATGTAGACATGGGTTTCTTGCGTTGCTTCTTGATTTTCTCAGTAGTCTTAACACCTGAAGCTTCAACCTAAGCGAATAATAAAGATAAGAAACAGAGGCAACAATATTGTTTAAGTTAGAGAAAGGATGTTTCTTACTTCATATTCTGCAAAGATGACACATTGTGTGATGTCTTGGCCTTCTTAGCAACCTGGAATCATAGGAATAGGAAAATAAGAAACAGAAAAAATAAGGTTATGCGATATTAAGAGTATTTATGCGAAGATCTCATACCATCTTATTTTTCTCATCCTCGGACAAGGAAAACTTCCAAGGTTGATAAGCAGAAAGTTTCTCAGGAAGGGGAAGATCAGAACCATCAACAGCTTTGCCAGACACATAAGGACCTTCTAAAATAACAGGACAATTAAGCCAACATGAATCATTAGACCTGTGAGCAGTACTGTTAGATTTGTCGTTCCAGTCAACATCTCGCATAATCTTCTTGTCTTCAGAAATACCATGTTTCCTTCTTAAGCGAATGGCCCATTTAGTTGATTCGTTTTTCATGATCGCAACATAGTAGTGTTTGAAGAAATTATCAAGAGTATACTCCGAAGGGTCGATGGCTTTATCACGGTATGATTCATTTCGCACTTCATAGGAATAAGAGGTTCCTAATCCTGCTGCACGACGAGAATATTCCAAAGCTATTCTAATAACATCTCCTCTCAACTGAAATATACCCCTTGCGAATCGATCACGGATAGAATTTCGTATACTAAGGGGATTTCTAGATTATACAATGGGATAGTAAGATTATTCAAAAGTTGTCCTAATGAAACGACGATCTTTTGATTAGCCCATTGTTCGGAATTTATTAACTCAAGATTAAGTTTGGATGAATAATCAGATTTGGAAGGAAGAGAAAGTGAATAAACTTTTGCGTCAAATTCTTTCTTCAGTTTGGTGAATTCTGTTTCCATATTTTTACCAGCTGGAGCCATTATAAGAATGGGAATGACGGATATGTAGGTAAAAAAAAATGTCTTAATCAGATCAATGAAATCACAGTTAAGGTGCAAAAGCAGAGGAAAAGAAAAAAAAGAAGGTAAAAATAAGAAAGAAGAAGATGAAAGAAGATATATAAGAAAATTCACCCTCGTTTTCCGAGATTTTATCTCATTAATGCGAAGAATGAATGGATAGAAACAGACGGTTATAAGGACGTGTCAGATAGAGAGTGGATAAAAAAACAAGCGTAAGTTAGGAAAGCTCAACTTATGGAAGTGTGTCGGCAAAGCAGAATATGAAAAAAGGAGCATGTGTGATATTATTGGATGGAGAATTCTCATATTGCTCACTTTATAAAGAGAACGACCTGAGAAGAGGAAAAATGTAGGACTGAAATATCGCACATTCATTATGTATGCGAAGTAAAGGTCATCTAATGTAAGAGAAGACCATCGCATATAGTAAAAATAGGATGACATATTTAATGATGTCAGCATACTCACGAGTAAAGTGTGATGATCTATGCGAAGTATAAAGTGGGCGAAGTTGAGTGAATGTACATGAGCGATTGTAACGCACAGTGATCCCGAAAATAGGGGATCTATTAGCTGTCATCCACTATGTATTATCCTATATAAAGGGAAAGAAACTGTGTAATGGGGGCTCTCTAGAATGTGTGTTAGACAAGAAATTAGGAGAGAGAAAGTTTATTTGGAGAGCAAGTAAAGTCTTTGCATTATCTTGTATTCAATCTTTAGATCTTAATGAATAAACAAATGATTTTCACCATGATTTCTTAGAGTATTACCTAGTCTTGAAATGATGTGGTTGTAGGATTTCCTGCAACTACAGGTTTAGTATGTTTTAGTTCTGCTGGTATAGTTTGTGTGTACATGTGTGCAGTTGACAATGTTGTTGTCTGGAATCTGTCTGCCGGTGAATATCAGAAATTACCACCTACACCAATTGTTGGTAAACAAGATTATATAGAATATGGATTTGGTTATAACAACAAGATTGATGATTGTTGCGATCCTAGTCCCACATTGGTTAGATGGGGCTTAATTGGTAGTTTATAAGTCAATGGGTTCCCTCTTCTAGTCAACCGGTTTTCGAGTTGAGTTCTACCCATGGGCTTATGACGAGTTTAGGGTCGGTACCCTAACAATTGGTATCAGAGCCAACCACCACGACCCATGCCCACTCCACGAAAGGGGTGACCAATAAGCTAGATTAAAGTGTTGGGGCACCTGTGTATGGGCGTAGTTGTCACCCACGTTGAATACTGATAGGGGAGTGAAGCCTCCATAAGAGAAAAGGGCTACCTTCGGGTCATTGTCGATAGAGTGGGCCAACGAGGACGTTGGGTCTGGAAGCGTGGTAGGATGTTGGGATCCTAGTCCCACATTGGTTAGATGGGGCTTAATTGGTAGTTTATAAGTCAATGGGTTCCCTCTTCTAGTCAACCAGTCTTCGAGTTGAGTTCTACCCATGGGCTTATGACGAGTTTAGGGTCGGTACCCTAACAATGACTTTAAATAAGTGTCTTTAGTGGGTGATGACCGTAAGTGTTGCTGTCGAGTTCATGTATATACACTAGGGGGATCGAATTCATGGGTGGCAATGTCGAACATTCCTTATAGTCTATCACGTCGACCCGGGTGTCTTCAGGAAGTACCTGATATGGGTCGACTTCCTGTCAATGGAGCTATTCACTGGATAACATTTCGTGAATCAGGACAAGGAACTTCTAGAGTCATTTTTTCATTCAATTTTGAGAAACAAGTATTCACAGAAATCCAGCTTCTTCCTAACATGTTAGACGAAGGATTTAAAACAAACTTGTGTGTCTTAGATGGGTCTCTTTGCGTACTTCAAATTTCCAAGATAAGAGTCCATTTATGGGAGTTTAAGAATTATGGAGTGGAAAACTCTTGGACTAAGCTTTTCAGTATTGATGTTGAAAAACTTTTCCGTTACGTTGGATATCTAATACCCTTGCGGCGTTTTGAGAATGGTGATATTCTATTGGGTTTTGATAGGGATGGTCCACGTCTGGGACAATTCTTGAATGTAGCAAGAAACTGCAGCTAAAAGCTAAAGCAACAGGTATGTTTCTGCATGGTACTTTAAGCAAATAGAAGAAAAAACCCCAAAATCTAGTGTTCCTCATAACGCTTCAGCAACTACACTTATGGAATTTGGTTCTCTTTTGGGTCTAGACTTCCCCCCTTTGAAGAAAGATCGAAAAGACATGTGTAGTGATCTTGCTAAAAATCATGATGGCCTAATCATAAGGGATGTTGAAGAATCTTCTACTTGATATAAGGCAGTTCTGTAGAATAACAGTCCATGTAGAATCCATTTGTGTTACGGTCCATATATATTTGGTCTTATGTAAGTGTCTTGTAAACCAAGAGTCCAATACGCTTAATATAAATACTTGCCTCCAGTACCCTAATAAGGTTAAGAGAGCTTATACAATTGTTCATGGTAACAAGAGTCAGAACGATCTCTCCAAAACCCTAGCCTCAAATTTTTTTTCTTCAAAACCCTAGCTTAATCTTCTCTTCATCTTCATCATGTCTTCATCAGCTCAATCGTCTTCAACTTCTTCTTCTTATACCTCTAGTACTATGTCTTCTGATCAAAGCCATGGTTCTCCTACCATCCCTACTTCTATGTCGCAATCCGTAGGCTCTCTTATGTCTACTTCTTCTCCTTCTCTGTTTGACAAATCCCCCTTCATGCCTTCTTTAACAAAAATAGTTCTTTTGGATAGAACTAACTATCTTCTTTGGGAATCTCAGATAACTCCTATTCTTAAATCCCAACGACTTTTCAAATATCTTCATGAATCTTATGAGATACCAGCTGCAGAACTTGTGGATGAAGAAACTGAAGCTCACACTCCTAACCCATCTTATGAGGAGTGGGAAGTTATTGATCAAACTATTATATCATGGATTAAATGCTCTCTCACTGAAACCATGAAGTCTGAATGTCCAAGACGTGGAAACTCTCGTGAAGTTTGGAACTATCTTGGATCTACTTATGCAACAATCAATCCAGCACGTATTCTTCAACTGAAAGCTAATTTATCAACCATTCAAAAGGGTAACTCTTCTATATCTGAATATATTATGAAGATTAAGGAAATATCTGATTCTTTGGCAGCCGTCCTTCAACCGGTGTCTGATCTTGACCTAGTCTCCACAACACTACGTGGATTGGGTGCTGATTGGTCTAATATTTACACAAAAATTATAGCTCGAACTACTCTTCCTACCTTTACTGAACTTCATGCTTTACTACTACATCATGAGCCTCATCTTCAATATTTGCAAAATCTACAATCTCATGATGATGACATTCAAAATCCAGTTTCTTTCTTTGCTGGTGCTCCTACTGGTCGTGGTAGTCAACAACAACAGAAATCATCTCAACAAACCAACTCTGGTCGTGGTCGTGGTTCTTTCAACACTTCTGGTCGTGGCCGTGGAGGAGGTTTTGGTCGTGGTAACTACTCAAACTCTTCTCGAGGCGGTTAAAATAATTGTCGTGGACGCAACAATTGGAATACTGGTTGGAATGGCAATGTCAATACTAATGGTTGGCACAATGGTGGTCGTGCTGCTATCCGTCTCCTTCTTATGAACGTGGTTGGAACAATGGTGGTCGCAACAATATCATGGGATCTGTGCTTGGTCCTCCACCTCAACCCATAGTTGTTATCTGTCACTGGTGCGGTGTGAAGGGCCATACTGCTCAGGCCTGTCACCGACTTACACAAACTCCAAGTCTTGATCTTCCGCAGGCCTTTTCATCTTTTCAAGTTCAACCAATGCCGTATGAAAACCAGTGGTTTGTTGATACAGCTGCATCAGCACACATGACGTCGGATTCTTCTCAGATGACCAATCGTTATGATTATAATGGTAATGATAAAGTTATCGTTGGTGATGGTAAACTATTACCTATCACAGGAATTGGTGACATTACTCTTCACTCTCCTTCATCAAAATTGCTACTGAAAAACACATTACATATTCCATCAATTGCCAAGAATCTTATCTCTGTTGGCCAACTTACTCGTGACTCTAATTGTGTTTTTCGTTTTAACTGTGATGTTTTTTGCATTCAGGATCAACTCACGGGAGCTCTTCTGTACAAGGGAAAGAATGAAGCTGGACTGTATGCTATTTTCCCCAGTGCGTCATCAGATTCTCGATTGTCTTCCGTTCCAGCACTATCTGCTACCACTATTGGTGTTCAAACTAGTCCCACTGTGTGGCATATGCGTTTAGGACATCCCAATGATACTATTTTTAATTCTCTCAAGTCCCGTTTATTGTTTGATTCTAGTCTTTCTTCTTCTAAGTATATTTGCTCTAGTTGTGTAGGTGTTAAACATCACCGCATTCCATTTTTATCTAAAAATATTTATTTTAATAAAATTGGAGCTGTTATACACTCAGATATATGGGGTCCTGCGCCTTTTCTTTCTAATTGTGGTTTTCGTTATTTTCTTTTGTTTGTTGATGAATGATCCCGCTTCTCTTGGGTCTATTTTATATATGATAAAACACAAGTCTTTCGTTGCTTTCTCAACTTCCAAGCCATGATAGAGAAACAATTCTCTATAAACATACGAGTAATCCAAACTGATGGTGGTACTGAGTATGCTGATCCATTGAAATCTTTCTTATTTGAACAAGGTATTTTAAGCCAATCTTCTTTTCCTAGCACGCCTCAACAAAATGGCCTTGCTGAACGTAAGATTCGTCATATTACTGAATCCGGTCATGATTTAATGCTTCAAAGTGTCTTTCATGATAGTTTTTGGGCTGAATTTTATGCAACAGTTGTTTATTTGATAAATCGTCTCCCTACTCCGGTTTTATCTGATAATTCTCCATATTTTGTTGTTCACAATTGTCTTCCTGATTATGATTTTTTTAAAGCTTTTGGGTGTTGTTGCTATCCTCTCTTAAATCAATTTCGAAGTAACAAATTGCAGCCCAAAACTCTACCGTGTGTTTTCCTTGGATATAGTGATCGCCATAAGGGATACAAATGTCTAGAAGTTAAGAGCAACAAGATATATCTCTCGACATATTATCTTTGATGAATCAACATTTCCTTACCCCACTGATGTTGGTGCTAAACCTTCTACTCTTTCCTCTAACCCAACTACTGCTACTCTTCTAACTTGGCCAAATCCTATTACAGCCATGCATTTGCATTCTTCACCACATTCTTCTTAGTTACCTTCACCACACTCTACAACTAAGATTATGTTACTGTATCTCCACTGAATCCAGTTCTGCAGCATTCTGTTCCTTCCTCACATACTGTATCTACAGCTCCAACAAATACTCCTTCTCCTCCCTTATCTCCTCGACGTCTCTCTTTGTATGATAGTTCTTATTCATCGTCACCCATATCTCCTCCCACATCATTATCAGGGTCTCCTTCTCTAGAGTCTACTCCTAATGCGCATACACCTTCAGCTGACTTGCCAACTGTACGTGAGCCTCCTCCGTTGACTACTAATTCTCATCCGATGGTAACACGTCTTAAGGATCATACTATTCAACCTAGAAGTTTTAAAGGTTGTTTTACTACACGATATCCTGTCTTACAATGTTTTACAGCTCAATTTGCATCTCTTCCTTCTGAGCCAACTTGTTTTACTACTGCCTCTAAGTTCAAAGAGTGGTGGACAGCCATGCTTGAAGAATTCAACGCTCTCTTGCGTAATTTCACTTGGTCTCTTGTTCCTCGACGAACAGGTATGAATATTATTGGCTCTAAATGGGTTTATCGTGTGAAACAAAAACCTGATGGTTCTCTTGATCGACGAAAAGCATATTTGGTTGTTAAGGGGTACTCTCAACAATATGGTATTGATTTTGATGAGACTTTTAGTCCCGTTGTGAAGCCGGTTACTGTCCGTCTAGTTCTCAGTCTTGCAATCACTCATTCATGGACGATTAAGCAACTTGACGTTAAGAACGCATTTCTACATGGTTCTCTCGATCAAGAGGTTTATATTGAACAACCTCAGGGGTTTGTTGATCCTAGATATCCTAATCATGTCTGTTTATTACACAAGGCTCTATACGGCTTAAAGCAGGCTCCTCGTGTGTGGCATAATCGATTTGCTTCTTTTTTTTTCTTTCCATTGGATTCAAGTCGTCTCATTCGGATCACTCTATGTTTATTAAACAATCCAGTGCAGGCATAATCATTCTATTACTTTATGTCGATGATATCATCCTTACCGGAAGTGATACTGCAGGTATCAATTCTCTATTACCTAAGCTTCAGACAGAATTCTCTATGACTGACTTGGGAGACTTGCATTATTTCCTTGGTTTGGAAGCTACGATAACTAAGGATGGTCTTTTGTTAACTCAAAATCGATACACGTTAGATCTTTGAAAATGGTTGATCTTACAGATTCTAAACCTGTTTCTACTCCAGTGGCGCCGCGTTCTAAGTTATCATCCAATGATGCTCCGTTATCCTCTGATATTACATTATATCGAAGTTTGGTGGGAGGTTTACAGTATCTAAATATGACGTTTCCTGACATTACTTATGCAGTTAATCAGGTTAGTCAATATATGCATAGTCCAACTCAAGCTCATTTTATGGCTGTTAAACGAATTCTTCGTTACCTTAAGGGGACACTTGGTCATGGGATTTCTTTTGGCGCAACAACTATATAGAGCTTACGGCTTTTTCTGATGTTGATTGGGAAGGAGACTCTGATACCTCTCGTTCTACTTCAGGCCATTGCATTTTCTTGGGTAAAAATATTATTTCCTGGGGTTCTAAGAAACAACCAATTGTTTCTACTAGTAGCACTGAAGCTGAATACCGTGCATTATCATCTACTTCCGCTGAGATCACATGGGTTTGATATTTGTTGCACGATCTTGGTTTTTCTTTAACGAAGCCACCAACTCTATATTGTGATAATATCAGTGCTACATATCTTGCTATCATTCCTATTCAACATGCGCGTTCGAAGCATATCCAGATTCACTATCATTTTGTACGAGAACGAATCGCTTCAGGCTGTTTACTTCTTCGCTATATTGCAACAGAACATCAACTTGCGGATTTGTTTACTAAGGGTCTCTCTACGAAAAGATTTCATTTTCTATGTGGCAAGCTTTCACGTTGTTTACCATCGCGTACAGCTTGAGGGGGATGTAGAATAACAGTCCATGTATAATCCATATGTGTTACGGTCCATATATATTTGGTCTTATATAAGTGTCTTGTAAACCAAGAGTCCAATACGCTTAATATAAATACTTGCCTCCAGTACCCTAATAGGGTTAAGAGAGCTTATACAATTGTTCTAGTTTGTATAGGCTCTTCTAGTTTGTAAGTTGTTTCTCAAATTGTAGGTTCCACGAGATGTATCTTTGATTTTCTTTGTGTCCTTTAAAGTTTTTCTTCTTTAGTTCAAAATTTTGCTCTTTTACTTTTCTTTTGGGCTCCTTGCTCATATTTAGTTGTAAATGCCCGCATACGGCTTGTGTGCCTTTTATTCTATTCTCTTTGATCGATCAAAAAAAAAAATAAAAAAATAATTCAGAGCATCAAACATTTAAACTGCTGAAGGTCTATGGTGATATGATCTCGTACTCAGCTTGTACTAGTATCTACGTTGAAAGCCTTTATTCGCCTCGCGAAGGTAGTCATTTGTGGCCAGCAGAAGCTGAAGAAGTAGACAACTATGATGAAAAGTACGCTGAGAAATGGTTGATACGCTCCGCTACAAAAGAAAACAAACCAAAACTTCGTAGATAAATTTCTTGCTTTTTGTCTTAAAATGTTTGGCGTTGTAGTTGATTAGACAGTTTCTTATATGTATCTTCGGCTCTTCGCTATTGAACCCGAATAATGCTGCGTTTTGAGAAAGTTTTACAAATTATTGTGCAATTTTCTTGCTTAGCCTCATCTGTTGTAGAAGCTGTGGTAATGGTCGTCAAACAGCCTACACCTGCTGTCCCATTAATGATTGGAAATGGATGTTGTTAAAGTTTTAGGAAATATTTTTGACAATCCATATTTAGTCCTGTCGAATATGTATTTATTTGAAGGAAATATATCAGAACTTTAAAGTTGTTTCATATACTCTTATTCCTTCATCGACACAAGGCAAGTTTTAAACGTAAAAAGAGCAGAGTAAGACCAACTCATTTACATAAACCTACTTTCCTACAACCAAGTCAAACAAAAACAAAAGCAGGTGTATGGGCTCATACGCTGCAGCTAACATAGCAGAAACCCGCTTGGACAACAGAGGACATAGTTTTCCCTTCTGTTCATCATTGTCGCATGAGAATGACAATTTGCTTTCCACAGCTCTGTTAACTTCCGTGGTTTGTACCGTGTAAAGTTTTGTACATTGCATTGGTCATCAGAGATCTGCGGAACATATGCTGAGTCAGTAGGGCAAAATTCTGTACGTAACAAAAACAAAAGGGTTTACGAAGACATCTGTAAGGATCAGCTGGTGCAACCATCTACTAATATCTGTGTGTACTTTTGATGAAACGTCAAAATGCTTAATCAGGGCCATGAAGACCCAAAAGGGAGAGTTGATAGACATAACCCTTGACATCCCCCAACTCTAGGCCTTTCTTGCCAGAATTTATAACTTATAAATGACCATAAAATCAAACAAAGCCAACATATTAATCAAATGAAACTAGTCCATTTTGCATTCTATATGCTAGAGGTAATTGGCATATTCGAGCTACAGCTTATTTTGATTATTGGAAATCTTGATACCAATATACGATAAAAAGGAACTTCACACACAAAAAAAGTCCAGCCTTGAAAGCAAACCTGATATCTTTTAGAAAATATCATCTGAATGAGTTAGAATTGCTTCTACCCTGTCTAACGATGCTTGCAACTTTCCTGAGTTCATATTGAACAGTGGTTCCCCAGTGCCAACAGCTCTGCACATGTTAACAACAACTATGATAAGAACAATGCAAAAAATGTGAGCTGGCCTGTTAAAGAAAAAAAGAAGTAAAAGAAGAAACTCACCCTTGAATTTCTGGAAGGACATATTCAGCCCTCCACCCAAATCGCAAAAGGAACCCTGGAAACAATCCAAGTGAAGTCTTGTTTCGAATCTGAGAAATGCCATCACCACCTAAACCAGTTGAGAGCTTCCATTTCCATCCAGTAGCATGCAACTGAAAACTGTGACCAATGCCCACCTGAAAGATATCCACAATTAACTCCGGAGACAATGAAGATCCACAACTTCTAATAAATAACAATAAAATGCTTAATCTCAAATAAGTTTTAGCTATGTCAAATAAAGAGAAAAAGAATGCTAACTAGTTATTTCCTGTGTTACAACGATACGCCTAAGAAATAGAACTCAGCCGTATCGATACGTATTTACACGGATACGCGTACTAACACCCCAATACTTCAAGATACAACTCAGTTATAAAACTTTGACTAAATATTTGATATCAACAGCTGTCAAGATAAATCTCAATACCTTAATATTAGAAAATTTCGATATTTTCCTAGATTCTATGAGAGGTTTCAACTGTACTGACAAAATATTAGTTCCAAATCTGTCCACTGATCTTGCTCTAGACTTTCTTCCTTCTTATCCAGAATTTTTCTCTCCAGTGAGGTTAATCATATATATCATATGCATATATCTCGCAAATTCACTACTTAGTATCTATGCTGAGCTGATATTTATATTGTGTGTGTCATATCCACGTATTTTAGTTTCTTAAGTTGTCGTATCGAAGTAGCGTATTGGATACAAGATACCGATACCGTTACCGTGTCCGTATCATTGTAACATAAGTCATTTCCAATACGAAGAGAATTGTCAAGCAATCGGTTTTCTACTAATGGTAAGAGGGATCTTCCTTATCCTTATCCACTGGTTTTTCAAAGAACGTGCATAAACTAACTCTTTTAGAGGAGGAAATTCTAGAAGATCATAAAGTATTTTGAAAGGGTCTCAGAAAATCCAAGTGTAAAGACCCGACTACATGTTGCTGCACTGAACTTAAGGGCATTCCCCTCCACTTTTGTCAGACGCGAAAGTGTAACAAGATCAATTCAGTTACACTCGTTTAGCTTAGATAAATTGTACACTACCATGGTTATAAAATACACAGTTTTTGGAGACTTTGGCCTTTTTAAGACAAGATTATACATCAACAGGTACATAAGTGCCTAAGAATTTGCGAGCGCAGTTACCTTGAAAAGATAGATAAAGCGTAAGGCATACCATACCTGAAGATTTAGATACTTTGTCACTGGAATCTTTTTGGAAACTAGCCGAACATCATGATGTAAAGGTTCATACATGAATTTCCACCTTCGTGCAGGTGATAGTGGCTTTAGTACAAATTTTGCCTGGATTTCATTGCTCGGAGCGTTATAAAACTGCAACATGATAGAAAATCAGAAATTAGTAACAAGAGGTTATATGGATAAATCCTCACGTATATACCAAACTGCAACCTCTTTACTCCACTCAAACAATTGCAACATGATTATGCAATAATTCTTTCAAATTGGACATTTGCGTTATGCACATTTTCATGGGACACCAAAGTGCAGCCTTAGCATCTCAATTTCTGCACTTGGTCCAGTAAACACTTCCGGAAGACATAACAATTTAAATATGCGGTTAACCCATCACCAGACAATGAAGAACGAATTCAAAATTCAAAAGAATCCAACCAATTTTCAAGGGGGAAAAAAAGAGAAAATTCTTCAAAAAAAAGTAACATTGTCAAGCTTATACCTCTAAATTGAGTCCAACACGAATCCCTTCAACTTCTTTACGAAACTTGAGAAACAATTCTGATGGCATTAGATCAATGTTGTATAGTTCATCCCACGAAGCAGGTTGTTCACCACTATTTGAAACCGACTCCATTTTCAAACAGCAAAAACTGTGAAACAGACAATCAACTAATGAATTCCCATTGAATTTTGAATTCTTAACCTACCATCAAAAAAATAAAATAATACTACATGTTCTAATCCGTGAACAATATTCACAATGTGTCTGCACATTGAGCACCAATTACTCAATTCATACATTAATCACACCACGGTCATCCACAGCCTGTCAATTTACCCTTACCAAAAAAACAATGGAAGCTGGCTGGATTGGGATTGTTCATCATTCATAAACAAATTATCAACTGGAATTAAACATTTACAGTACAGAATTTCAGTGAGGTTTTATGAAATTGAACTACAAAATGACCACCAGCATCCACCACCCCACCCCCACCACCAATACTACCATCCATAATCCACCACCCCCACCCCAACCACCCATATCAAAATCCACTACCCCACCGTCTTCACCACAATACTACAGATTAAACATTAATACACCATCAAAAAACAAAATTCCAATTATGGGGTGTATAACTTTTTTTAGTGAATTGACAATCTAAATCAACAGAAGAACAGTTTTTTGTAGTTAATATACGAACAAAGAAAAAGGAAGACATAAAAGAGGAATCAGAAAAGTACCTTTACACAGAGTGGAGGTAGATACGAGTACTTTGGGTGTGGTTATAATCCGTGAACCGTATGTATGACTGATTATGTGTGCTTTTTCGAAACTCTGGTACTCGTGATTATATAGGATTGAAGAAGAAGAGAAAAGCTGCAGACTGAACCAAATAGAATAGTTGTGAATGAGAGTCCTGGATTCTTTTTGATAGACATCCCTAAATGTTGATGTTATTGGAGCCGGTCTAGTTTAGTTAAGGGGTACATTAGCTAAGGGATCTTATCCGGATTCGTCATTTCTACCCATTATTTTTTTTTTTTTGAAGGGAAAAGCAACAAAGAGAAAACCTAATGTGAAACAGAATACTCACTCTCAATGAGATGAGCAATACATGAAGGAGGAGAGGACAACCACCCATTTGAGCAGAGATTTGTTATAGCAAAAGGTGCAACATTGTGAGCCACATTATTGGCCGTTTGCTTTACGAATCTGAATTCCACGTGGTTGAAATGCCGCAGCTCATCTCTAATGATGTTGATAGTATTCTGCAGCCTCCAGTATCGGCTCATCTCTAATGATGTTGATAGTATTCTGCAGCCTCCAGTATGGTTTATACTGAGTGTACTTGAGAGCATTTATAACAGTAAGCGAGTCTCCTTCCAAGATGATTTCTCTAACTCCCTGCTTGCGAGCCAACTCAACGGCTAACAAAGCTCCATTTCCCTCAGCGTCCACTGCAGTACAATGGGTTAAGATCTTGTTTTTGCAGCTCTAAAATTTTGCATCACAGTCTCTAACCACCGCTCCACAAGAAAAACCCCTTGTACCTGCTGCACCATCAAAATTTATCTTTATTTTATGTCCTTCTGGTGGCTTCCAGCTATCATTTCTACCCATTATGGATAAGTCAAAGTGGTAAACGTATGTGTTATTGTGTCAAATATACTCCATAGACATAATAATGGAGTTTCCAGCGAACGATAGATTGTCCGCGTTGCTATATGGTCTTATGTATGATACAGCGAGGTCTATGTATTAATTTTTTTTATACAAGGACTTAAGGCGAGGTTCGGTATTGTTGTGAATCTTTGAAATTCATTTTGTTCTTTTTGTCTTTTGTCGTTGTGTTATGCTGTTGAAATTATATAGTTAAACGTTGGTTAAATTATAATAGAAAAAATTTGTGGAACAAATATACAATAAATTTTGTTTGGTAAATTGAGCAAACCCGAAACAATTTGGGGAAACCTACTTCTTCTAACCACATCCAGAAAGCAATTGCCTTCATGCAGAGAAATATATCTTGATGTAATTCAATGACTAGTCGTTTGTATAAACAACGATCTATGTGTGAACACGTAAATCACGAAGGCATCTATATGTTCACAAACAATGTTCTCACTCTAGATACAGACTCGCACTAATAATACAATGACATTGATTCCTTGGCTCAAAACCTTCGGGTTTATCATAGCCTCATCTAATAACCTTGCGAGGGGTGTTTACGCAGGGGAAGATAAAGAAAGCGAAGCATAAAAGTAAAACTCATGGAGCGTTAGGCAAATATAAAGTGCTGAAATGTAAATAAGACGGGGATTTACGTGGTTCAGCACTAAGGCCTACATCCACGGGGTTGTTGTTTCACTATGTACTTGGTGGTTACAAAGATAGTCGAGTGACTTTGGGTTTTACATAGATCTGTGTATTGTAAAGGACTAACTTACACTCACAATATTTCTCTCTCCTTTCCTTCCTCAATTTTCCGATCCCCTTACTCTTGGTGAAGAGGGGGTATTTATAGGGTTAGAGTGTGGGACCCATTTCTGAGGGCCGTTGGAACCTTATCTTCTTGTGTTTTGTGTCCATCACGCAGGGGTCTTCGTTCATTACTTCATCACGCAGAGTCTTCCTCGTTCATTCCACGGGTTGATCGACATGTATGCTGCTCAGAGTGTTTAATGCGGGTGGTTGAGGCGCCTGCTCGTGTGAGGCAAGTGTCTTCTGCCCCTATCACGTCTATGTCAGTTCACCTTCTCTCTACCGTTGATCTTGGCTTTTTTTGGGGATGAGATAAAGTAACTCTTCGGGAGTTATCTGGTGCTCCGCAGTACATCGTGTTACCGGTACATCTTTTAACTTCTGCCCTTAGATTTGTTCAGGCAAATATCCAACGTCGACGGGATGGGCTTCTTGGCTATGGGCGTGTGTCATCATGCTTTGATGACTTTGTCCGCATGCTCTCCACGTGCCTTTCTATATACACGTGTTTGATGATGAGATATGTACACACAATTTGCCCCTTTTCTTCGGGCTTGAGTGTTTAGTGGGAGCATTGAAGAAAACAGTCATTACATATTCTTCCTCTCTCCTAATAACTTCTTCTAGATACTTGGGCATGTTTCTTATTCGTGCATTAACTGCTCATTTAATGGGCACGTTTCCCATTCCTCCCTTATCTTCCTTCTCTTTCTTTCGAGTATATTAAGGAGGGGAGAAAAATTAATTTCATTCTCCTTGAAAATTAATTTCATTCTCTGTCAGTCTTCATTCTTTGTTCTTCAGCCATTAAATTCTCTGTCTTAGCATTAATCACGCTCACTTCTTCATTGTTTTTGGTTTGTTGTCCTCTTCCTGCTGCAGTTTGTGGTGGTAAGGTTTCTTTTCTTTGTTCCTGTTGTTTTAAGCTGTGTTGATTGTAAATTTTCTGCTGTTGACCGTATTGTAGCCTTCCATTTCTGCTGCTGTCGTCCCTTGTTTGTGACGAAGAACCTCTTTTAATGCTTGTATGCTAGTTTCCCCCTGTTCTTCGTCTCAAATCAAGGAGGCCATTGTTTTACTTGTATTGATTGGACTTTTGAGTGAAGGTTTTTAGGGTTTTGGGGAATTTCAAGCATGTATGCTAGTTTTAGGGTTTCTTTGCTATGTTGAGATGGACTGCTAATTTTGTGATATTTTGATCTTTGGTGATATCCTTGTGTTTGTTTCTAACTTGTTTATGTTGTATCGCTTCGCAACCATGTCTGACCGTCCGAGGCCTCCTTGTCAAACTCCAGGTTCTAGTCTTCCGAGATCCCCTCCGCGCAGAGAGTCTTCAATGGATCCCCGTGGTATTAGAGTTTCTTCTTCTGGGGCGAAGGCCTCTCCTCCTGGGAGAGGGGATCCCTCCAAAAATCCTTCCGGGTCTCGAAACGCTGCCGATCGTGCGGTATCTCATCCTCGTGATGATTTGAGGTGTACGCAGACACCTCCTCGTGGTGTCGCCTTCGATGTTCCTCCCCTACGTTCTGTAGTGCCCGTGCAGCACCCTCTACCGCCGCCTCCAGTACTTTCTTTCAAAGGGGATAACACCAAAGGTTGTGTCCCGAGAGATGAATCGTCTAAGAATCCTTCTTTGAAAAGACGAGCTTCCGAGGCTTTTGTTGGTTCGTTCGATCCCATGGAAGAGGATGAGGCTGCCCCGGTGATACGCAGTGTTTCGGTCAGTAAGAAGAAAGTTACGTTCAAGCATATTGACCTTGAAGTTTTCAAGGAAAAACATGAGCTTCAAGCCTTAGAGGCTCGTTTCTATGCCCCTGAGGATGATATTACTTATGAGATCATCTCGAAGTATCAGTTTGATGAGTTTCATCTGTTGACTACGGTTGGAGCTTTCGAGGCGGGTCTTATGCTGCCGTTGTACAAGTCTGGCGACTCCTTCTATTACGACGTGCTTGCTGGTCGAGAAGGTTCTTCCACCAATACTCACAGTCGTTCTGTGTCGCAATTATCGGGGAATTATCTCCGTGCACCGAGGGAGTGTTATCTGCGGAGTAAGGGGGAGACGACGATGACGTGTTACGTCCCAAATCCCGCGGAAAGGGAATGGTATACTCCTGAAAACTTCAACAACTCCTTTGGTGATTACGTCAATAGTAGGAACCGTAAGCCGTGGAGTGTTAGCCTTCGGAATCTCGCTGCTCCTCGGGACGAAATTCGTCTGTTAAGTGAGGTCAGCGATGCCAAACTAAAGTATGTTCCAGGCACCGAGGGGTCTAGTCAGCGGAAACTTTTTCCGGCGCGTGAGAGGATCAAGCGTGACCATGACTATGAGTGGCACGCTACTGTTATCGAAGTTGTTGGTCCTTGGGAGTACGGCTGGATTCCCGGTCCACGCGGTTGGCGTCCTTCTGGGAGTAGCAGGCCACGTGAATCTCCTCCTGCTCGTTATGGAGATTTCTGTCCCTGACGTTTGAACTTCGCAGGTATGAACTTTCCTTATGCCCTCGACGTCGTTGAAGGAGACGAGGAGGAAGGTGTTGGTGCTATACTTCCACCGAAGAGCGCCACTACTGCCAAGGTATGGTTATTGCAGATTCTAGCCGCGCCACTTCATCACTGTTCGAAAAAATAACTCTGTGGAACATGTGTTGGTTTGCAGGTTTCGAAGAATAAAAAGATTGGGCCGAAGCAGTCTTCTAATATTGTGATGGGTGAGGCTGAGGCTCATGAAAAAGTTACCAGTCCGGTAAACGAACAGTTTGCCGAGGATGAGGAGATTTCTGATGGTGAAGAACGCACTGATACTTCCCCTCCTAATGTCGAGGAGATTGGTGCGGGTTGTGATGGTGATAGAGGGAGAAATAATGCCGCGGTAGTTGACGGCAGTGTTATCGCTGATATGTCTGTTCCTGCTGGTGATGCTGCGGAGACTCTCCCCACCATCTCTCAAGAGTTCTCTTTTGACAGGATTTATTCCGCAGGGGAACTCTTTGACGATACTCTTGATTTTCCTGAAGACTTCTCTTTACTTTCCCCCAATGATGATTGCGACGTGCTGGGGGGGTCTGGTAAGGAAGACGCTGCTGTTCAGGATGGGGCGCGGATGATCACGATGCGCATGTTGATGCCGAAACTTGTGCTGATGGGGAATATCAGCAAGGGGAAGTCCGTGGTTGACTCGCCTTCCGAGGATTTCCCTCATTCGCTGACGTTTGAGGGTGAGGACGCCATAATGGATTGGCTCAAGAAAAAGGGTTTGCTGTTTGTCCCTCATCCTGCCCCGGTGGTTGCTGGTGAAAAGGATTCCGATGCTTATACCCGTCGGATGATGGAACTATCTTCCAAGGCGCGGGTATCTGAGATGTGGGGGAAAAGCTTGAGTGTTCCCGAAGCTACCCTCGTATCGGAGCCTCCTACTTCTGTCGCATATGATGGCCATAGCCGATGGGTACCAATATGGTTTTCCTCAGCAGCGTGTCTTGGAGGTAAGTCTTCGTACATATCTCTTCGTGACGATTGAATCCTTCGGTGAATAATGTTTGCCGTTTTGATGTGTAGATGATGAGGAGTGAGCATTGTAACCATGTGTGTATCAATTCTTTAAAGCGAAATCTTTGAAGCTGGAGGCTAAGCTTCGTCACAGAGAAAAGGAATTATCTGCGGCTGAGGTGGAAATAGAAGAACTGAAGAAAAGCCTTAAAGAGAAAGAAAGGCTGGGTGAAGCGGAGGCTGGTCTTCGTTCAGAGCTTGCTGCGTTCGCGCTGAGTTAGAGCAAACTCGCGGCCAAGTTTCAGCTTTCACAGGTTTGGTTCTTTTTCCTCTTTTAACCTCCTTTTAGTTCGCATTCGTCAATTCCTCTACTACTTAGTTGTTCTGTCTGAGTCTCCCCACCCTATCTCCAGTGGGTGGCGTCCCCGAGCTGATATGGCTTCGAAACGAAAGGGCACGGCAAAAATCTCGTATCAAAGAGCTGGTCGAGAAAATTAAGAGCGAAGCCAAAAAGTGGGACGCTCGGGCTGAGGGATGGCGGCAAGGCATGTTCAAATGGTTGATATGCAGAATCTGTATAACCATGACCGTACTTTGTTCAATGGTACGCTGCTGTGGACACGTGAGAATCTGCGGGAATCCCGTGAGCGCACTTCATTGTTGGAGTCTAGGATACATCTTCTGGAAGAGGAATTACGAAAGGCTCGCTCCCTTCCTTTTCCGGGAGTTAAGAGAGCATGCTTGTCTTACCAGAGAAAGGGACGATGCCAGAGCCGAAGTTGGGGCTCTAAGCAAGCCCTTGCTGCGTCTCGCGCTGAAATAGCCCGCCAGGCTGAGTCTGAGAGAAATCTCGAAGTATGTATGTACAGACTTAGCAAAGGGGTATCAGAGATAAACAACGAAGTCAACCACCTTCGTCACATGGATTCGATGAAGCAGGTAGAATTAGATGCCAGTCAATTTACTCTCACCAACCTTCAACTAGATTATAAGAAATTATCCGCGGAATATGACCATCTTGATGAAGCGCGAGATGCGGTTGTTAATGAGTATGAAGAGGCTTCGGCTTGTGTCGAAGGTATAACTATTTCATCGAGTGTGATTGTGTCTTTTCTGTGCTAACTCCCTTGTGTTGTCTTTTTCAGAGCTCGAGGGACAACTCCGCGTTGCAAATGAAAAATTTGAAAAGGCTCAATCTTCCTTAGCGCAGCAGGAAGAACAGACTAATCATTTTAAGAGTTTGGCGGCATCCCGCGAGGAGGCCGTTGGTGCTGCTTCTAAAGAAGTGAATCGTCTATCTTCGTTGTTATCCCAAGCCCAACAGCGGAACTTATTATGCATAAGGCTCGGTGTCAATTGGCTGAGGAGACAAACAAGATGCTGGAGAAGATTGAGCTTGGCCTTAAGACCGAGCATGGCCTCGTGAAGAGCTATCCGCGTCGTCGTACCTGCCTCCTTGCCTGGCTCCTCGGGACCCTCATCTGGTGGGAGCGTCCCTTCAACTCTTCGGAACAACCCTGCTGATGGGGCGGCATCTTAAGTAGAGCCCGGCATTACCTTCCGTTAGATTTTTAGTATTTTGTAAAAAGAATATTTTTGATGTGTATTCCTTGTATTGGCCTTGCCGCTTTTTGTAACCAACCTTTATGAAATGGATCATTTTTTGATATACCTGCAATATCAGTTTGTTTTTATTTTAAGCATTGTGAGGAAGGACACTAAAAACAAAAGAAGAGTTTTTTAAGTGTTTGGGTGCGATACCGAAGGGAGGTACCTTCGTGATCGTCTTGAGACCTGTCACCCCGCTGGCGAACCCTTGGCCAGAGGATTCCCAGACGGTGGGGGCCGAGGCAACGTTCTAGGATATGGGGTTAAAATATTTACATACACCCATTCCGTCGACCCGTTGCCTTAAGATTGGTTGGGTATCTCTTTCTGCTGGGTGCCTTCCCCCTGGTCTTACACTTATGGACACTGATGGGGGCCCTGAGAGATTGTAGATTAACTACTTTCCCCAATATTGTTGATAGTTTTGTTTACTTGAATTTTAGAAAGCTTGTTTGATTGATAGGTTGAGGCCTGCAATTCCTCGTCCAGAGATAGAAACATGTAGAGCGGTCACGCTGCCTTCTTCTTCTGGTATCTTCACGCAGATGCAAAGCTGCGTTGCTCCTATGGGTAATATGGTTTAAGCCACTTAGCATTCCAAGGATGCCGGAGGACCTCGCCTTTCAGATTGCGAAGGTAGTAGGAACCGTTTCCCGCAATGTCGTGTATTATAAAAGGTCCTCCCCACGTAGGTGCTAACTTTCCCCATCTCTTTTCTCGTTGATACTGTGGGATTGTTCTCAACACATACTGCCCCTCTACAAAATTCGAAGCTTTACCTTTTTGTTGTACTCCCTTGCAAGTCTTCGTTGATAATTTTCCATCTTCTGCAATGCTGCTTCCCTTCTTCCTTCTAGGTCGTCCAATCTCTCTAACATCATGTCTGTTGTGAGATTTTTCTCCCACGCTTCGGTCTTTGTGGTTGGCATGAGTATCTCTGTTGGGATGACTGCTTCGGCTCTATAAGTGAGGAGAAACGGGGACTCCCCAGTGGCAGATCTTCGTGTTGTCCTGTATTCCCATAACACATTGTGCAACTGTTCACACCACCGCCCCTTATGTTCGTCTTATTATTTTTTGAGGATAAGGGCGAGGGTATTGTTGGTGGCTTCCGCTTGTCCATTGGTTTGAGGGTATATGGGGGTGGATTTGTTCTTCCTTATTTTGAAAGTATCGAAGAGCATGTCTATGTTTTTCCCTTGTAATTGCTTACCATTATCGGACACGATTTCTGCTGGTATGCCGAACCTGCAAATGATGTTCTGGAATATGAAATTAAACACATCCACGTCTCTGATCCTGGCTAAGGATTTAGCTTCCACCCATTTACTGAAGTAGTCCGTGGCTACTATCAAAAATCGTCTTTTCCCTGATCCTTCGACGAAAGGCCCGACGATATCTATGCCCCATTTTGCAAACGGCCACGGGCTATCTACATAATTTAACATTGTTGCTGGCGCGTGTATGTTTTTGGCGAAACGCTGACATTCTTCACATCGTCGGGACATTCTTGCGGCATCCTGTATCATCGTGGGCCAGTAATATCCTTGCGTTTTTGCTTTGTCGGCTAGTGATCTCATACCGCTATGATTCCCTGCGTCTCCATAATGGATGTCATTTAGAATTCGATGCCCCTCTTTCCGAGATAAGCAACGTAGTATAGGTCCGAGGAAGGATTTCTTGTACAGGACCCCATCCCGAAGATCATATCTTCCTACTTTGGAGAGTATTTTCCTAGCCTGTTTATGGTCCGCGGGTAAACTTCCCTTTTCGAGAAACGCATGGATCACCATTCTCCAATCATCTTCGTTGCTGAAGTCTTCGTCTTGATTTTCTCTTGACAGGATATCTTCTTCGTCAAAATCGTTATGGATGTCCTCTCCTACCTGGTCTTCGATATTTTCTTCCACTGTATCTTGATTGGTAGCGAAGGAGAATTGAGATGCAATCGAAGGCTCGTATACCCTTGTTATTTTAATAGCTTCGATGCTTTCGTCCTTCAGCATGGATGATATATATGCCAGGGCATCCGCGTGCCTGAGATCCCTTCTGCATAAGTGCCGGAACTTGATGTTCGGAATTTGTGATGCCAATGTTTGGACCAAGGCCATGTAAGCTGAGAGGGTGTCATCGTACACATTGTACTCGATCCTTATTTGTCGTATGACAAGCTGCGAATCACTTGTTAGTCTTACGTCGGTTACTCTCATCTCTAATATTACACGGAGGGCATGTACTATCCTTTCTCCGGTTGGGGTGGTAATGACAATGCCTATTCCTGCTCCTTCCTAATTTTTGGAACCATCGACGAAGACTTCCCATTGTCTTTGACTCGCATGTTCGAGGATATCCATTGGAGTCTTGCTTTCTTTCTCGGCTTCTGGTGTTCCCTCAATTTCTTCGTCGTTGTCCAGGGGGAGGTCTGCTAAGAAATCCGCCAAAACTTGGGATTTTCGAGAATGTTGAATTTCATGAATGATGTTGAATTGGTCCAGGTGGGTGTTCCACTTGGCTATTCTGCCCACTTTTCCCGCGCTTTTGAGGACGGCTTCCAGTGGTGCTTTGCATGGGACCCGGATGAAGTGAGTTAGGAAGTAAGTTCTCAGCTTTTGAGTAGCCCATACCAATGCTAGGATAAGCTGTTCGATCTTTGTGTAGTTCCTTTCCGCAGAATTGAGGGTCTTACTGACATAATAGATAGGATGTTCTATCTTCGTATTGGTTTTGACCAACACTGCGCTGACTGCGTCTTCCGTTGATGCTATGTATAATGCCAAAACTTCATCAGGATACGGCTTTTGCAGGATCGAAATTGAAGCTAGGTGTTCTTTGATTTTTTGGAAGGCTTCTTCGCATTCGGTGGTCCATTCAAACTTGCTCCCTTTTTTGAGAATATTGAAGAAATTTTTGCATTTGTCCGAGGATCGGGCAATAAATCTGCCCAAGGCTGCTATAGACCCATTGAGTTTCTGCACTTCTTTTAAATTCTTCGGGGATAGCATTTCTACTATGGCCTGAATCTTTATTGGGTCTACCTCAATGCCCCTTTTTGTTACCAGATACCCAAGGAATTTCCCCGAGGCGACACCGAAAGTACATTTCTCCGGATTCACTTTCATGTGATGTTTTCTCATTGCTTCAAAGATATCTCTTAGATCCTGGTGGTGATCTTTGCGCATCTTACTTTTGACGAGCATATCGTCAACGTAGACTTCTAAGGTACTACCAATCCATGGCCTGAAGATAGCATCGACCATTCTTTGGTATGTTGCCCCTGCGTTTCGAAGTCCGAAAGGCATTCTAGTGTAGCAATAAAGGCCATGTGGCGTGTAGAACGCTGTGTGTGGCTGATCTTCTTCTGCCAGGGCTACTTGGTTGTAGCCAGAATGTCCATCCATGAATGACAGTTCTTCATATCCTTCTACTACTTCTACCATCTGATCTATGCTTGGCAGGGGATAGCTATCCTTTGGACATGCCTTGTTAAGGTTAGTAAAATCGATGCATATCCTAACCCCTCCATTTTTCTTAGGAACGACGACCATATTGGAGATCCACGTAGGGTACTTGACCTCCTTGATGAAGCCTGCGTCTAGTAGTTTTCGAAGTTCTTTTTCCACTGCCTTATGATACTCCAGCGCAACTTTTCTTATTTTTTGCCTGAAAGGTGGCGTGCCTGGTTTGATGCGCAGCTCGTTTTGGATTATTTTTGGGTCAATCCCAGGCATATCTCCTAATTTCCAGGCGAATACATCCGCGTATTCTTTAAGTAGCTTGGTTAAAGAATCTTCTCTTTTTTCGTCCATTATGCTCCCTACTTTGATCATCTTCGGGTTTTCTTCCGTTCCTATATTGATTTATTTTACGGGCTCTACTGGCGTGAACACCGGATTCGGATCCCCGAGAACTGGGACGTTCTTTGATTGCTATTTGGTATGTTTTTGTCATTCGTTGGCTGCTGAAGTACTTGTCTCTGTGTTCAGGACACTATCATCTTTGGTCAAACCCCTTCCTGTAGTTTCCTTGAGGAACAGGTCTATGGCCTTCTCTTTCGCGGCTTCTTTATTTTTAATTCTTCGGGTTTTTCGCTGCTCTTCTTGTTCGTTGTTGATGCGATCCTGAATGGCTTGGCACTCTCTTGCAAAGACCCGATCTCCCTTGATTTCCATTACTCCCTCAGGTGTAGGGAATCTGAGATATTGGTAGTACGTTGCCGCCACTCCCTTGAGTTTATGTAACCATTTTCGTCCAATAATGGCGTTGTAGGGGGACGGGGCGTCCACTGAGCTTCCCCGTAGTGAATGCATCGTAGAATAGAATGTTCACTGAGCTTCCCCGTCTATGAGGATCTTTTTAAGGTTACATCCAGCCACGGGTAGTGTGAGGACCAGGGGGTCGTTATGGTCTTCCATATCTTCTTCGATATCTTCAGAATCGAAGATAATAGGTGAGTCCATCCACTCTTCATGCTCGTATACCTCTATCCCATCGATCTTATACAATTTGCAGCGGTCCTAGAACTGCTTCCGTAACCTCTTTCCTATCTGTGCTGTGAGTGAGGGCCCTGCGGCTTCAGAAAACGAGATGGTGTTGATTGTGCGGTTCCCTTCTGGAAGTTGGACTGGCTTGGTTCGTTTAGATCTATCCTCGGCGACATCCTTTCGTATGTAATGTTTGAGCTCGCCAGCATCAATCAATTTTTGGATCATTATTTTGAGGTTTTTACATTTTTCGGTCTGGTGTCCGTTGAAATAGTGGTATTCACAGTAATCTTTGGACTTCTCGGTTCTTGGGGGTTGTTTTCCCTTAGACCATGGCCATTCCAGATTTTCCCTTCCTTTGATCTCTCGCAGGATCCGAGCATAGCTAGCATTGAGCTTTGTGTAAACTTGATCTTCGAACTTTCGATCGTCCTTTCGCCATTCATCCCTTCGTTCTTTCCTATCTTCGTGAGGCCGTTCCACTGAGCAATTCCTTTTGGCCCCAGTGGTTTGTTCTGCGGAATTCGTACGGTGAGACCTCTGCGGGTACGCCCTTGGGTTTTCACGCTGGATTTCTTCAAGACGAGCGTGCTTTTCAATAATTATTCGAAGATCCCCCTCTGTCTTAGGCACGCTTCCATGAATCTCAACAAAGAGTGGACTCATTCGGTCTAATCCCCACTTGTAGCAGTTGATACTTACCACCGGGTCCACACTTCCTATGGCTTGGCAGACCTTGTGCCATCTGTTAGTGTATTCCCTCGTGGTTTCCTTATAGCCGATTGCCAGTGAAAAGAGCTTATCCATTCCAGTATTAACAGCCTTGTTGTACATGTAAGTTCTTAAGAACTTTTCTGCGAGTTGGTCGTAGGAGTGGATGGAGTCTGGAGGCAGATTATCAAACCAAGACAATGCCGATCCCTTCAGGCTCGATGGGAAGTATCTACAGAGTACTGCGTCGTTTTGACTCCATCTAGCCAGGACACGGTTATAATACCGAATGTGTGCAGCGGGATCACTGGATCCGTCATAGCATTCGAATGTCGGGACAGGGCACTTGAGTGGAATAGGGGTGTTGGCCAGGCGATGAGTTAGGGGCGTGGAGTTAGCCTCTCTCATGACCTCTTCTAACCTTCCCCCGCCTTGTCTACTTTTTAATTGCCTGATCTCTGCCATCATTTCATCACGCAGCTCTTCCATCGCGCGGTGGTGCCCTACGCTCCTCTGCTCGTGATAGCTTGACTCTCCGTCGTTATAATCTGGGTCAGATGCGCTACTTCCCCTAGCCGTGTTTCCATTAGCTGCTACGATGACTCTTCGGTCTCGGTTTGGTTGTGGTGCCTTTGAATTTGCTTCATCGAGTTGTTGGCTCGTCTTTGTGATTAAGGAAATCTGGTCTTTTAAATCCTGGTTTTCTCTGGCCACCAAAGCCACAACATCTGCGTAAACCTTCTGGCTTTTCTTCAATTCTTCAAGCTCGGCCATCAATCGTTCTGATTGGTTCGACCCTTGATTGGGAGTCCCAGCTCGTGCTATTACGGCCATTGTGGCGCCTTCTTCTATGGTTTTCACTAAAGGTGGGGGAGGTTCATCTTCGATTGTTGGCATTTCCAGATCGGGCGGAGTGCCCATCTGCGGTGTTAGAGCCGCCGGCACAGTTTGATTCTGCTCGTTTGTTGATGGCATTCCGAAGGTTGGCGGGTACGCGGGTTGGTGTGTTCTGGATTCATCCATCCTTTCTTTTGGTTGGTGATATTGATTCGTAGCAAAAGTTTTGATGGCTTCCGCAGCCTTTGGGGCTGCCGCTGTCGTATTATACTTTGTTGCCGCTGCTCTGAGGGCCGCGGCTGCAACAGATTTAGCGTTCATAGGTGAAGTAATTTACGCAGTGTCCTGCCTATGACTGGTCATTTTGGCTTTGTCTCCTTTCTGCTTGCTCCGGGTGATGACCGGGGTTGTCCTTGGTGCTTCCTTTGACGTGGCTTTGGATTTTCCTGCTTCCTGCATCTTTTCCATAGTGGGTCCTTTTGTCGCTTTCGTTCTCTTGCTGCACAAGGGAATTTCAAACAGCGAGAAACAGAAATGTCCGTGCGGATCGGATTAGTTTATAAAATTCCTTACTCCAAGACCGGGAAAAACTGCCCGAGGGCCACAGAGAAATTTTTTTTTTTAAAAGATGCGGGTTCATTGAAGGTACGCGGGAACGTGAAAGGATCCCCTTGAAAATGCACGTAGATCTTTTTTGAAAATCCATGGATCTAAGCAATGAATCTTTTAACTAATTTAAATTGCTTCGACAAATACTGCCAGGACCATTGAAGACAACGGGTGCGTTTTTGAATATAATAAAGTTAACAAAAGGTAAATACTTCTTGAGCTAATGAAGTTGAACAATCATATGCTAATTTAATTATGAAATCACAGGATAAGATAAATCTTTTACCGGGACGAAGTCCCTGTTTCTAGCGCCAAATTGTGAACACGTAAATCACAAAGGCATCTATATGTTCACAAACAATGTTCGCACTCTAGATACAGACTCGCACTGATAATACAATGGCATTGATTCCTTGGCTCAAAACCTTCGGGTTTATCATAGCCTCATCTAATAACCTTGCGAGAGGCGTTTACGCAGGGGAAGATAAAGAAAGCGAAGCATAAAAGTAAAACTCAAGGAGCGTTAGGCAAATATAAAGTGCTGAAATGTAAATAAGACGGGGATTTACGTGGTTCAGCACTAAGGCCTACATCCACGGGGTTGTTGTTTCACTATGTACTTGGTGGTTACAAAGATAGTCGAGTGACTTTGGGGTTTACATAGATCTGTGTATTGTAAAGGACTAACTTACGCTCACAATCTTTCTCTCTCTTTTCCTTCCTTAATTTTCCGATCCCCTTACTCTTGGTGGAGAGGGGGTATTTATAGGGTTAGAGTGTGGGACCCATTTCTGAGGGCCGTTGGAACCTTATCTTCTTTTGTTTTGTGTCCATCACGCGGGGGTCTTCGTTCATTACTTCATCAGGCAGAGTCGTCCTCGTTCGTTCCACGGGTTGATCGACACGTATGCTGCTCAGAGTGTTTAATGCGGGTAGTTGAGGCGCCTGCTCGTGTCAGGCAAGTGTCTTCTGCCCCTATCACGTCCATGTCAGTTCACCTTCTCTCTACCGTTGATCTTGGATTTTTTTTGGGATGAGATAAAGTAACTCTTCGAGAGTTATCTGGTGCTCCGCAGTACATCGTGTTACTGGTACATCTTTTAACTTCTTCCCTTAGATTTGTTCGGGCAAAGATCCAACGTCGACGGGATGGGCTTCTTGGCTATGGGCGTGTGTCATCATGCTTTGATGACTTTGTCCGCATGCTCTCCACGTACCTTCCTATATACACGTGTTTGATGATGAGATATGTACACACTATGGCACGAAATGATTTGAGTACTTTGTGGGTTGGGAATGGAGATGGTACTGGAGATGTATTCATATTTTTTTGTATAATTCTCTTGACAAACCAATTCTTATATAATGTAGGACTTCTTACACATTCATTGTATGATGAATGTATTCAAATGGTATTTTACAAAGATACTGCACATTTAAGAGATTTAAAAGTGATGACAATTATATTAATTAGAAGAGTCATCTTAATTAGTATGCGGATTTAAGACTACAATAACACAAAGATATTAACTTAGTGGGGCGGCGAATTCGAGCAGAACTTACCGGTAAACGGATTTTTCATATCGGTATTTCTGTTTTCAGATGAACAGCACAGACACTTTATCAGATGTTAAATTAGGCCATACACTTGTCTCAAACTCTCAATACGTATGATAATTAGAAATCAGATTGAGTCCGGAACGGTTATATTTTTGAATCCCAATCTGCATCGGCTTGTGAAACATATACACTCATTAATACTGCGATAATGGAAAGGAACATACTTGTAAAGAAATCTTTACTTCTTCTTCATTAGGTAACTCACTGCAAGATATATATATGGAAGCTCGTGAATAAATAAATCTTTGCTATTACTATTATATATGGCAGTTTGCATTATTAAGCATGTGCAATTGACATCACTCATCTTTTGACTGATGCAATCCCAGTTCAAACCGTCTTAGATGCAATACATATCAACAGCTGACCAAGGGAAGATAGAGGATATGTATGGCTGAGCAGGTGGTTACATACCAAAAGATATATACATACTCAATGACTGGTATCAATTAAGTTGCCATGTGGTTCATAAACTTAGGACACAGATGGTAGAGTAACTAATGCACCATGATTGTCGTCTTATTCTCATTTATTTGTTGGCTATGTCAAACAATTGTTTCTCGGTATCATTAGTTTTAATCCACTCCTTTCCATATATGACCAAAATTGATCAAGATTACCGTCAACACCGTGTAAAATGGGTAGAATTCGAAACAAAATAATCTACAAATCAAGCAATTGATAAACTGTTATGATATTCCAAAGCATAACCAGATTAGCAATCAAATAAAACTTCCAATGTTTATTGTATAATGGTTCCCTTGCATAAACAGAGCCATAAAACTCTTCGTTTAGTTTAATACAAGCAGCCGATTTTACATATCTCATAATATGTGTACTAATATTGATTACGGTAAATAGACATCTTAGTACTTCAAGTATAGGATAGATATTCCAAAACAGATGAATTTTCTATAGCTGACGAATCCTCCTGCGCTGTAGCAGATGGAACATTAGTACTTCCTTGATTTTCATTTGGCAGAGGAACAACTACAAAAGAGATTTTTTTTTTTTTTTTTTTTTTTTTTTTTGAAAAATGCATTAAGACTTTAAACTGATAGATCATGAGTATACTAATAACATGCGACCCTAAATCTTCCGTTGTTCATGCATTTAAGAGTACGGTAACACAAAGTGATTAAGGTAATTTCTGATAAAGGTGGGCAAAATGGAAGGGATGAAACTGTCCAGTAGACCGATATGCCTTAGTATCATTTCTGCTATGTCATGAACAGCATATTTAGCTGTGTTAATGAAGAATTGAACACAGCCTGTATCAGAACAACTTTACTGACGAATATTTCATACCTAATAGTAATATAAACCACCTGTCAAACAAATGTAACTTTCCAAAACAACGGCGTTTTTATTTCATTTCCCCAGCAGAGATCATGTGATACATGATAGTCAGACACCACTGTTGCTTTAAAAACTAACATAATTCAAAACAACAATCTCAGAAAAAGGCCTAACTCTCGTATTCCAGAGCACAGGTTTAAATACAAATCCAAGTTTTTTGGTCTCTCGAAAATTTCACTCACATCCCAAAAGAATAATAAAGGTGTAAAGCAAACTGAACTTATCATAGACTTTGACTAATCAAAAGCATAACTTTGAACAAAAATTCCAATGTTTTTTATTACAGAAAAGGTTTTCTTATGCATGTTTATAAGAACCCCTAAAATCATTCCGGATCAGAGATACACATATCATAAAGAAAAAAAAAATCATGAATGTAAATAAATGTATTCTATGCGTACATAAGGCAAATAATTGTTTTAAGGCTTCCAAATAAAAGGATTTCCCAAAAGGGATGAATCCTCAACCGATGAACCCTCATGCCAAACAGACTTTTGAACTTGAACTGCAGGTTTATGAAGATTTTCATTCGGCAGAAGAGGAGTTGTGGGTATTGATGGAGGCGGAATGTTTGGAGACACATGATGAATAATATCGCCAAATGCCTTGACATAAACTTTATTAACGGCGTATGCGATTCGTGTCAATGCGCTAGATCTGTTTTTGTATAGAGATGTGTAGTTGATATCCTTCGGAGACATCATACTTTTGGTTAATGGAATCTGAATGATATTTCCTGTTAGAGAAAAGAATGGAGCTATTGGAGATTCGATGCAGTTGAGGCAGCCAACAGCTTCTTGAAATATTAGTAATAATGCACTAGCGTCTATATTTAGCAGACCCGGAACGATGTTTTGGAACCCGACCTCTTCAAGCCATACCCAGAAAGCAATAGCTTTCATGGATAGCAGTATGTCACAACGTAACTCAATGACTAGTTGTTTGTATAGATAGCAGAGTGGAGATTGTACTGCTGGAATTGCGTTCATAGTTTTTTTTGTACAAATCTAGACAAACCAATTCTTTTTTTGATGCCATGAAGGTGAAACCTAACAAGGTATATATACTGTAGTAGTTCTTACACATTCATTGAATGCTGAATATATTACAACAAGCAATTTCAAATATTATTTTACAAAGATTTTGCACATTTACAGATTTAATAATGATGACAAGAATATTAATTAGAATAGTCATGCTATTTAGTACGAGGATTTTAATACTGGGATAACACTAAGTAATTACTTTAATTGCAGATACAATGTATGATAAGGTTGGAAAATTGGAGGTGAAGCTTACGGTAAACGGATTTTCGATATCGTTAATTCCGTTTTATGATCAACATTCACAGACACTTTATCAGATTTTAGATTAGGCCATACACTTGTCTTGGTACGTTACTTTGCCTACTGATAGCAACCTAAAATTAATTTTGAATGAGGCGGTAACGGTTATATTTTTTAATCCCAATCTGCACCATGTGCAACTTATACACTGATCATTGATACTGCGCTAATTGCTTAGAGAGCATACTTGTAAAGAAATCATACTTTAGTCCAATATTCTTCTTAGTGATGATAAAGCCTTCATTAATAGGTGTTTATATGTAGAAAGTTCATGAATAAATGAAACCTTGCTATTATTATTCCTTGTAGTGCACCCGTATCTTTAACATTAATTCTTTGCATTTAAAAGTATGATAAAACAAATTAATTATGTAGATTACTGATCTAGGTGAGCAAAACGGAAGCCAGTTGACGGATTTGCCATATTATCAATTCGGTTATATGTAATGAACTGGTATGAAGATGTTGTGTTCTGTTCTAACATATGTTAATGTAGGATCTAACACGACTTGTCTTGCGACGTACTTAGTTTTATGAATAATTTTTATTTTGTTATTATACTGGTATATGTATTTTCTGATTCCCAATCTGGGCTGTCCAGTCTTGCAAAATATACACTCATCAATTAATACTGCCATAATTGCTTACGAAAACTTGTAATGTAAGCATGTACTATTAATCTCTAAGATTTTTCTTATAGATTAATAGAGATGTTGAGCATTTGGTAGATACTGTTTTAAACGATAACTAGCCTTAGAAGATTTGAGGGTTTACATATAGAAGTTCATCTGGTAGATCCTTATTGGTGTTTCAGATCTTTATAGAGAAATTGAGCATTATTTGGTAGATACTGTTTTAAACGATAATTAGCCCTAGAAGATTTGGTAGTGGAGACTAGTATTCAATCTTACATGTCTGTCATCTAACAACCATTGGACACAGTTGAAGCAACCAACTTTTTTTTTTGTTACAGAACAAAAGACCTTCGAAGGATTTCTCATCGTTCTGACAAGACGAAGAATTATGTTTATTTTTTGCTTTCTTGGACAAGAACATATATGATGTCAAACCAATCAGCAAATGTAAACCATAGCGTTAAGAAAATAATTGTTCGTAAACTTTAACTTCCAAACAACACATCTTTATTTCATTTTTCAAGCAGAGAGATAATCCATGTCAGAAATCAAAAAATTACAGCAATTGAACGGAAATGACTATGATCATTGATCAGTCCAGAATCGCTCTACTCTTGAGTCCTCAATTGAGGTATCTCCTTGACCAAACATGGTTCCCTTCGACGATAAACATTACTACTTCATTCCCATGGAGTATGGTGTCAATGGAACTCGCAGCACGAAAAACAATACAGGCGTACATTGGTTGTTCTTCACGGGGAACCTCCTGCATCATAATCGTCTCTACAGCGTCACTGCCAAGAAATCTGCAGTAACCAAAGAATGAAATGAGATGGTCAAATGGTGAACGAACAAATTAGAAGTAATATATGAACTTTAGGAAACACATAGAATACATACTCATTCAAGACGGTTTCAAGGTCTCCCTCAGGAATTGGGTGTCCCATTGAGAACGTAAACAGCATTGTGCGTCGATCCCTTTCGAGGTCACGTGCGACTCCTCCATTACTCATTCCGTTACTGTTGCGAATACCACCATTGTTCTGATGGTGGTTCTTGCCATTGCTCATAATGCTCAGATTTTGTATAACCCTTGGTCTATACTAAATTTTTCTTTCTGTAGGTAGATTGCTTTGGAAGGTGGTTTATATAGGAGATGATAGGTCTCTAAAGATCTTCGGAGTATGAGCATAAACAGCAAGATATCCTATTGTATAGTAAGCTAGTAACTAGCAGTAAACGCATTTGGCATTTCATTAATAATATATAGGTCAGGTTCATTGTATGTCTGAGTCATCCTACGTTATTAGCAATGTATATATATGTCTCTAGAGTTGGATCGTGTTAATATTTAGTGCAGCACAGAACAGGGGTAACGGGGATAGGTTTAAGTTTCGTCAGAAACTTAATAGAAAACTGATTTTAGGATCAAGATTCTAAGACAAAAGATTAATAAACAAACTTGATAATAATATTGATAATAAGATGTGTCTTGTAAACAAGAGTTCCAGCCTTTATATAGACTTACATGAACTGAATAAAGGAAAGAGTTAGACGAAAACTAGAAAAGGAAATACTTGCGAAGCAAACAAACTTAAACTGACGTAAGGGATCAACAGTCATAGTTGATCCAACGTAAGGGATCAACAATAATAGTTGATCCAAAAGCATGAGGACAACTGTTACAGTTGATACAGAAGAAAAGGATCAACAATCATTGTTGATACAGAGAAAGATGTACTACATCAGTCCCCCTTCTTGAAAGAAACTCGCCCTCGAGTTAAAGTATAGAAATAACTTCATTCTCTCCATGGAAGTTGAATATTTCTTGCACACTGAAGATATTAGAGATGTTCCAAGTCGATGGAAGATCAATAACATAAGCATTGTCACTGATTTTCTTCAAAATCTTGAATGGTCCATATTTCTTCATCTTGGTCTTGTTATAAGTACCAGTAGGAAATCTTTCTTTTCTGAGATGAACCATAACCAATTCTCCTTCACCAAAAGTTTTAAGTCTTCTATGCTGATTGGCATCGTCCTTGTACTTGTTGTTAGAATCTGTAAGCTTTGACTGTACCTCTTGATGTATGAGTGAAGCTTTCTCAACAGAGTTATCTGCCTTAGCATTTGATTTACGCAGCTTGGGAAGTACCACCAAATCTAAAATATGATTAGGAACTTTATAATAAACAATCTGAAAAGGTGTCTTACCTGTAGATCGATTAACTGAAGTTTTATAAGCAAATTCCATATGTGGAAGGAGATTATCCCATTGCTTCTCTTTTCCTCCAATAACTTTGGCTCTAATCAGATTTCCTAAAGATCGATTGACCACTTCAGTTTGTCCATCTGTGTGAGGGTGAGCTGTTGTACTATATTGAAGTTTAGTACCCAAACGCATCCATAAAGACTTCCAAAAGTAGCTCAAAAATTTAGTGTCTCGATCAGAAGTAATTGTTTTGGGAATTCCATGCAAACGTCCTACTTCTTTGAAAAATAAATAAGCAACATTGGATGCATCAGTTGTTTTCTTGCATGCTATGAAGTGAGCCATATTTGAGTAACGATCAACAACTACCATAATAGAATCATTCCCCCTCACAGTACGTGGTAAACCAAGCACGAAATCCATGCTAAATCCACCCAAGGAGCTTCAGGAATTGGTAGAGGAGTTACAAGACAGTGTTCTGAATATTACCTTTAGACTGTTGGCAAACCATGCATTTTTGAACGTACTTTTGAATGTCTCTTTTAATAGAAGGTCAAAAATAACGTTCTTCAACCAAAGCTATTGTTTTATCACGTCCAGAATGTCCACCAAGGCCACTGCCATGTAATTCTTGGATGAGATGAAGACGTAGAGAACATTGTGGAATACATAAACGATTTCCTTTAAAGAGAAACCCTTCTTGAATAAGAAAATCATCAACACTTCCTGTTGAAGAACCACACTTGTCCCAAAGTTGCTGAAATTCTTTGTCTTCACTATATAAATCTTTTAAGAAATCAAAGGCTAAACTCTCATGTTTAAGAGTAACCAGAAGATGAGCTCTCCTACTCAAAGCATCAACAACTTGATTAAGTTTCCCACTTTGATGTTTAATGGAAAAAGTATACTGGTTACTAGTAGATAACCATCTATCATGCATTCTATTGACCTTTGCTGAAGTTTTCAAAAACTTGAGAGCTTGATTATCAGTATTGACAACAAATTCACTGTGAATAAGATAAGGATGCCAATTCTTAAGAGCTTGAACAAGAGCAATTAATTCCAACTCATAAGTAGACCACTTCTTCCTTGTATCTGAATTCTTTTCACTATAGTATGCAACTGGATGTCCTTCCTGAGATAACACAGCACCAATGCCAACAACAAAAGCATCACAATGAATCTCAAAAGGTTTATCAAAATTTGGCATGCAAGAACAGGTGCACTGCACAATTTTTCCTTAAGAATATTAAAGCTCTTATCTGCTTCTTCAGTCCACTCAAAAGTATCACACTTCAAACAATCTGTCAAACCAGCTGCAATGGTACTAAAGTTTCTCACAAATCTTCTATAGAAAGAAGCTAACCCATGAAAACTTCTTACTTCATGAATAGATGTTGGAGTAGGCCAATCCAAAATTTCCTTAACTTTAGAATCATCCACAAAAATACCAGTATCCGACACAACATATCCCAAGAAAGTGACCTTGTTTGTAAAGAAAGTGCACTTCTTTAGATTCACATACAAAACATTGTCCTGCAGTGCCTGAAAGACTTGAGATAAATGTGAAATATGCTCTTCTTCATTGTTGCTAAAAATCAGTATGTCATCAAAATATACAATGACAAACTTTCCAAGAAAAGGTTGCAGAACTTGATTCATGAGGCGCATAAAAGTACTAGGAGCATTATATAATCCAAAAGGCATGACTAACCAATCATATAAAACTTCTTTTGTTTTGAAAGCTGTTTTTCATTCATCACCTTCTCGAATACGTATTTGATGATACCCACTAAGTAAATCTAGCTTTGTAAACACTTTAGCACCCGAAAGCATATCTATCATGTCATCAATTCTTGGTATGGGAAACCTATATGGTATAGTAACTCTGTTTAATGCTCTACAGTCTATACACATACGACGTCCACCATCCTTTTTTTCTACTAAAAAGGCTGGACTAGCACAAGGACTTTTGCTAAGTCTTATCAAACCTTTTTGTAACAAGTCATCAACCTGACCTTGTAAAATCTCATATTCTTTAGGACTTAACCTATAATGAGGTTGATTAGGAATAGAAGTTCCAGGTATAAAGTTTATCTGATGTTGTAGATCTCTTAATGGAGGCAAAACATTGGGTAATTCAGTAGGAAATAAGTCATTGAAAGAAGATAATAAAGGTTGTACCTTGTCTGGAATTTCCACCATTGGTTTGTCAGCTTCATGAGAACTCAAAGAATGATTTGGTTGTAAAGAATGAACAATGGTAGCAACTAGTGCATTTGTCTTCTTATCTGATGGTTCCTTGACTGAATTAGAAGATTGTAAAGGCCATAGAACTTTAGTAAACCCTTCATGAACAAAGGTATACGTATTCTCATAGCAGTTATGAACAACACAAATATCATACTGCCATGGTCTTCCCAATAATAAACTTGCTGCAGTCATGTTAATAACATCACACAAAACATAATCTGAATACCCAGGGAAAGAAAACTTCACCAAACATTGATGATTAATTTGCTGAGTGGAAGAGCTGTTTATCCAACCAACTGAATACGGTTTTGGATGAAGAGTAACAGGTAAACCAAGTTTCTCAACTAACTTTGCAGAAACTTAGTTTTCTGTACTTCCACTGTCAATGATCATAGTGCTTTCTTCAATGAAACAATGAGATCTTAAAATATTATGTCTCTGAGTAGGACATGGTTCAGTGATTAAAACTGGACGAATCATCCCAAGAAAATATGCATCATAAGTCTCATGTTCTTGAAGATAAAATAATTCATCATCTCCTAATGCTTCTTCTTCTTGTGTTTCATCTGAAGTTTCATTAATGTAAGCATGGAATTTGCGACAATCACTAAAAGAATGGCCAGTTTGGTTGCACTTGTTACATTTATCTCCTTAAAATTTTGAATAATGGTTAGAGGATTTAGATAATGGTGGAAAATCTTGTTGAAACTGATTACCTTTAGTATTGTGAACAAAATTTCGTTGTGGAGGAGGCTGAGGTGGCTTAACAGTTGAGATATGCATTTTAGGAGCAGGTTCTGAAGGAACAGAAGTAGGTTGTTGTAGCTGATATGGTTGGTTTGCAATTCTGTCATGTGGATCAACAAAGATAGTTGATCCCTGTGAGGATGGATCAACAACGACTGTTTATCCCTTTTCAGCTTGGTAACCATAAGAATATTTATATGGTCTGGCAGTTTTAGAAAAGTGTTGATAACGAGCTTGACGTGGATTTACTTGTCTAGAGGTACTGAGTACACGCTTTTCAACTCTAATAGCTTGTTGGATGGCTTCAACCATTGTAAACACGGACTGCGTCAGTCCCTGTTGAATTAAATTATTCAAACCAACTATAAAACGTGCAACTAATTGCTCTTCAGTTTCATTCAATTGGTTACGAGCAACTAAAGCATAGAACTCAACAACGTATTCTTCAACTAATCTGTCCCCTTGTCGACAGTTCTGAATCTTAATAAAAAGTTGTTGCATATAATCTCTAGGTAAGAATTTATCTCTTAATAATTGTCTCATTCTTTGCCATGTACGGGTTTATGAGCATTGCGTCGATCTTCACCGAGTTTTTCCCACCAAGCTGCAGCTCCACCTTTTAATTTATAAGCTACCAGTTTAACTTGAGAAGATTCCGGAACTTCCATGAAAGTGAAAAAGGAATCGACTTCATAAAACCAATCCATCAAGTCTTCAATATGTAAACCACCATGAAAACTAGGTATATCAGCCTTCAACTTATATTCTGGTAAAGTTCCATAAGGATTTATACCAGATTTTAATCGTTTTTCATCAACCCATTGTTGCTCTTTGAGTTCTTGAGCTTTGTCATCTTCATCATAGTTGAGGGGTACGGTAATCTTTTTTTTGTTAACATAACCTTCCAAGGGTTCCCTGTGGTAAAAGGTATGGGAAACATTCTCAGGAATATTATCATTCTGAGTAAAAGAAGGGTTATCTTTTTGTGTTTCATCTTCTTCTTTTTCGCCAGATCTTTGGTCCCCTTCTGTATCATCGGTTAATTTAGGCATCACCAAGTCACCAAAACCAGCATGTTTCCATAATTTGTCTAAACAATCTCCATGCACAACAAGTGCAGATTTTAGAGAATTTTTAGCTGAATCAAGCTTGGTATCAAACTTGGTTTCTAAGGAACTAAAAGACGTTTCAATTTTGTTGCAGAGCTTGGTTTCAGGTGTTGCGCTGAGCTTGGTTTCAAGTGTTGTGACAATGGCATCAATTTCAGTTGGTGTTAACTTGTCTCCCATTGTAACGAAAAGTAGGTGGGTGAAAAATTAGGGTTTTGAGTTGTTGAAAGGATCTGTTTCTAGATAAAAATCTAAAAACTCTGTATCTCATACCAACTAGTGTAGCACAGAACATGGGTAACAGGGATAGGTTTAAGTTTCGTCAGAAACTTAATAGAAAACTGATTCTAGGATCAAGATTCTAAGATAAAAGATTGATAAACAAACTTGATAATAATATTGATAATAAGATGTGTCTTGTAAACAAGAGTTCCAGCCTTTATATAGACTTACATGAACTGAATAAAGGAAAGAGTTAGACGAAAACTAGAAAAGGAAATACTTGCGAAGCAAACTAACTTAAACTGACGTAAGGGATCAACAGTCATAGTTGATCCAACGTAAGGGATCAACTGTCATAGTTGATCCAAAAGCATGAGGTCAACTGTTACAGTTGATACAGAAGAAAAGGATCAACAATCATTGTTGATACAGAGAAAGATGTACTACATCAATATTGGTGTCAACCAATATTTCGCCATAATAAACTTAAGACTATTTTTTTTTTCTGATCGGTAAAGAGAATTATTGACCAAAAAAAAGAGGGTATAAAAGGCTTGTACCACCCTCAAGAAATACAAAGAACCCTCTGAAATTTTACTTGACATAGAGACTGTATTGACAGATGGCAACAACAACTTAATCGGATATATTGTTTCTCCCTCAAAGGGAAAGATATCAAAATCAGTTGGCAAAGCAAAACGACGAGAAATTTGTTTTCCCAATATGTTCCAAGAACCCCCAAAACGTGATGATTCAATTATTAAAGCTTGATCCAAGTTATTAGTATATGTGACTGTGACTGCCTCTTTCTCTTGATTCTGATTTGATGCGATATAAACTTTTTCTCTTGATTCCTCTTTCTCAGGGTCAAGCAAATAATCGATTTCGTACTTTCCAAACAACACATCTTTGTTTCATTTTTCAAGCAGATGGCTGTTACAGGATAAAAATCAAAAAAACACAGCAAGGAACCACAAGGATTATCATTATCAGTCCACATTAGCTCTAATGATCTTGATTTCTCATGATACTATATGATAGAGTTCCTTAGAACTTAAAACCTGATTTATTGAAATGAGAACGCTCAATCGTGCTTACACAGAGAGATTTCTTACAGCTTCTATAGAGCAAACAAACAAGAGGGAGATAAAGAGTCACACCAGTAACAACAGACTTGATAAATGAGCAACGGACGCGTGTGTGGTGAAGCGAACACTGAGCTATTACTTAATGGTGCAAGCATTTTTTTTTTCTTTCTTTTTTTTGATAAAATGGTGCAAGCAATAAGCCTGGAATGTGTTTACTTAGGATTTGGTGGACGACTGTTTGCAGAAGAAACCCTTGAACCCCATTCCAGCAATTCTTTGCTTGTATCATCCTTGTGAACTATAATCTCAATGAAACACAAGCAATCCTTCTTAACTTCAGTTGCAGTCTCAATAGCTTCCACCAGATCTTCCTCGCATTGAACCTGTAGTCATCAAACAGGGTATAGAAGTAACTTTATGCCCTATTAACAGACACGCATTGTTTAATATCAACACAAGCAAACTATAAAGTTGATATCCCAATGTAAAGCCAATACACGTACCTTGGCAGTCCAGCAATTTCCATCGCCGTTATGAATAGCATCAACAAGCGCAGTGTAGTTCCAGTTTTTGATCACATTGTAAGGTCCGTCATGGATCTCCACTTCGATGGTGTAGCCACCATTATTTATCAGAAAGATGATGGGGTTCTGCTCACACCTCAACATTGTTGATATATCTTGTGCAGTTACCTGGAAACTTCCATCACCAATACAAGCAATCACTCGCTTATCCTTTGCAGCCTGTGCATATCCAAGTGTTGCACCAACTGACCAACCAATGGACCCATACTGCATTTGGAATTCATACCTGCAATGAGAACCCCACCATTTAGGGATATATGATTAGTGGGTAAATTCTAAAAACAATCAAATATAGAGAGAGCAGATAACAAGAATAAGATGTGCGATTTTCTCACCCGCACCCTTCGGGTAATTTCAGTTTCTGGCAGTTAAACCAGGAATCACCCGTTTCAGCAATCATAGTATTGTCACCGGATATCATATTTTGAATGTGTTTGAACAATATATTTGTTGGCGCAATGCGGAAATGTGATGGGTTTATAGAAATGATTTTGAAAGAGAGGTTGGTTAATTGGAAAGTGAGGCTTTGATTAATATGAAAATGAAAATGTTACAAGAGGTTTGTGTAGCAACTTTGGCTTCCACTAGTTGTTTACAAGGAGGCACTTTGGCTCTTACTCTAACTCTAGCTCTCACTCTACTACTTGGTTACTCACTTGAGTTTTGGATGACCACAAAGGCCAACATTTGCTTCTATTTATACTACTTCATGACCAACTACTAAGAATACTCTAGACTTGGAAATCTCTAGAGCTAATTGACCTAGATCATTCTAGAGAAAGAATTCTCTAGATACACATGATGGAAAATGTCTTAGAAGACTCTAGAATGGGCTTGCACTCTTTTTATCTTAGAAGAGTCTAGATATCTCTAGACTGGGCCTATGCATTGAGATATGCCCATGGGAGTTATAGTTAGCTATCTAGATAATTCTAGATTTACCCATCACAATTATCAAATGTTTTTAACACCCCCTCTTAATTGTGATGTTGAGCTTATCTCTAAAATGATTGAATTTATCCACCGTGACTGCTTTTGTGAAAATGTCCGCATTTTGTTCTTGCGTCGGACAGAATTGGAGCTCGATTTCCTTGTCTTCTACAAGCTCTCTGATGAAGTGGTGTCGTAGCTCTATGTGCTTCGTCCTTCCGTGGAAGACTGGATTTTTTGTCATTGCAATTGTAGACATATTGTCACAGTAGATAGTCGTCGGCTGCATTTGCCTTTGTTGTAGGTCGGTCATTATTCTTCTTAACCATACCGCTTCACATGCTGCACTTGTTGATGATATGTACTCTGCTTCGGCTGACGATAATGCCACCGTGCTTTGCTTTTTAGAACTCCAAGAGATAAATTTTGTTCCCATACAGAAAACATAGCATGATGGGCTCTTTCGGTCATCAATAGAACCTGCCCAATCGCTATCTGTGAAGCCAATTAAATCATTATCTTTTTCTCTTGTATACTTGATGCCAAAATCCTTCGTTCCCTTGATATACCGAAGAATTCTCTTTGCGGCTGCATAGTGTAACTTGCTTGGCTCGCTCATAAACCGAGAAACAATACTGGTTGCATTGACGATGTCTGGTCTTGTATTTGTTAAGTAGATCAGTGAGCCGACTAGACTTCTGAATAAGGTTGGATCAACTTTTGTCGCTCCATAATTTCTTACCAATTTCTCATTGGTACCCATTGGAGTTGCAATTGGTTTGCAATCCATCATGTTGAACCTTTTCAGTAAGTCTTCCGCATATTTTTCTTGAGAAATGAATATTTCTTCTGGAGATTGTTTTACTTGAATCCCAAGAAAATATCGCATAAGTCCTAAGTCTGTCATCTCATATTCTTTCATCATCTCCTTCTTAAAATTTTCTGCCATCTCTTGTTTTGTGCTGGCGTAAATTAAATCATCAACGTAGAGACAGACAACTAGGAAATCCGTACCTTGTTTTTTAATGTAGAGGGATGGCTCACTTGTACTTTTCTGAAATCCATTATCTCGGAAATACTTGTCGATTTTGCTGTTCCATGCACGCGGTGCTTGCTTCAGGCCATATAGTGCTTTCCGTAGACGATAAACCATTTTTTCTTTTCCTTTTCGGACATATCCTTGTGGTTGTTCAACGTACACCTCTTCTTCAAGTTCTCCGTTCAGGAACGCTGACTTTACGTCCAATTGGTGGACTTTCATTTTGAGTTGAGCTGCCAAGGCTAACACCATTCGGATTGTTTCCATGCGAGCGACTGGGGCGAATGTCTCGTTGTAGTCGATTCCTGGTTGCTGGGAATATCCTTTTGCAACTAGCCTTGCCTTGTGCTTCTGAATCGAACCATCTTCGTTGTATTTTGTCTTGTAGACCCATTTCAGACCAATTATTTCTTTGTCAATTGGCTGATTAACAAGCTCCCATGTCTTATTTTTCTCGATTACTCGCATTTCTTCGTCCATGGCGTCTCTCCATTTTTCTTCTTTTGCCGCTTCCTCATATCTTTGAGGCTCTAGTGCTATAAATGCACAATTAGATATTTCATAAATATCTCTTAGGGAACGCACCTTTCTAGGTGGGGCACTTGCTTCCGATGAACTTGGACTTTGTTGTGTTGGACTAGGAGACCTCGGGCTTGCTGGTGGAGTACTTTCTTCCTGACGTGGCTGATCTGGCTCTTCTTCGATGACTAGTGGAGACTCGTGGTTATCTGGTTCATCATTCCAATCCCAAGCTTTGAATTCATCTAAGATAACGTCTCTTGATATTACCAGTTCATTTGTATCTGGCTTTAGAAGTCTATAGGCTTTAGACTCCTCGCTATATCCGATGAATATTAGCTTTTCTCCTTTTTCATCAAACTTTTCTCTGTGTTGAGATGGAATATGTGAATATGCAACGCAACCAAAAATTCTGAAAGAAGTTACCTCGGGCTTTTTCTTATGCCAAGCTTCATATGGAGTCTTGTTGAGAACTGCCTTTGTTGGAGAAGGTTAAGGATGTAAACCGCCTTGTGACTGCTTCTGCCCAGTAGTTAGGTAGCTTCCTTGCTTTTAGCATAATCCGAGCCATTTCCACGATCGTACGATTTTTCTTTCCGCGACGCCGTTTTGTTGTGGAGTGTATCGAACGGTTAGCTCCTTCTTAATTCCATTTTCTTTGCAGTAGTTGATAAACTCTTTTGAAGTAAATTCTCCACCACGGTCTGTACGGAAAACTTCAATTGATGGCCACTTTGTTTCTCTGCCAGCGCCTTGAATTCTAGGAATTTAGTGAATGCCTCGGACTTTTGCTCGAGAATATACACCCACATCATCCTGGTATAATCATCCACGAATAAAAGAAAATATCTTCTGTTGTTGAGTGAGGTTGTTCTTGTCGGACCGCAAATATCGGCGTGCACCAATTCGAGGGGCTTGTTGCTCTCCACGATTTGTTTGTAAATGGAAGTCTATGAAACTTCCCAAGAATACAGCCTTCACATATTTTATCTCCACCGATGATATTGGGAGACCAATTACCATGTTATTTGATTTAAGAACCTTCAAGGATCTGTAGTTTAGATGCCCGTATCTCAAATGCCATAGCTTTCCTTCGTCAATATGGTTGGTACTCATTGCACAATTTTCAATTGATGACATAGATAGGGGAAAGACAAAATTTCCTGACATTTTTACTTTTGCCACCAATTGATTATTAATATCATAAATTGTGCATTCTCCGTCTTCGAAATGTAGTAAGTACCCTTTTCTTATAAGTTGTCCAACACTTAATAAATTTTGAGCTAGGCCAGGAACATAAAGAACATCAGATATGTATCGAGTTTTACCTGACCTTGTACGTACGGATATGACTCCTCTTCCTTCAACATTCTGGAACTTTCCATCTCCAAGTTTGACTGGCGGAATCTCTTGTTCCTCCAATTTTACGAAATATTCTTTGTTTCCTGTCATATGGCTGCTGCATCCGCTGTCGACGTACCATATACCTTGCGATTCTTGTTGCGAGGTGAGGCAGGAATAGAATACTTGATTCTGAGAATTGTTTTTCTCGGAATAGTTTGCTTCATTAAGCCAACAATCTTTCTCCATGTGATTTAATTTATCACACTTGGTGCACTTATACTTGCAATCTTCAGTTGCATGTCCAAACTTTTTGCAAACATTGCATCGGAGATTTGAGGAGTTATTTTTTCCGTACCTTTGATTGTTGTTTCTATAACCTCCTTTTCTTTTTCCACGTCCGCGGTAGAAATTTCTGGGTCCTTGATTTGACGTCGACCCTTTCTCGTACTGCGAGTTGGATGACGATCCCCCTCTGGAGCTTTCTTTTTTGGCTTCTGTATTTTTCTTCTCACTGAAATTTATTTTTGATTGAAATGCCTGCTCCAATGGTTGCTCCGCGAACCTATTTATTCTTTTCTCGTGCGCCTCGAGTGAACCCATTAATTCATGTACCGAGAGAGTCGATAAATTTTTTGATTCTTCAATGGCAGCGACGATATGATCAAATTTGAATGGTAAGCTTCTTAATATCTTTTCTACCACTCTTTTATTTTCAATGGTATCTCCATAACTACTGATTTGATTTACTATGCCAGTAACTCTTGAGAAGAAGTTCTGGATAGTTTCATTTTCTTTCATAAGTAAATTATCAAAATCTCGCCATAAATTTTGTAGTTTAATGGAGATTACCTTTTCTGATCCTTGGAATGCTACTTTGAGAATATTCCAGGTCTCCTGTGAAGTTTTTGCCACCGAAATTCGAGGAAAAATAGCTTTGCTTACGCCCTGTTGTAGAAACAGTAATGCTTTAGCATCTTTCTTCTTATTTTCCTTATACTCTTTTTTCTCTGCGTCCGTCCATGACGACAGAGTTTCTGCCGACTCTGGTACTTTATAACCTTCTTCTATAAAATCCCATAGGTCTTGTGAAATGAATAGTGTCTTCATTTGTAGACTCCAATAATCGTAACTCTCACCATCAAAAATTGGAATTAGACTTTGGGCATAGTTGAAACCTTGAATATTTTGGTTAATTGCCATGAGTAGAGTTTTAGGATTACTGGGTTAGGTTTGCTCTGATACCAAATTTGTTGGCGCAATGCGGAAATGTGATGGGTTTATAGAAATGATTTTGAAAGAGAGGTTGGTTAATTGGAAAGTGAGGCTTTGATTAATATGAAAATGAAAATGTTACAAGAGGTTTGTGTAGCAACTTTGGCTTCCATTAGTTGTTTACAAGGAGGCACTTTGGCTCTTACTCTAACTCTAGCTCTCACTCTACTACTTGGTTACTCACTTGAGTTTTGGATGACCACAAAGGCCAACATTTGCTTCTATTTATACTACTTCATGACCAACTACTAAGAATACTCTAGACTTGGAAATCTCTAGAGCTAATTGACCTAGATCATTCTAGAGAAAGAATTCTCTAAATACACATGATGGAAAATGTCTTGGAAGACTCTAGAATGGGCTTGCACTCTTTTTATCTTAGAAGAGTCTAGATATCTCTAGACTGGGCCTATGCATTGAGATAAGCCCATGGGAGTTATAGTTAGCTATCTAGATAATTCTAGATTTACCCATCACAATTATCAAATGTTTTTAACAATATTAACCCTCAATTTCTCTTTTGGGTAACTCTGACGAGGAAGACCTTCTGGGACATAAATCCTGTGGTAATTATCATATGCAGTTGTATTTTTCTTAAGTTTCCTAGCGAGTGCTGGTAAGAATTCCTTCATCAAAACACATCCAAAGGCAAGCCCATTAGCAATCACAACCCGATCGGGTTCCACGATAATCGCCTTCTCCTTCTTGATAAGTAGGGAGTACCCCACGGAGCTATAGTCATTAAAAATTGGTCCAGCAAAAATGTAAGCATCAGCTGATTCTACAAGTTCAGCACAGAAAGCAGTGCTTACTGCACCCCAGTAAGTCCCAATGAAATGTGGATGGGTCTCCTTCATTAGTCCTTTCGCTGATGGCATCACTGCAACTGCATAACCACAGGCATCTGCTACTTCAAGAAACGCATTGCAAGCCTTGGCAACCCTAAGTTTTGGCCCAGCCACCATCACTGGCTTTACTGCCTTATTCAAGAACTCTGCTGCAGCATCCACTGCTGCTTCCAGACCAGTACTATTACTCATCCTGCAAACCCAAAAACCCCCCAAAAAACATAAACACCTAGCAACTCTAGCACCCTATAATCTAAAAACACTAGTAACCAAAAGAAACAAATCATGGTTATAAGTGACATTAGAGATTATTACTTGGGTGCTAAGAAGAATGGAATAGGATCTTGACTGAACATAGGATGTGATATGGCAGACAAATTGCAACTGATACTGATATAAACAGGTTTGCTTTCTTTCAAAGCTGTCGAAATCGCAGTATCGATTTTTTCATGTGCATCTTCCAAGATGTTAACAACCGCCTACTTGACAAAGAGCAATCAAACACAAATATTATTATCACCTAATCAGAAACACAGACCAAATACGTACATTGAAAAATCAAACAAATTCATATATACCTGATAACAAGTGATGGTCTGGAAACAACGAAGTTCTTGACTAAAATCAGGCAAACCAATAGTATGATGTAAGATATGATTAGTACCATAATCATTAGAATTAGGACCACCCACAATACAGATAATAGGCAAATTCTCACTATAAGAACCAGCAATGGCGTTTAAAATACTTAACCCACCAACAGTAAAAGTAACAGCACAGGCACCAACACCACGTGATCTGGCATAACCATCAGCAGCATAACCAGCATTAAGCTCATTACAACAGCCAACTAATTTCAATCCAGGTTCAGCAATAAGATCATCAAGTAATGTCAGATTAAAATCACCAGGTACTGCGAATACATCACTCACGCTAATTTGTACTAAACGTCTTGCTAAATATCTTCCTAATGTGCATTCAGCTGAACGTAATGGTGGTGTTATGCTTTTGATGGTTGATACATGATTTGTAGCTAAACAACTCACTACTCCAGTTATAGGGTTGCATGTATCAAGAGAACCAACTTTGAAATCCATTCTTTGAAAGATGAATGGCTCGTAGCTAGTGAATTTGAGAAATGGGTTTTAATGGATAGGAGGAGATAAATGTGTAAGAAAAGAGAGAAGCGATAGAAGGGTATTTATGGTGGAATGAGATTAGTGCGGTGTGGTTTTAGTCATAACATGACACTTCTTCATTTTTTATGCAAAAAATCAACATGAACCCATGCTAAATCTATATTAAACCCTATTGCTATGGATATTTTCTAATCCGCAGAATCACCATTAACTAATAAAATGTATTTAATTAATAATTCAGTTAGGGGTAAATTTTTCATTTTATTATTGTTTTTATCTGGGTCATCACAATTAACCATATTCGTATGTAAAATGATTGGTTTTGACCTGTTAAATTATAAAGCATTTGAGCAAACTGAGCAACTTTTTTTTCCAATAATAGCCAACTTCACTGAAGAAGTTCGAACTCTGACCGTTCCCAATGTGTCAATATTACACATTTATTATTTATTTTCTATTGGTTATTAATTTGGATTAACTATATAATTGGTTCTACAGGTTGGACTTTCTAAGGCTGCTACATGATGAAGCCGAAAAATTATTTATTTCCCATTTCCATTATTGCTAAACAATAATAATTAAGTAATTTTCCGTAAGATTTTCTGCATGATAACACGTCGGCCACAGCAAAATCCGACGAGCATCCGTGTCAGTGCTTTTGACCCGAACATCAGCTAGTTTGTAGAATTGATATCGGTGTTGTGCATTTTTAATCAATCTTTTTTTTTTCTTCTTCCTGTGGAACAGTTAGTAGTGCCTCAATATTTCATTGATAATACATAATATTACGTCCACAAACCAAAAAGCATAATTTATACGATAATAACGATTTTTGAACTAATAAAATCGAGAACAAAATTGTGCACTATGTATATGTATAAACCTACAACGAAAGTGAAATTATTTGATTGGTTTTCGTCATTTCGTTTGATCAACCCAGGTCACCTGATCTTAAAATGGCCGGTTAGGTAAATACTTAACCGGTAAAAGCATACTGGTGAGATGGTAAAATTGCGCTCCAGGACTCCATATGGTGCATGAGAACGGAGCACATGCTCTAAGTTTCCGACGGTAGAATGCTATAATTGCGGTCTGGCTAGGATAGAAACCGAGCACACATGATCCTGACCTAAGCGAACGAAGGTATCAAGCAAATTAGTGTTTGCAAGCAGAATTCAGCCGTTTTTAACTTTTTGTATCACTAACGAGGATTCCTACCGTTTAAGGGGAGAGATTACTCTACCATCCTGTCATATTCTAGTTACATACTTGCGTATCACTAAAATCATGTGACATGTCTTCCTTCATTTTATTTTATTTTCTTGACTGGATATTTTTATTGGTGAAGACAAACGATGATTAGTTTGACAGAAGAATAGGACTGGGCAGTCATACATTAAAAATCATTGATTTTGTATATATTACTCAATCTGTACTATTTTTTTAACCGTCTTTCTCTTCTTAATGTTGCCTCTCTGCATTTTTTAACACAGCTTGAATAATGCGTGAAGTTCTTTCAAGACTTGACATTTCATCTTGGACACCCCGAACACGGAATATCATCGGCAACAATTAATAAACCAACTTTCGGGTTAAGGCCTCTCTTAACTGGCAAGAATTTCTTTGAATTAATTTGTTATCTCCGCTAAAAATATGAAGGAAAGAAATTGTATTGGATTGTGGAGAAAGATATATAGAGCTGCTGCTATAGAAACTCAAAGATAGAAATTAGAATGTTAACTAGCTCGCCAAAATGAAGTCTTTGCAAAGACCTTCTCCTGCTGATCTGCTAAGTGTAAAAAAACATGAAGTGAGATTTGCACCCCAAAAATCTTGGTACAACAACAACTAAGTGTCTAACCAATTCAATTGTTAGACACTTACGACATCCGATTACTTACTAGCTAAGTAAGCGTGTTAGAACTTAATTTTCAAAATACCAATACTAGATTAATTGTTTTAGTTTACAAAGTCTTTGTTGATCTCTGAATCGCCCAAAAGGCGATTTTATTTTAAAATGATACGTATAATGGTTTCCCCATGTCTTGTAGGAAAAATCTCAAAAAATCTCGATGTCGTTTGGTTTACATTGCAAGGGGGGAACAGTGTACATTAAGTGTCCTTGTTATGTCATGAATCCAGTGGACGTAGTTTAATATGCACGTTAATTGTAGTTTCAGAACTTGGAATTACTAATGATAGTCGTATTTTAATTTAGGATTTATGTTAAATTAATCCTTCATATGAAACTCATGCTATTTTTTGCAATTAAAAGATGCAAAATGCCTTTTTTATATAATGGAAATATAAAGGATGATCGGATCTGTATCGACATAACAGATGCTGACTTGATAAAATAAACCGCTGACGTTCTTAGATTTTGATATAGAAAGCAAATCATGAGAAGATCTATAAATTATAGATAATTGAACGGAAATATTTACATGATTGCATATACTATTGATAAACAAAACCTCACCTGTTTCTCTAAGAACGTGCTTTTTTTAGGAGAAAATATTATTATTTTTTTGAAGGGAAACACAAGAAAGAGAAAAAAAATGTCAAATCAAATTGCAAATAGTCTAAAATTGGTCACTTTCTTTTCTTTCCTCTCTGAGGATCGGCGTTACCACTGAGCTAACTCAGTGTTCATATTTTCTCATCAAAATCTCTTCCCTAAGCCTTTAATCTTCTTCTTCACTCATGTCTTGTGCTCTATTCATCTTTTAATCATTTCATTTTAATTATAACATGTTTTAATTTCGATCTCTTCTAGTTTTTTTCTCATTTTATTTCATTTTTCCCTCTTTTGCCGTCTTAGTTTCGCTATTCTAAAATATGTCACTAATCTTCGTTGTTTTCTCTAATATGTGTTTACAAATTGGTTTATCTCCAATGAGGTTTGCCTTCTTATGTGTTATGATCATGGAAATTTTCCGACCAAGCTGTTTATCGTTTGGTTAATGAAATCTGTGTGGAACTCAATGGTGCAGGGAGGATAACGAATCGCTTCAGCAACAACTCACTGAGCCAAAATTTTAGTAAATCCCGCGTCTAACTCCATTCAAAAATTTTGAATTTCAAAATCAGTAAAACCAACCATATCCTTAGGTGCCTGATTTTTCTCTGGTCAATAGCCATCTATAATACTTACCTTACTGATGGAAACATAATCATATTCTGTTTCAATGAGAATAGCCTAAATATACGGTTCCTTAACAACCAAAAATATCCTAGTATGTTTCTCTTTCCTATATCAACTGCAAGTCAATCTCCGAATTCCATTATCAATCACTTTGTCAAAGAAAACATGGAAGAAGAAAGCTCAACTCAAGTAAGCGATTTGGTTAACAAGTTTAAGCAGGATGTATTGGATCTGGGAGACATTTCTGAAATTGCTGATTTCAGTCAAGCAGCAAGCACTAAAGTTGATGAAGAAACAAAATGGGAGGCTAGCGCAATCGGAAAGATACTCTCTGAAGGAAGGATGAAAGCTGATACAGTGGCTAAGCATATTGGTTTTACATGGCCATTTATGACTGTTGAAGATGTAAGAATCATTGAAGCAGATCCCAACATTATGATCTTCAAGTTTAATGACTGGAATCTGTTAAACAAGGTTATTGATGAGAGGCCATGGAGCATTAACAGGAATCTTCTTGTTGTACACGACTACATCCCAGGCATGATATACACAGAAAAACATTGGGGATTTCAGCAATTTTGGATTGTTCTTGAAGCACTAATGCCAGAGCACATGAATGTTGCAGTTGTAACCAAAATAGGAGAACTAATGGGTGAAGTCATTGCCATTGAACCCAAAGATGCAATGCAAAATGGTAATGATCCAGTCAAGGTGTGTGTCAACATAGATCTCACAACACCTTTGAGAAGGGGAGTTAAGGCTGTTACCAATGCTGGTCTTTCACGCTGGATAAAGTTTTTCTATGAAAGGAAACCAAGTGGAATCTGTAAAGAATGTTATGTGATCCAGCACTGCAAAGTAGCTTGTAAGGATGAAAAAATATTTCTAGACAAAGATCATGAGAAGCCCTACTACTTTGGGAATGTCAGTCATGTAAGAAAGAGTATAGCAATTACTTCAGCAAGCAAAGCTCCAGCATCAAAGAAGAGTGGAAAAGCAATAGTGAAATCTGCAGTTTTTGTTCCCCCAAAAACTGGTGTAGCGGTCAACTTAGATTTTTTTACTCAACAAGGAAACCAATAGCAGTAATAATGAGGAAAATAGGCTTGGCAAGAGGCAAAGAGGAGAAGGAAATCAAGCTCATAATGCTACTGACAAGTCTTCTAGCTCCACCAGTACCATTGAAAAATCTCATATTTTTCACCATCATACTCGATTTCACTAATTATCCTGCATCCAAGTTTACTCAATTTTAATAGATCATACTCTACTCTAATAGTTATTCCAAATTATATATTTAAGTTTACATTATATCGCTGGATCATAATCAACTCAATTAGTTATACTCGCTTTCATTAACTAGCCACAAATTGCATCCAAGTTTACTCAATCTACTATAACATACTCAACTCTACTAGTTATCCACAGATTATATTAAAGTGTACTCAACTTTGCTAGATCATAATCAACTCTGCTAGTCATCCAAAAATCGTTTCCAAGTTTACACAATTTTATGATCTAGCAGAGTTGATTATGATCTAGCTTGAAATGAGAAAGAAAAATGAACATTTCTTTTTCTTGTTTTGATAAGACCGAAGAGGTGGAAAAATGGGACACGTCTCACTTTCTAAGCCCCCTTGTGCAGCTCACACGTTTGGTAGAAGACATCATTTCTTTGTTCAACTTCCCGGCTTAAGTGATGCGACCCATAAATTGTTGGCTTGTTAGCACACAAGCTCCGACTTCTTTGGCATTGCAAGCCGCAAGCACCAATTTAGCTTCTAGGACATTAGTTCTCGGGGCGAACGAATTTCACTTATAATTCCTGTAAAACCTCTAAGACATAGTTATTAGCGGGATATCGAGACCTAGGTAGTATAAATGCGGGTATAAAAGTGTCGCACTTGCATTCTTATCAGATTTCCTCACACGTACATTTTGCTAGTCCCGAGCAAAACAAAACAAAATCCTCTCAACAGCTGGATAAGAGGGGTTAGAGATATGCGCTCAACAGCTGGATAAAATAGGAGACAGGGGTATCCGCTCTACAGATGGATATAGTAGGAGAAAGGGGAATCCGCTCTACAGCCGGATAAAATGGGAGAAAGGGGAATCCGCTCAACAGCTGGATAAAATAGGAGAAAGGGGAATCCGCTCTACAGCCGGATAAAATAGGAGATGGGGATATACCCAAAAATTTATTAGATCATACTCAACTCTACTAGTCATATTTATTACCTCAAATACCGAAAGGAAAATAAATGCACGTTTAAATTTTGATTGAGATGAAAATATGCATTATATTCAAAAACTATCTTAAAACTACCTCCGAGTTTACTATTTTTATTACAAGATCGTGTTCAACACTACTAGTTACCCACTAGTTGCATTTAATTGAATCATAATCATTTTTAAAGATTATTCACCTATTGTATCTAACAAAGTGTAATTTTACTCAATTTCACTAGATCATACCCAGTTTCACTAATTATCCTAAAATTACTTCCAAGTTTACTATTTGTATTACAAGATCGTGGTAAACTCTACTAGTTACCCAATTGCATCTAATTGAATCATATTTTACTCAATTTCACTAGATCATATTCACTTTCACCAATGATCAACCAATTGCATCCAATTTTACACCATTTTACTGTATCATATATTGACTTTCAACAATTGTGCACCAACCACATCTAGTTGAGTCCATTTTTTCTCAACTTCACTAGATCATAATCACTTTTAATAATTGTTCACCTATTGCATCGAATTAAGTATAATTTTACTCAATATCACTAGATCATACTCACTTTCACTAACTATCCTAAAATTACTTCCAAGTTTACTCATTTATAATACTCACTTTCTCAGTTTCACTAGATCATACTCGATTTCACTAATTATCCTGCATCCAAGTTTACTCAATTTTAATAGATCATACTCTACTCTAATAGTTATTCCAAATTATATATTTAAGTTTACATTATATCGCTGGATCATAATCAACTCAATTAGTTATACTCGCTTTCATTAACTAGCCACAAATTGCATCCAAGTTTACTCAATCTACTATAACATACTCAACTCTACTAGTTATCCACAGATTATATTAAAGTTTACTCAACTTTGCTAGATCATAATCAACTCTGCTAGTCATCCAAAAATCGTTTCCAAGTTTACACAATTTTACTATATCATACTCAATTCAACTAATTATCCACCTATTGCCTCCGATAAACATCAATTTTTACACAATTTAACTATTTCATACGCACTTTCACTAATTATGCACAATTCCATCCATTTGAATGTTACTCATTTTCACTAGATCGTTTTCACCTTCAGTTATTCTCCACAAATAACATCCAATTTTACCGGATCATGCTCACTCGAACATTTTTTTTAACACTTTATTTTCAAATAGTACCAAAAAAATAATTAATAGTATTTGTTTTAGAAAAAAAAATTAAACTGATACCGAAAGGAAAATAAATGTACGTTCAATTTTTAATTGAGATGGAAATATGGATTTTGTGTAATCTTGATGGAACATGAAGATATAACACATTTATTTTCCCGAAAAAATACTGATATTGTAACAGCATATATTCATTGTTGAGAAAAAAATCTTGTTATTTTATTTAATTTCCGAAATACTAATATTAAATATACTCTATATTGGGAAATATTATCAAAATAAGGAAAATACCAGCAAAACCCACTTATTAATTTTCCCCGCCAACAAAATTCCAATTAATGTTGAATAATTATTTTCCTTACCTGGATTTCTGGTCAGGTTTACAAATCTCTCCAATATAAAAGTAAAAATTCAAAATTTCCCAAAATTGAAAAACATTAATATGGCGCCCTTAATTCCCACCAAAAATTTCACGAAAAATCAAAATCCCCTCCACATATTTTTACATTTCTTGAATTGGACCATTTTTTCACCTCGGAAAACCAACATTCTCCCCTAGCATATTTTTCTCCCATATTTTAGATTGACCACGTCTAGGGGATTCTTTTCTTATTATACCCGTTTTTTACTAAAACCTAAAACACCAAACACCAAACAAAAAGAAAACCAGGAAGGCTTGTGAAGCTATTCTGATGAATATGAATATATCTTCCCCATGAAAAATTATTTACTTTAATAAAAAAATCAATCATTTGATGATTTGCTCTCATGAAGCTTTATATCATTCTCTTCTGAAAAATTCACACGGTTCTCGTTTTCTTCTTCGAGTAATGAAATTCCATCTTCTTCCCTATTTTATCTGAGAAATTATGGATATTATTAAGATTTCGTTTAATTCAAGTTTAAGATTATTTTTAGAGTTTACTGTAGATCTAATTTGCGACTCTTATTATAATTACTGTTCTTCCCTGATCATATGATTCTTCTGCTCTTGTAATCATTTTTTTCCCTAATTTATATTTCACGCTAAAGAAACATTTGATAAGATTTTCTATGGATTTTGGTATCACACAGGTGAGCATCATATAGCAGTACGGTTTTTTTGGTATTGATTTATAGAGAATGAATAATTTAACTTGTTTGTGCACCAGTTGCTTGATGAATTGTCCCAACGAAACAGAATTACACTATAAAGATTTTCTTAGTCAGACTATTCAGCAGAAATACTTATGGATATTGTCTGGTTAGATTTGGAAGTTGGGCATGGTTTCTGTTTCTCAATTTATGCGTTTTTGTTAGTTTGGTAAGGTTGCTACTGAGTTGGAATCTTCATGATTTAGTTTTATCACTTTTTACTTATTTTTTGACTGTATTCTATTGAGTTTAAATGCATATATCAAAGTGTTGTGTGTCCAAGATTAAGTGAGGTTTTATTTCTTTTGGTTTGTAGAACTGATACGATATCTCCATTCGAAGCTTGGTTCTTCTGCAGAACATCAAATATCTCATCTTCTTCTTCAATCGTCTGTAAGTATCTTCCCCTCATCCCTTTATATTTAATGCATCCTTTTAAAAAAAATCCATGGTTTTTTTTTTTTCATTTAAAACCCTAGCTTTAACTTCTTCCTCTCATCAAACAATATTTTCGTTAATACGTTTGATCAAAATCTATTTGATTGAAAGGCCATGTTAATATGGTAGTTTTAAGTATTTTCCCTGAAAAACATATATCTTTACATTGGTATCATATTATATTAAGGAAATGATCGTTTGTGGTGAAAATTTGAGGGAATTTGGGAGTAATTGGTCTGAGAAATGGGTAAATGTTGTGTTTCATAGTTAATTGTGAAGATTTGATTCTTAATGTACTGATCATTATCTTCAGTTCTTTGTATTCGACCTATAATTGTTTGTTTTTCGTGTAGATGAGTGGCGTATACTGTTAAAGACTGTTGATTAAAAGAGTCTCCATTCACCACACGGGTAAAAAATTTGGAGCAAAGTTGTAATCCTCCACTCAACTTACCAAGTACTCGTATAAATACCTCTTCTGTTTTAGGTACATCTACTTTCAATATCTTTTGTTTGGCATTTGATACAGGATTGTCTTGTAACATGGGGCTTTTATTGCAGGTCAATTTCGTTATCACACAGAACATTAAACACGTCTCCAACAAACATTCTCAGGCTTTTTCACCGGTATTTGCAGCAATCGGTGAAATAATTTTAATGTTACTTGCATAGATGCCTCTTAACATGGATTTGCTTATGCTGAAATATCTTATCTAAAAATAACTGAATATTCTTCCTCAATATGGTAATGATATTTTTTCTTGGTATATCAGGCCAGTGACTTGATTATAATTTATTGCTTCATCCAACATCACATCTGGTGAAGGACGTGACTGTCTTCCTTGAATGTAGTTGTCATTCCAAGTACAAATACTTCTCTCATCTCCTACAATCCAGAATCTGAATATGAACACTAACTGAATACTTTTCCACACCATGGTGGAGTTTTTCTCTTTTTTCATCCAAACCAGAAGTATTAATACTTTGATTTCATTTGATGCAATTTCAAGGAACATTTTAGTTCATTTTATTTTTCAAAAAAGGTAACACTTGATTCTCCGTAGTTTTCACTTCATGAGTTTGAATTTTATCACAGGTTCTTGATTCTGCAGAACTTGTGTGAGGAGGAGTTGCCCCTAAGGGCATTGCTATTGCCAGTAATTAAACTCCAGTTAGTATTGCAACCTTGGCTCCTGCTTATTGGTGAAAATTCCATGTGGTTGTTCCAGATATTGCTACTACGAATAAGGTATTTATGCCCATAGTCCTAGTTTAAGATACTTGTAGCATCATATTGCATACTTGGTGCTTGAATGGGTTAAAATTCACTTGAACCTTAAGGAAAGTGCCTAAATCCAGCTGTTTTGAGGCCCTTTTTTCTGCTGTACTTAGCCATGTTTCTGCAATTGGAGCGTTCGAAGTATCAATATCGAAATAGGATAACAAATCTGTTAAATGTTGTGAACTGCACTTGGGTGTTGATTCTAGCTCGATTTTCTTTTGGATAAATTAAATGGAAAGACAGTTATCTACTAGATCTTGAGACTCTTAACCTTTCTCGGTGTTACTGAACATTGAGCTCGAGATGCACTTGAAAGTTTGTAAATTAGGTTGATGGCTAGAAGAAGTAATGAACTTTGCTTTCGGATTGATTCCGAGGCTTGTCCTGGAGGTTCTCACGATTGAGGTATATAGCTCAACTATTTTTTAAAATTTTGTAAATCTGTATATAGTTCACCTATTTTTATAAATCACTTCTGTGAGTATTTCTTTTTTTTTACTTTGTGGCATCTTTCTTGACTATGTTGATTTTGTAGCACCTTGTTTTCATATTGCAGGTTCTTTATACCTATTCAACACACTTTCATTGTTATTGCTCTTAGATGAAGACATTTCTTTGCATCTCAGCATCTCATTCTTGCTTGGTAGAATCTTTATCAACTTTTCACATTCTTTTTCATGAAAATATCACGATGTTTGAATGGTCTCTAGTAATTTTGTTCACCCATTCCACCATCATGGTCATCAATCTGTTGTTACTAAAGGTGATTGTTGTGGTTTTGTCACTGATGTGTGAACTTGTCGACTGGTTTTAATATTGGAATTGGAATTCTGATGTAGTGCTTACTCATTATTATAGTATTCTTATAGAAATTTTTTGTTGTTATAAAACATCGGCATGACAAACTAGCAGATCTTCGTTTTTTCCCAGATCTTCATTTTGTTGCACTGTAGTTCAATTCCCCACAACGAGATGTATTTCACAAACTAGCAGATCGAAACAAGTTGATAATATGGATGAATATGAGAGTTCTTGTTGAGTGCTTCCTTATAACGTCGCAGCTGCTAAAGCACTAGAAACTGGTCCTTCAGATGAAATTTATTCATGCGATATTACTTTATTGACCACAGTCCTCATCGAACACCATTTCTAAGTTTGATTATGTATGACATAATCTTCTTTTGAACTCTAATACTCATTCAGAGTTGATAAAAGTTTTGTTTTAGTTATATGGATTTTATTTTGTGATCTTATTATTTGAGGAGTGAAAAAAATCCTTTCAGCTGTTACCTCGGTTTTTTAGGAGGAGGTTGATGGGAATCATTCTGCATTTTGCAAAATATGTGTTGTATGCTTTACGCATAATATTATTCTTATGTTTTGAGAATATTTGTGTGCAGTTTTCTTCATTTTAGTTTTTTTTTTACTTGATTTGGGTTGTGATTCCAGGCATTGCTATGAATTCTGGTGTCAGAAGTACTTCTCGTCCATCTGTTGAACTCGCTGGCCCTTTTTAATTATTGATTCAAACGTCTGATAAACACCTGGAACTTGATAATTTTAATCTTGAGAAGTACATGTTATAATGATTTACGGGCTTGGGATGGCACTTGAACATGTTCGGATTCTGTAAACATCGAGTTTATACCTTATTTTGGATATTTTTTCACTGTTGGCATTCTTATGTTTACGATGAGTTTATACCTTATTTTGGATATTTTTTCAGTGTTGGCATTCTTATGTTTACGGTCGGTTTTTTTCCAGTTTTCTTATGTTTAAGTGGGATTACACCTTGTAAGAAACCTCATCTATTAATAAAATATGAAATTTCTTTTGAATCAATAGTTTGAATATGAAGAGACGAAGGATTTGTGTAAGGAGGAATATTGTGAAGGTAGTAACAGTTCAGAGAAGAGGAAGAGGAAGACAAGAAGCTTGGAGGAAAAGAAGAAGAAAAGGCAGGAATATGAAGAGAACCAGTATAAGCAGTATCTGGCACGGAAGGCCTACAATCCCCGGAAATTTGCCAAGTACAATGTCGGAGCCGTTAAATGTTGATTCAGATGGGGAAGAAATTGAGAGTTTAGATGTTGATGGAAATCCTTTAATCTCTGATTCTCCAGTGGTTTGTAGTGATGTTGGAGATATAACATTGTAGGTGCAGAGGAGGAAGATGAGGATGAAGATCTCTAGGGTCCTTACACCACTTCTGATGAGGATGATGGAAACGCTCCTTACTACATATTAGATGAATTGGACTATGAAAGTGAAGAGGAATCTGATGCAGATTCAGATCAGTCATCCCTATAGTACTATTAATTCCTCTAGAACTAGGATGTTTTGACATTCTTGTGCATCTTCATGAAAATTTGTGAGGAAATTGATGGTATTTGAAGTCATGCGTACGAATATGGTATTTGATACATTGCCTAACTCTTTCGAGGTCATGCGTACGAATATGGACAAAAGCTTTTTATTAATTTTTTCAAAACAAACTTTTTAGCCACGCTATAAAACCAGCGTGTCTATAGAACGCACCCTATAGACACACATATAATAGCGTGTCCAAAAAAGGAACTTTTTGGCCACACTTTGAATTTGGCATGTCTTTAAATCGTACACTAAAAACACGCATATACTGACGTGTCTATAAATCGTACACTATGAACACGCATATACTGGCGTGTCTATAAATCGTACACTATGGACACGCATATACTGGCGTGTCAATCAATCGTACACTATGGACACGCATATACTGGCGTGTCTAATGAACCAACTTTAAAACCACACCTTAAATAGCGTGACTAACCTTTTAGACACGCCACAACTACCTAGTGTGGCCATAGACTGGTCTATACACACGCCCAATCAAAAATTTAAAGTTAACGTGACTAAACAGTTAATATTTTGACACGCTACTAGCCCTGGCGTGGTTGAAAGCACTTTTATTAACACGCCCATTGAACATGGCGTGTCTATAGGGTAGAAGTATACCCTATAGACACGCCAAAACCAAAAGAGCGTGACATGGAAATTTATATCTGGCGTGGCTAAAGGCCATTTTTGTACTAGTGTATTAAAGTGGCTGCATTATCACCAGAACATTAATTATCTACTTTTTGCAGATGATTGCTTGATCTTTACTCAAGATAATGTTACTTCAGTTAACAATTTACTGGAGTTACTTCACAACTTCAGTTCTCAGTTAGGCCAGGTTATCAACTTTGAGAAAAGTGATGTATACTTCAGCAGCAAAACCAAGCCAGATGTTCCAGAATTAATCAAGCTAATTCTTGGAGTCAAGAGTATGAACACAAAAGAAAAGTATCTAGGGTCTCCACTCATCATTGGTCATTCAAAGCAAAAAGCTTTTAAAAGCATTAAAGATATAACTTTGAAAGAAGGTTTAATGCATGGTCATCTACTTCTCTTTCACAAGAAGGCATGGGTACAATGATAAAACATGTACTCAATGTTGTACCAATTTACCAGATGGGCACCATCAAACTGCCAGCAAACCTTCTTCAACAACTTACAACCATTGAGAGGAGGTTTTTCTGGGGTTATCATAATAACAGAGGGCATAATCCAATTGCTTGGACGAATGTGTGCAGGCCAACTGAAATTGGAAGTTTAGCTTTTAGAGATCTGGAAAAACTCAATTTAGCTCTCCTTACCAAAGTCTTGGAGAATCTGCAATGAACCTAATACTCTAATGGCTTAAACTCTCTCAAGTAAATATTTCAAGTCTGGAGATTTACTTCATCAACACATCTCAGTTGACAATTGCTCTTACACATGGAATGGGATTTCAAAGGGTCTGGAAATTGTTAGGCAGAACTACTTCATGGAGATCAACAATGGCAAGAAACACAAGAATATGGAGAGATAGATGGATCCCTGGTATGTCTCAACCTCCTACTCCTCAGAATCAATTTTTTAGGTTCTATGAGTTTGTAGAAGAGTTAATGGTACAAGAAACCTCTCAATGGAATATTCACCTTATCACCACTTTGTTTGATGCTGATACTGCACTCAAAATTCAAGCACTTTATATAGATAACAGCAAGGAACACTCTATGATATGGATGCCAGCTAAAGATGGAGTATTCTCTGTGAAAAGCACGTACAAAATGCTTACTTACAATGACAAAGAAGTACAAATAGAAGGCAGAACTATTGATAGAAAGGTATGGATAAGTTTATGGAAATGTAAATAAAACTCTTCACTTGGAAGTGCATAAGAGGTATTCACATCACCAAGTTCAGAAGGGCAATGTATAACAACAACACTGAGACTAGCTGTGAAATTTGTGGAGGAAATGAAGAAACAATAGAGCATATTATTTTTGATTGTAGGCATGCCAGAGCAGTATGGAGAGGCATAAGCATTAACATTGATGCTGTCAGAGCTAACTGCATCGAAGTTTCTGAGTGGGTTACTAGTTGGTTCACTACTCCAAATCAAAACAAGGCTGAGAAATGGTTGTATCCTATTATGATTGGTGCTTGGATAAGTTGGAAAGATCGTTGTGATGTAGTTTTCCAGGGAGTCTCCTTAGACCCTCTAATCTTTATTCATAGAATACACCTTGCACCTCATTTGCATGAACCTCATAATGCTACATCTTTATGTTCTAATGTCTCTAAGTGGAAACCTCCTTTAGAAAACATTGTTAAATTTAACATTGATGAGTCTTACGATGCTGACACTAATCAACATGGAATTGGCATTGTGCTGCGTGATTCAACAGGAGAATGCATTGGGATGAAAATAACCTATGAGGTGGAGCATTGAACCCAGAAGTTGTTGAGTGTATGGATGTACGTGGAGCACTACAATGGGCGAAAAGCTTAAACCACTCAATAATTCAGATCGAAGCGGATGCAAAGCTCGTTAATCCATTAAGGATCACTCACTAGTCATTCAATGGGAGAATAAAAATGTAATAAAAGAGATCAAACATCTAAGATCTAGTTTTATTTTCTGTAATTTTGATTATGTCAGTAGAGACGATAACCAAGTCGCTGACGCCTTAGCTAAGTCACTAAGAGAAACACAAATCTCTGCTGAACAATTTAGTAATTTTGATTCGGTTATTCGTAATCTCCTTTTACGAGATCAAAATGTGACTCATTAATAAAAGTTCTTTTTCGTATCAAAAAAAAAAGTCTAAAGTTGGTCCAGGAACCAACCCTTAACTAGATTTGTGCCTGTGCTACGCACCGGGTATTTTTTTCTTTTAACTTGGTGTGCACGGGGCTTCGCCCCGCCCCGTGACGATGTATTTTTCATTTGGTGTGACGGGACGAATACATTAAATGAGTGGAGAAAAATAGGAAATATATGCATTTTTTTTTTCCTTTATGTATTAACAATTTATACGAACCGCTGCATATGCACGGGATAGTTCATTAACTGACTTAAAAAGAAGACATGATAAATGTAATTCGTTCTTCATGGCAACGAACTTCGTTAATTTCCTGCATGTTAATATCACAGGTTGCTCGAAATGATGTGGCTGGTGCACATACAACATTACACTAATTGCAAATTGTTATGTACCTAGATGTACAATAACAAGAACTGGATCATAAACACCGATAATCTCTCAATCCTCACGGATCAAGCCTTATGGTTCACTATGGAACACATCCTAAATCGTTAAAACGATCTTTTTTATTATTCATCCATTAGGAGGTTCATTACAGACTCTCACTCTATATAGCTAGGTTTCCCTAACTAGGTTTCCCTAACTAGATCTGACGATCCTAAACCACACAGATGGTTACATCTCAACCGTCTATTACACTTCTAATTAACTCTAATTAAACAACAAATTAACAATTAATATTAAAGGCTAACTACCACCCTGATTATGATATGGGCCACCCTCCTCTCTTATGCAGGTACATGACGTTCCCTTCCCCTTGAGAACATCTTTGTCCTTAAGGATGAGAACCATGCAAATCTGGGTCAGGAGTAGTGAGTCATCTGTGGTTGTAACACAGACAGAAGTTTCAGAACTGTGATCTTGATAAGCGCCAAGTAAATCAACTCAGGCATCGTCATCTTTGGACTTGGAAGCGATGGAATAATGTAGATAACAGCTTGAAATCCATAAAACTGTGCCCTGGGTAGCTGGCTGACAAAGGTGTGGACCCAATATCGGAAAAAACCTCGCATGAATGCCAACAGATGGTTCTTCCTCAGCAATGAAACTCGCAGGTACAGTTGTAACCGTAGGGCCTTTGTTGAGAATGTGGAATATACAGTCGTTGCTTGCTCTAGAAATGGCGTGCCAAGACTGGTAGAAACTGTTAGTGGTGTCCATATTTGTTGAGTAGATGGTGTTGGGTACCCACTTGCCACCACAAAGTACTTGTTATTACCCTTGCTTCTTGCAAACAAACAGAACTGATGAAAAACATGCAGGTCTGGTATACCACCAAAGTCCTTTGTCATCGCCATATGTATCAAAATAGACCAAGGGATATAAACTTGTTGCAGCATGTCATTAACCAGTGGACTAGCATCACACCCTTCTACATTGATAAAAAACTCAAACACATGCAAAATTCCAAACCACAGAACCAAATGGTACTCGAATTCCAAAATCACCTCATGAGCAGATATGCCATCATAAGGATCCGTGAAATTCAACCCGTTACTAGCAATCAAACAAGAGGTAAGGTAGAATTCGGAAATATGTCTATCAAAAACATAACCTCTCTCAATAGGTTCAATTTCTTTACCACGATCAAATACGAGGCGAATATACTCAACAATAGGTAAACTGGTACATATAGAATTAATCAGAAGTATGTATATGAAGAAGTATACCTTGGTGAAGTCGATTGTGTAGGAAGGAAATTGTGTAAGAAGCATATAAAAATAATTGACAGTGGAATTCTGATATCTTGTATTGCAATGCTTCTCCACATAATATGCGACGCTTTCGCTAATATAAAATTTCCCATATACCTCGGATGTAAGCAAATGTAGCTGGATGTGAGCATCAGTACAAGCAAGTAGATTAACTTCAATAGGTTTTGGAAAATTGGCTTGCTTATAGTACCACTTCTGGTGCCCTTGTGCATCTGAACGAATCTCCAACATGCCAGAAAGTATGAATGTCGTAACAATAAGCACACCACGTTGAAGTTATGAGAGAATATCCGCAACACCATTACTCACTCTCCACACCAAACCCTCAGCGAATTTACCAAAAACCCTCTTACCCACAACCACTGTAACAGTCAGTTCCCTCTCAACAATTTCAGAATCATGAACACATAAAGGAACAAGCAACTGCATATTTGAAAATTCTGATTGGTATACCAAGTTAGGAATCGACACAAAAAGAAAAAACTCCTAAGAACAATCACCAGCTGAACTGACCACTTGAAACATTAGCGACGAAACATGTCTAACAGCTGGACAAGTTCGAGCAATCTGGTCAAACCAATTACCCAGAGACTTTGGAAAACACGTCGCAACATAAAAGAAGACCCAAGGTTGCAGATATAAGAACCCACTGTAAAGTATGATTACAGTATTAAACATAATAAACACATAGATATAGTCAGAAGTCCCTAAATGAATCTGAGTGACTACCAATGATCAGAGACAATGAACTGCAATTTCATGACCCAAACCACATCGCGGGTGTAAAAGAAAACATTCTTCTCTCCATATCTCAACCATGAAAATCACCAACTGACAAACCATCTCAATAGAAAGTATGCTAGCCAATAGAATGTTGTCTTTCTCATACATGGTGACCAACAACAGATTACCATTTCCAACATCATTATCATTAACATATACATGAACCATTGGACACAGAGATGACAATTCAGATTGGTACCTCCAGCTTCTAGTAAATGCAGAACATTCTTGAGCAACTACTCTAGACATTATGAGTAACAGAATTTTATTTTTCTTTGAGGTTTCAACAAATACTTTCCTTGCATCATGAATTTCATCATTATTACCACACAATAGAGGAAACAAATTGACAAACCACAAATCTGAATCAAACCCGAAGTTATGAAGCAACTGAGGAACAAATTTCTCAGACGAAATCGATGAGATATATAACTGCATACTTACGTCGATCAAATAAGCATCGAGTATCATCAAGATGAAAATAATAACAATCCACACAATTTGATTTGTTGTAGAGAATGGACAATAACGCCTGCAAGTATGCATGAGTTTCGAAATTCTTCACAAACTTGTTGAAGCAAAAATTTAGGGCAGAATCATATACCTCACCAAATTTGATTTGATGCAACTCGGAGAAGTCTATCATCTCCGGTGTAGTAACTTTCTCAGATTAGAATCTCACACCATTAATTGAATCAACAGCTTCGTTTTCAGCAAAGAAAAATTGAGGAATTAATTCCAATTCGAGAGAATCATCGTCTTCCTCAAAGAAATAAGAAGGAATCAACTCCGATTCGGGAGATTCATCACCATCAGTAGAAGCAACTTTAACTCGGCAAGGAGATGGACCAGTATCCCTAAGGAACAAGATCTATTCCAATTTCTTCTCTGCCATGTCTAACCATTTGATACTCCTTGGAAGGTAGTAATCTCGTGATGGACAGTTCGGCGTTTTCAACCATATCTGATACATTATCCTACACAGATCAAAATCATCTCTGGCTAATCTTTCCAGTTTCATAATAGGAACAATTTTACCCTTTATTTCTACCCATTTTTCACCTGATAAATTCGGAATTTCAGAGAACTGTTTTTTTTTTTTTTTTATCGTGAAAGGAGGATTAAATTGGAGAAATAAGAATAGATTACAACCGGACCCAATAATGAAAAACAAAGACAACTCTCAAGTCTCAATGGACTTATTGAGAGACTAAGGAGCTTTACAACACAACCTCAAAGAGCCCAGAGAGCCCATTACAAAGTACTAACTGAAACTGTGAGATAAACAAATGACATTTGAAAATGCCCATTAAGTCAGGGAGCCCGTGAGAACAGATACAAACCCTAATCAATATCATCGTTACCAATCTAGCCGCCGCCAATCTCCCTGACCACAACAAAGCGATCATCAGGAACCAGCCTTTTTGCCGATTAACATCTGAAGATGAAGATTGGAGGTTTATTCAGTAACCAACACCATTGTTGGTTAAGAACTGAATGTGTGTGAGATGGGTGCAAGGAATTTATCAGTAACCAACATCATTGTTGATTAAGAACTGAAAATTTGAGAGATGGGTGCTAGGGATTTATCAGTAACCAACACCATTGTTGGTTAAGAACTGAAGATTTGAGATATGGGTGCAAGGGGATTTTGATTGATGACTGGAGATTTTTTTTAGGTTAAGATGAAGGCTTTGATTGATTCAAATTAATTAAGGATTTCACTGATTACATAGATGGGGACCAGCAGTACCTCTAAGATGAGGTGAGATTGTAAGAGCATCCACAGTGGGCGAGTATAACCAAAAATTTGGGATGAGATCGTGACGCAGTGGGACGGAGTAAAGATCAAATCCCAGCCAAAGATCAAATTCCAGACCATATTTGGTCGCGACCAAATACCAAATCCTAATATAGTCGGGCGTAAATTTAAAGTACGCTTGTTGCTGGGCGTAAATTTAAAATACGCTTGTTAACGGGCGGAGATTTAAATTACGCCCGATGAAAATTCAAATTAAAAAAATAAAATAAAAAATGAGGCGTAAACTTAAAGTACGCCTGTTGACAGGCGTAAACTTAAAGTCCGCCTGGTGATTGATTGGGCGGACATTTGAGATACGCCCGATGAAATTTTTTTGGGACGGATCTTTAAATTACGCCCGACCAAATTTTAATCGCCACCGTTACGTGACAACACGGACTAAACCCAAAATTTGATCTTTTTTTTTATCTTTGATCTTTGGTTTTGATCGCACCACTGCAGTTGCTCTAAAGATAGCCTCCATGACTATCCACGATGCCGCCTCTGTTGCCCCCGTTGCTGCTTCAAATGCCATGAAACCCGCCGGACACAAGCAAACGTTAGTTAGCAAACGCGATCAATTTGAAGATTGAAAAATAGCAACCAAATCAGTAGAAATCAACCCCTCAAACATATAACAGATTCCAAATCTGAGAGGACTCCATCAATATAAACAAAAATATTAATGAATATGGTTTCTTAATTGAACTTATGAACTTGAAGCAAGACAGACTATTGAGGAGAAGATCTAGCCGTTTGCCGAAAAACGCCTAAGTTTTTTCTCCCCAAACAGATCTACCATTAACCTAAGCAAAGAAGAAGAAACCCCCAACATTCCTACACCAATAGGCCAAACGGAGAAACACCCAAGATTTGCACGCCAAATAGCCCCAAGTAACTGATTTCTGAAAGAAGACTGTTGTCATCACCAACTGAGAGAACACATTTAGGGTTTGAGAATACAAAAAAGGCAGAGGAGAAAGGGTCAAAAGCTAACAATATCATTACCAGCAAAGATAAACCTTACAGAAACTGTAAGCCCACAAGCAAATAACGAGAAAAATTGAAATCCCCGCTCGGATTTGGGCGAGAAATGACCAAATCCGAGCGAGAAGCGACAAGAGTTTGGAAGGGTTTTTGCTGAAGAGGGGGAGCGGAGAGAGAGAGGAGAGAGAGAGGGGAGGAGAGAGAGAGAGGGGAGGAGAGAGGATCCAGAGAACTGTTGAAGTTCCGCCATTGATAAATGATACCCAGGAAAGTGAATCTGATACCAATTTTTGTGTACCTAGATGTACAATAACAAGAACCGGATCATAAACACTGATAATATCTCAATCCTCACGGATCAAGCCTTCCCGTTCACATGGAACACAGCCTAAATCGTTAAAACGATTTTTCTGATTATTCATCAATTAAGAGTTTCGTTACAGACTCTCACTCTATATAGCTAGGTTTCCCTAACTAGATCTGACGATCCTAAACCACACAGATGTTATATATCAAACGTCTATTACACTTCTAATTAACTCTAACTAAACAACAAATTAACAATTAATATTAAAGGCTAACTATCACCCTGATTATGATATGGGCTACCCTCCTTACATATGCAGGTACATGACACAAATGTTTTTCTGAAAATTTTACTAAAAAAACAAGACTTAAACTGCATACAAAAAGGAATTAAAAGAGAGACAATCAGTCAATGCTGATATTTGAGATTGTCATTGCACCATTTCTTACTGTAGTAAATTCATAAGTTCATAAGTTTCTCAAAAATTCTTCTACAATATTTACTTAGGGTAATTAGGCTTCATATGAACATTAACGAAACGCTAACCCAAATTAGACTTAGATACGAATTGTTGGGAAAAAAAGAATGATCCATAAATTACAGTGCAAAATTTCCATTCCATTAGCAAATAGTGATCTTATTCCCGTGAGAAACAACACCTAGCAGGTGCAAACAAACACAAAAATGCACTCAATAGTAATTCCATCTTACCTTTCGCATGTGCCTGAATGTTTGAGTATTATACTTATAATAACCTTAATGTTTGTATCAACGGTCAACACTATGTTTCCACTAAATCATCTATCTTTAAGCTACCGAGACTTGAAAGAAATGTGCCATAAAAGATTACCTGGACTTAAATTAGAAATTATGTCTTTGTGATATTTCCTACAGTCTTCTCTTCACAGCATTATGTCAACATCCAAATTTTTAAGTCTCATAAGTAGTTATGGCCTAAAGTTATGCTATTAGTATTCAATATTAAAGTCGAATTTTTCAGTGTGTCACATTTGCACAAAAAATCCTTCCTTCACGGAAAAAAAATCGATAATTGTTATCACCTTGCATGAGAACGTACTTACCCAAGTAACCAAACAAAGAATTCCGAAACTAAGCCAAAGGTAGATAATCCGTATTTACTTTACAGTGCTTGAACCGTTACCTTCCACTTCTTGAAACTCCAATACTATGACATAAAAAAAAAAAAAAATCCTTCCTTCGTGACAGAAAATCAGCGAGTGTTTCTATACTGTATAGGAAACGTACAGACCCAAGTAATTAACCCAACCAAGAGCTCACACACTAAGCCAAAGGAAAAATTTACCTTACGTACATTACTTTACCTTTCACTTCTTGATACTCCAACAGCATGTCAGAAATCGACAAAGTGATTTCCATTATGTTCGCAATATGAGTCCAAGTTGATGTTGCAACAGGAAAAAAAGAAGAAACTGGAGCAAATAGAGAAACTAATACAGTGATTTCCATTACTGAGTTTTTTTGCCTAAATTTGTCATTTTCTTAGTATTGCTCTCAATTAGAGTAAGATAACCTCAATAGCCGTAGTAAAAAGCATAGGCATGGAACATCAACAGATGGCATCAAAAGCTTATAAGAAATCAATACTAAGGAGACCCAGTTTGCTAACGATTTTCCCTTCTGGTAACCAAAATTAACCAAACAAACAACAATTCTTCCTTCATAAGTAGGAGGGACCACGCTACCAAGGGAAGCAAGGTCCCTTGGTTAAACCCTACACAGGAAGAAAGAAGAAGAGAATGGAAAATAATATGCCGAAACATGGATGGATTAAGACTCTCGGGAGATTGGAGAATTTCCATGTACTCAGAACTTTGTTGTTCCCTAATACTGGAAACCTAACTCACATTGTCATTAGACATTAAAGATCTCCTTGATAATTTTTAGGAAACCCGTATAGGTTTAAGTAAAGACTAAAGAGTCGGATTTTGAACGGTAGCCACTTTAACTTGTCCATTGAACAATTTGTAACTATTTTTGTAGATTATTTTACGTAATCCATGTTGTTTTATCTCCCAATGAAACACCACCAACTAAGTAAGTTTGTGTTGTGTTTTTGTAGCACGAAGTCGTGAAAGCGCGCTACTTAGAGGAAAAATGGGGACTCATTCGCATTCGATGCAAGCTATCATTTCATGGTATCCAAAATTCCGGAATATGGACCAGAATTTATGTGGGTGAATCGGACTCGGATTCCTCCGGCGAAGATTGATGGTTTTAGAAGTTTTGATGTATGCTTTGTGGGTAGACCTCTATGTAAACCCTCACGAGATTATAACTCGTCCACTAGGGTCGCCTAGGGGTTTAAAGGCTTGATGCATGTGCTAAATGCATCCGTGATAATCGGTTTATATATGTCCCACAAAACCCCGATTGTAGGAATTAGATTTTATGTATGCATATGTTAACCGATTCTTTAAGACCTCTGTTAATTTCGAAACACCACCCCAGAATCGGTTTACGAGTGCATGAACGTAAACCGATTATGGATTGGTGTTTTCGAAAAAAAAATTAAAAAAAATAAAAACTTGGTGTTGTGAAGATCGATTTAACATTAGTTGATCTCACATATAAAGCATAATTAACGCCTAATATAATTAATTAACGCTAATTAATCAGGGGTAAAATAGGTAGTTAGATCATAGTTGGATTAGGGGTTGTGTGAAATTTATTTCTAATGACCTTTTTTGTCATCTAGTAACAGGCCCCAATTTAACCAGGAAAATTTTTCATCTATGGTTGATTGTATCTTTTTTCCACCAAAACAAAAATGCACCGCATCCTTAATTTTATGCAATGCTTGCACAATTTCTAAAATATTTTTACTCGTGTTGTAGAAAGTAAGTTTTTAAAGGGACCATCACTTGAAAGGCATCTTTAGACGACAGGTTTGGTACGAAACTATTATCGTCTGTTTCAAGATCATTTTCATCATTCATTACTGACTCAATAGTTTGTTCATTTGTTGTTTGTTGGAACTTGGAGATTTCATTACTGCATCATTTTCGTTAGGATAGTTTAAATTAGAAATGACACCAGTTAATCCTTGGATATATTCCTCTAATTGACCATTTTCTGGTTCAGGAACATCAATATCTTCGGACGAAATCTTAGAATGATGGAAACAATTCTCAATTTTTTTTTGCCGTCACATCAAATCTCCACTCCATCATAGCAAAATTAATAGCATCCAAAATGTTAATCTTTTCAAGACTTGGTGGGTCAACTTCAAGGCTTTGTAAAAAGCTAGAATAAAAACGATGTCGGTAATGAACTTTTAATGCTCGAATAACCTCAGTGTCACATGGTTGAATTTTAGATGTTGTGTTAGGGGAAAGGAAAATAACTCTACATTTTTTAGGCCTTCAACTACCCTCTAGGTATATTTGTACTTCTTCTCTCATATATATGACTTCTTAAATAAACAAATATTTGTTTATCAGTAACTGATTAAAATATTCATTTATCGATAAATAAGTAAATCCGCTAAACCAATATATTTTCTTGGTCCCGAGAGAATTCATTTATCGAAATTAGACTGTACTTGTAAAGAAATCATAACTTAGTCCAAGATTCTTCTTAATTAATAATGTGATGATTCATTGCTAGGTGTATAAATATATAGAAGCTCATGAATAGATTTTTTTTGATGGTAAAAATAATTTTATTAACTAGCAAATATAGTACAAAAGATTCACAATTTCATTGTTATCAAAAACATTAGAGAGAATGCTAGTTTTCTGAATTTTTTGTTGCAATCTGGAGGACATATGCTAGAGGTTTTTTATCCTTGCTTCTTTAGCCATGTAGTCCGCTGCTGAGTTGTGATTCCGCACTATAAACTTTATCTGTGATTGAGGGAGGTTTTTCAAAATTACCTTGATCTCCTGTAAAGTGTTTTTGGCTGGCCAAGAGAAGCTTGTGCTCACCATATTTATATTGTCAACTAGAGTTTTGCAATCAGAGACTATTGAGACGCTTGACAATATATTTTCTTTCAGCCAAGTAGATGCCTTTAACAAGGGTATTGATTCTGCATGAAGAGCCGACGACGCCTTCTCCGAACCCGATGAAATGTGCATAAATGACTCGTGGTCCACTGAGTAAAGAATAAAAGCATAACCCATAGACATGTCTTCTTTCATAAAAGAAGCATTTATAAATATTATCCAATTCGTATTTAAGTCAGGCCATTTATAATTGACCGGCTTCACCTTTTGGTTGTTAATTCCTTTTTGAATTGTTTTTGAGGGAATAGAGTGCAAAAATCTGTTTATCTGGCCGATCAGTTTAACTGGGTCAGGAGATATTTTCTCGAAGACTACCGAGCATCTGTATTTCCATATGAACCAAAGAATGGTTGCCATTTTTTCCACTAGGTTAGTTGAATCTTTTTCTAAAATCCACCCTTTAATCCAATGATCCATAGCAACAGTGTTTTCTGTTGAATTGAGCCTGTCAAGCGAAAAACCAAACCAGATAGCTCTAGCGAATGGGCAAGATCTAAAAAGATGATTGTCCGTTTCATGAACTTGTGCGTCACACAGCTGACAGGGAGGATCAATATCCGTGTTATGTGCTCCAAGTCGCGCAGAGGTAGGTAGAGCTTTCTGAATTAATTTCCAAATAATTGACCATCTTCACCTTTTGGTTGTTAATTCCTTTTTGAATTGTTTTTGAGGGAATAGAGTGTAGAAATCTGTTTATCTGGCCGATCAGTTTAACTGGGTCAGGAGATATTTTCTCGAAGACTACCGATCATCTGTATTTCCATATGAACCAAAGAATGGTTGTCATTTTTTCCACTAGGTTAGTTGAATCTTTTTCTAAAATCCACCCTTTAATCCAATGATCCATAGCAACAGTGTTTTCTATTGAATTGAGCCTGTCAAAAACCAGATAGATCTAGCGAGTGGGAAAAATCTATAAAGAAGATTGTCCGTTTCATGAACTTGTGCGTCACACAGCTGACAGTGAGGATCAATATCTGTGTTATGTGCTCCAAGTCGCGCAGAGGTAGGTAGAGCTTTCTGAATTAATTTCCAAATAAATAATTTTATTCTCGGAATCTCCTGAATTTTTCAAATTTTTTCCCATGGGAAATCGATTGGGGTATTGTTATCTTGAACTTGATTGATCAAGAAATTATAGATGTTTTTGGCAGAGAAATTTCCAGAGTGATGGTGTTTCCATCTCATTTTGTCTTGTTCCTGTATCCTTGGAGTTATGGCTTGTATTTTTCTTTTGTCTTCTGGGTTGAAAAATTTGTTCAGTTTTTCCTGAAGGTTGGTAGGTTGAGTGATTAATTCCTCATTTGGAATCCAACTGTCTTCCCAAATTTTTGCAGATTTACCATCTTTAACTTGCCAGACAAAATTTCCTCTAATTAGGTCTAATCCTTTCTGTATGCTTGTCCAGATCCACGATAAATTAGAGGTTCTAGAGGCTTCTAAAGGGTGAGAGTTTGGAAAGTATTTCGCTCTGAGGAGTTTGACCCATAATTGATCTTGATCTGAGATAAGGCGACTGGCAAGTTTTGTGAGGAGAGCAATGTTGAAGTTGTGGGGATTTTTTATTCCTAATCCTCCTTGCAAGACAGTCTTACATATGCTGGCCCAAGCTCTGACGAACCCTCCCTGTCTTTTCTTCCCTTCTTTTTTCCACCAGAAGTTTCTCTGGATTTGTTCCATTTGATCAAGGGTCTCTTTTGGAAGGGAGATCACTTGCATTTGATACGTTGGGAAAGCTTGCAGAGTGGAATAGTATTTTTGAAAAAGTGGCTCAAAATTTGCTTTTCTATTTTTGTCAAAAAATAGAGGGGTGCCAAGATATCTATCGTTTTTATTCATCAAAGGGACTTTAAGAATTTTAGCTATGATTTTCCCGTGTTTAGGATGCAACCGAGGACTAAAATAGACACTGGATTTTTGAAGATTTACCATTTTCCCGGTGATATCTCCAAATAAGGATAAAATATCTAGTAGATTTTTTGCCTCTACTAAATTGGCTTTTGTGAATAGAAAACAATCGTCAGCAAAGAAGTGATGGGAAATGTTTGGCGCGTTTTTGTTGATTTTGAGACCAGAAATTTTGCTATCAACAATTTCTTTGGTAAGGAGTCTGGATAAGATTTCCATGCAGATGAGAAAAAGGTAAGGGGATAGGGGGTCCCCCTGCCTTAAACCTCTCGAAGTATGGAATTTTTGACCGGGAGAGCCATTTAGGAGAATAGAAAAAGAGGTTGTAGATATGCATTGCAAGATGAGGTGCACCCAATTTTCATTAAATCCAAAACTAAGAAGGGCTTTTGAAATGAATGTCCACTCCACCCTATCGAACGCCTTAGAGAGATCTAATTTCAGTGCTAGATATCCTTTTTTTTTCGCTTTAGAAGTTTTCATAGAGTGGATAAGTTCATGAGCGATTATGATATTATCTGTGATTTGTCTCCCCGACAGAACGACAGATTGATTTGGAGAGATTATTTTATTGAGGATGGGTTTTATTCTGTTCGCCATGATTTTTGAGATTAATTTATAGACCGTATTGCTTAAGCTGATGGGCCTAAAATCACTTGGAGTTTGAGGGGTGGATGTTTTCGGAATAAGGGTGATGAAAGAATAATTAAGATCCGTGTTGAGAGTGCCAGATTTAAAAAACTCCTGGATTTTGTTGATAATGTCAGGCCCAAAAATTTCCCAGTTGGCTTTAAAGAAACCAGGTTGGAACCCATCAGGACCCGGAGCGCCCCATTGGTTCATTTTAGATAAGGTAAGCCAAATTTCATCTCTTGTGGGGATTTGTAGAAGAGTATGATTTTATGCTTCGGAAATACAAGGCTCAATGATGCTGGAAAAATCAAAGTTGTTATTGATGATTTGGGAGGTTCCAATTTGGGAAAAATGATCGACTAAGAGAGAGTTTATTTGATCCCTATCAGAAAGCCAAAGACCAGATGATTCTCTAAGAGAGTTGATAGAATTTATTCTTTTTCTATTGGAAGCAGTAGCATGGAAGTACTCTGTGTTCTGGTCATATTCTTTGAAAAATTTATCTCTAGAGAGTTGATGATAAAAATCATTTTTAATCTCGTACCACCTTCTTAATTCTGATTGAAGATTTTTCAACTTCTCTATGTCCTTTGAGATGTTTCCAAGTCTATGAATACTATCTATTTTGTTATTTAAATTCCTGATGTTTTTATGAATGTTACCGAATATTTCGGAATTCCAATGAGCTAGGTCAGAGGATAGAAGTTGAAGCTTTAAGGGTAGGTTCATGTCTGTCGAACTATTAGAGTGTAGGTCCCAGGAAGATTTTATTACTGTAGAGAGTGTTGGATGAGAAAGCCACGACCTAATACATCTAAAGGGTTTATGAACTTTGATTTTCTCAAGATTGGAATCAAGTAAAATTGGAGTATGATCTGACCCTACTCTAGGTAAGTGAGTTACCTTGGACTCCGGGAAATGCTGAGACCAGAGATAAGAGGTCAGAGATCTATCAATTCTTTTGCATATGTTTGCTTCTCCTTTTCTGTTGTTTGACCATGTGAATGGAGCACCATCGTAACCCGCATCTATTAATCCCAGAGAGTCAATTGTCTGAATGATGAATGATTTGCTGCTTGAGCTTGCTTTATTCCCCCCTTGCTTTTCATCTGGGTCCAGAATGACATTTAAGTCTCCGATCAGAATCCACGGTTTGTCTACTTGTTGAGCCATGTCGGAGATATAAGTCCATTGTTCAATTTTGTCTTCAACCTCAATGGCTCCATAGACACACGTGATCAGAATTTCAATGTCATTTTCTTTTGATTCAAAATGGCAGACATCAAATCTACACGATAGTAACTTCATAGTGATATTGTTGTGCCAGGCTATTGCTAATCCTTTAGCTATTCCCACAAAAGGTACAATGAACCAGTCATGGAAGTTGGAGTTTTTAAAGAAAAGGTCCATCCGAGACAAAGGGGCTTTTGTCTCATCTAAGAAAACTATTTCAGGATTATAATACTGGCATATATAATTGAAGTGGTCTTTGGTAATTGGGATGCCAATACCCTGGACGTTCCAAGATAACAATTTCATGGTTTTAGGGTTCTCAAGTAAAATGGAAAGCTAATTCCTATCTTAAGGAAAAGACTCACAGTTATCAGAGTACCAAGAAACAAATCCAAAGGAAAAAGACAAACAGTGATTTAAGACTAAACCAAAGTGAACTTGACCGAGTGGAACAGAAAAATCAAAACAAAAGGGAACTTACCGACCTGTAGCCACAGAAAGGGAACCATCAAATCAATGTAATATCTGAAGGGAGGGCGAGAGATTATGGAAGTTCTTGGCCAAAAATGGGGGTGCAATGGGAAGTAGCTGTCGGGGTCAAATCAAAGGGCAAGAAATCTAACAAAATTCAGCGGAATGAAAACTAACACCAAAGTTGATTCTGATAGGAATGAATCTCCGAAAATTAACAACCAGAATAACCACTAAGGGAAACCAACCCCTAACTTCTAAAAAGGTAATTTCAAAAGCTGCAACCGGATATGACAAACTAAAAAAACCCTTTTCTAGGCGGGAAATGCGAAGGGAGCTAAATTTCAATTGAACTGAACCAAACAACAGGTAGATTTGGATTATGAGAAAGACTAAACAAATGAACCAGAAAAACCACTATTTTGATGCAACGGCGATAAAATAAACGAACGAGACTTTTAGGAAAAGCTGGAAAGGGTTAAAAAGAATCCACTGCATCTTAACTATTTCCCGAACTAAAAACATGACACCAGACTAATTATGTCCGACAGAGACCCAAATAGTTAAAAAACAGGGACGGAAGAACCAAACTAAGATTGATTGGAGAAGCTGGCGAGGATTAAAAAAAAGCCACTGGATGATAACTATTTTACGGGAAAGAAACTCGATATCAGACAGGTAGGTCTGACAGAAAAATCAAACCAAAATAGTTAAGAAACAGGGGCAGTGACACAGGAGGATGCAATTAAATCAAAATAATCGGCGTCGACAATTCTACAGGATAAACAAACAAATCAGATGATAATTTATCTGACAGGACACCAGAAAAGCTACACGGTTGCATCAAGCCATCAAGGCCAGCAAAACCCAAAACAATCCAACGAAAAATGATACAGACTTTTAGAACAGAAAGGAGCTGTGTGCTTGGAATATGAAGATGCCAAAGAAGTGCTAAACTAAAGAATACAAGCAAGAATATGCAAAATATTTAATTGATAATAAAACAAACAGATAGAGGACAAGGAAATCAAATAGCCAAAAGATAGATTGCAGCAGAGAAAAATAATTTTTAGATGAAGGGTCAAGAGAAATCCCTTAAGATGAAAAAAATTCGAATTAAGAAACCCAAACCTTAAGGGAAGACAAAAATCCTAGCTTTCCATCTTTGAATTAGATTATAACCAGCCCCTAAAGATTGAGCCCCGGAAGCTGAAATAAGATGGATAGTTTCCTGATTGAAAACGCTGCAGCTAAACCATGACCAGCAGAAGGATGAAGATGAAATCTCGCCATATTGGAAGAAACGGATATTACAAAGATTTAATGGTCCCTAAATGGACTACATGGCCGGTAAATCGACGAGAATTAGCTGGACATAGAAGGGTTGACTATTATTTTGATGGAAGAGTCTTGATTGAGGTAGGAACTGTTTAGTTTGCTTGACTGTGATTACAAATTAATCGAATTGTGATGAAAAATTTATGAATCCGCACATGCAGAAGAAATTGGGACCGAAATTGATTGAAACGGAGAAGATGGGTCGACTCGGTTGTCGCCCGTTCCACAGAAGTCTCTCTCCTTTGAATCAAAATTGATAGACATTTTTTAGTTCATGGGAACAAAATTTATTTTTTCTTGATGCAATAATTGATGGAGTAAATCAATTAAACAAGTTCTGCTCGTGAATAGATAAATCCTTGCTATTATTATTCCTCAAAGTGAATCCGTATCTGGAACATTAATTCAATATTACCAAATATGGTTTTACGTTAAAATCGATAAGTTTATGAAAGTTTGCATTATCAAGCATGTGTGATGGACATCATTTATCTTTGTACTGATGCAATCCCAATTCAAACAGCCGTAAATGAAATACCAGAAGGTGGACACAGATACCAACAGTGGACCAAGGAAATATGGAGGACATGGATGGCTCAGCAGGTGGTTACATACCAGAAGACATTTACATTCTCGAGACTGGTGATGATGATCAGCAGATTTATCAACGTTAAATCTCTGATAGGATCAAGTTGCCAGGGTATCAAGTTGCTATGTGGTTCATAAACTTAGGACACAGATATATAGTAACTAATGCACCATAATTGTCGTCTAATTTTCATTTATTTGTTGGCAATGTGTATGAACAATTTTTCTCAATAGCATTAGTTCTAACCGTACCAACACCTTTCCATATAATGATCCAAATTGATCAAGATTATTACTGTTAATAAACAATTTTGATATTACAAAAGCAGAACAAAATAAAGCTTCCAATGTTTATTATATATAATGGTTCCCTTGCATAAATAGTGCCCTAAAACTCTTCGTTTAGGTTAATACAAGCAACCGATTTTACATATATCTCATTAATGTGAACTAATATATATCGATTACGGTAAACCTTGAGTTTCCATATCGAACAAATCCTCAAGTATAGGATGGATGTCCCCAAGCAGATGAGTATCATTCAGCGCTGTAGCAGATGGAAGATTATTAGTACATCCTTGATTTTTATTTGGCAGAGGAGGAACTGAGGGAAATGGTGGAAGACTAGATGAACTTCCTATAAAAAGCGAATCCTCTTGCCAAATAGTGGATGGGACGTCGATAATGGGTTGATTTCCATCTGGCAGAGGAAGAACTGAGGTAAATGGAGGAAGACTAGATGAACTATCTCTAACGGGCAAATTCTCGTGCCAAATTTTGGATGAACTATCTATACTGGGTTGATTGTTATTTGGAAGAGGAAGATCTGAAGGAATAGGGGAATAAACATTCTGAATAGATGGAAATGTTTCCTGCATGATATCGTTGAAAGCACTAAGGTAGTTCTCATCTTCGGTTTTCTCAATACTTCTCAGCGCGGTCGCCCTATTTTTGTATAGGTATGAAAAGGTTAGTGGTTGTTCGAGATACATATATCTTTTATGAAAAGAAATATTTTCATCGTCCTCATTTCCGGATGTTGAAGAGGGTGGAGGATCCACAGATTCGAGACAATTGAGGCAGCGTAGTGCCTCATCAAACATCTGTGCCAGTTCCTGATCTATTGCATCACCTAGGCATGCAATGAGGAAGGGAATGTTAGCCTCTTGAAGCCAAATCCAAAACGCAATAACTTTCAGGCTGCGTATTACGTCTTTACCTAAATCCATGACTAATCTTTTGAATAAACGTCGATCAAAGGAATGCAGTGAGAGTTCCTCATCATTTGGGACTGATGATGATACTGGCGATGGCTCCATCTACAAGGGGAAAAAGAAAAAAACGAAATCAATACAAAAAATTTCGCAAAAAATTAAAATCAAAAAGAAAAATTTATATGGCCGTAGAATATCAGTACAATATCACAGCATATATATATATATATATATATATGTATGTATGTATGTTACATTGATATTGTGAAGTTTGTTGCTTCTTTACCGAGTAAACGATGCTCTCTACAAACGATGGATATTGGTATAATGCTTAGATGGTGAAACCTGGCTAGGTATATATAATGGTAAGAGCTCTTAAAACATTCATTGTATGCTGAAAGTATTACAGCAAGCAAAACCAGATTTAGTAATTAGTATGGTATAATTGCACATTAAAAGAGATTTAAATGCGATAGATCACGAGTATACTAAAAACACGAGCATTAAAGAGTACATTAACACAAAGTAATTAAGGTAATTACTGATAAATATAGTAGTAATGTAAACCATTTGTCCAACAAATGTTGTTGGACATTGCAGATCAGAAATTAAATGATAGAAATCAAGAAACTACAGCAATTAAAGGATGGTGACTATCATTGTCATCAGTCCAGAATCTTTCTCATCTCTCGAGTCTCCAAGGATCTCCTTGCACAAACTTGGTTAATATTGCTGAGAAACATTACTGTTTCATTTCCACGGGGAACATCCTGCATCATAATCGTCTCTATAGCGTCACTGCCAAGTAAAATAACTGCCAAGTAACCAAAGAATGAAATGAGGTAGTCAAATAGTAAAAGAATAAATTAATAATAATATATCAACTTTCCCAAACACATTCAGAATAGTTTCAAGGTCTGCCTCAGGAATTGGGTGTTCCATAGAGAAGGTAAATATATAGCACTGTGCGGCAATCCCTTTCTAAATCTCGTGCGACTACTCCTCCCTTACGCATCCCATTACCGCTGTGAATTCCGCCACTACTATGATGGTGGTTCTTGACAATGTTCATAATGCTAGGGATATCTCTTTAGAAGGTCATATACATAGGAGATTATAGATCTCTAAAGGCTCGTCATAGTATGAGCATAAACAGCATTAGTCATGACATTATTTATATAGGTCTTGTTCATCCATACGATTAAGTGAAAGAGAAAAATTTAGGGCAGTTCTTTTCACGGTTGAATAAGAATTTTTGTTTTTGTAATTGAAATTGAAATGAAATCTTGAAATACAGAAGGTAATGAAATAAAAGAAAGAACTCGCAAACCGTAGACGGGTGAAATAAAAGATAGAAATGACGCGTTTAAATCCGGATCTGAGCTTGTTGAACTTATCATAAATTTAGCTAGACTAATCAAATGCATAACTATAAATAAGTTTTCCAATGGTTTTTATTACACAGAAGTTATTCATATGGACGAATGTAAGAATCCCTAAATTCATTCCAGATCAGAGTTATACATAATATTCATGATATATATGTATAAAATAATAAAATAAATCATGGATGCAAATAAATGTATTTTAGGAGTAGATAAGGAAAATAAATTCTTTAAGGCTTCCAAATAAATGGATTTTCCGAAAGAGATGAATCCTTTATAACCGATGAAGCCTCCTGCCAATAGACTTTTGAACTTGCACACCAGGGCTATGTTGATTTTCATTCAGCAGAGGAGGAGCTGCGGGAATCGATGGTGGCGGATTGTTTACCGAGGCTTGTTTAATGATATCGTCAAATGACTTAACGTAAACTTCATTCACAGCGTAGGAGATCCGTCTCAATGCGCTAGACCTGTTTTTGTATAGAGATGTGTAGTTGATACCTTTGAGAGACATCATACTTTTGGTTAATGGAATCTGAATGATGTTTCCTGTTAGAGAAAAGAATGGAGTTATTGGAGATTCGATGCACTTGAGGCAGCCAACAGCTTCTTCGAACATTAGTGTTAGTGCACTAGCTTCTATATTTAGCAGACCCGAAATGATGGGTGGGAATCCCACATCTTCTAACCACACCCAGAAAGCAATAGCTTTCATGGAGAGAAGTATGTCTCGACGCAACTCAATGACTAGTCGTTTGTATAAATAGCAGAGTGGAGATTGTAATGCTGGAGTTGTATTCATAGTTTTTTTTTTTTTCTTGTTTCTGTATAAGTAAGTCTAGACAAACCAATTCTTTTTTGATACCTTGAAGGTGAAACCTAGCTAGGTATATATAATGTAGGAATTCTTACACATTCATTGTATGCTGAATGTACGTATTACAGCAAGCAATTTCAAAGAATATTTTACAAAGATGTTGAACATTTAACAGATTTAATAGTGATGACGAGTAAAACAGAAAATGGGCTATTAGAATAAACATGCTACTTAGTATTAAAATTTAAGACTGCCATAACACTAAGTAATTGCTTTAATTGCAGATACAGTGTATGATAAGGTGGGAAAATTGGAGGCGAAACTTACCGGTAAACGGATTTACCATATCGTTAATTCCGTTTTGTGATGAACCTTCACAGACCCTTCCTTATCAGATTTTAGTCTCGATACGTTTCTTGGTCTACTGATGATTAGAAATCTAGAACTAATTTTGAATGAGGCGGTAACGGATAAATTTTTGAATCCCAATCTGCATGGGCGTTTGCAACTTATACACTGATCATTAATGCGGTAATTGCTTAGAGAGCATTCTTGTATAGAAATCATACTTTACTCCAATATTCTTCTTAGTGATGATAAAGCCTTCATTAATAGGTGTTTATATGTAGAAAGTTCATGAATAAATGAAACATTGCTATTATTAGTCCTTGTAGTGCACCAGTATCTTTAAAATTAATTCTATCTTTGCATTTAAGAGTACGATAAAACAAATTAATTATGTAGATTACTGATCTAGGTGAGCAAAACGGAAGCCCAGTTTTCCGGTTGACGGATACGCCATATTATCAGTGTAGGAGTGGAATATCGCACATATCAATAAGTATGCGAACTAAGGATTATCTGATGTAAGCGAGGACTATCGCACATGGCAAAACTGAAGTGACGTATTGGATGACGGCAGCAAGATCACGAGTAAAATATGATGTTCTATGCGAGGTATAGTCTGTGCGAGAATGAGTGATTGTAAATGAGCGAATGTATCGCACAGTAATTCCGAAAATAGTGGATCTCTTAGCTGTCATCCACTATGAGGAATCGCTATGTAGTTGCAGGAAATCCCACAACACACCCCTCATATGATTTCATTGTTGATCAACTCATTTTTAGGTTTACACTCTTAATTTTATTGATTAAATTTTGAGTGTTCTTACAAGAAAGATAAATTAGTCAAGAATGATCTCTGCTCTGAGCTTTCTCTCTCTTATTTACTTGTTTCTTACTCAAAAAAGATCTCTCTCCTCTTTACAACTCGAATGACTATTTATAAGGAAATACATAGTGGATGACAGCTAATCTGTCCTTTATTTTCGGATATGGTTTGCGACATTCTCGCAACCTTACAACTGTTAATTTCGCAATCTTTCGAATTTTCGCAGGACTATCATATATTTCTCGTGTTCTTAGATGACGTCATTTATTTTATCATTTCTGGAATTATTTTGCGACGCTTAAGTGCCATGTCATTGATAATTTCGCTGAAACATTATTATTGCGAGATTCTGATCCTACATCTTGCCTCTTCTCATATCTTTTCTGCGAAGTAGAGAATGATGTGAGAAATGCCGCAACTGCTTATCTTTTCATATTCTGCATTTATCACACGTATTCTTTCTTCCATTTTTTTCTCGACACGTCTTTTGTAACCGTTATTTTTTAACCACTTATATCTTCCCGTATTAACCGTGTTTATTATCTCGAGGAAAAAATTCCATCTATATATATTCCTTTTCACTCTCTTCTTCTTTCCTTTTATTCTCTCTGCAACTTCATCGTTCTTCCGCAAATTCCATTATTGCAACTTTTCTTCTTTTTTCTTCAACCTTTTTAAGTTCTTCTTCATCTTCATACTAGATCTTCATAGTTCATAACTTTCTTCGATACAATCTCCCTGCTATTATTTTTCATGGATTCATCAAGGTTAGTCTTCTTTTTTCTTCTTTATGAGTTTTGCTGAAATTAACATATCTAAAATTGATCTTGTTTATTGCATTATTTTATGTTGTTTATGTTGTTTATGCGATTCCCATACTCTTGTTATTTCAGCAAAAACGGCTCCAGCACTAGATTTACAGTTCAGAACCCTAACATTCCCAAATCACAGCATAAGGTTGTCGCACATAAAAAAAGTCTGCGAATGAGAAGGTAGTAAGAAACACTATCTTTTTCTAATAACAATATTGTTTCCTTTGTTTCTTATCTGGATTGTAATTCGCAGGGTGATAAAGATATTAATAAACCTCTCAAGAAATCTTGCCACCTTAAAGATTTTCCAACTTCTGTTCCCTTCCACCTACTCACTTCTTCCCAATCTCCTGAGACATCTTCGCAAGATAAACATTTATCTCCAATTCGCGAAAATGCTGCCTCTGATTTCATTTATTCAGCTGACCTTTCTATGATTGAAATCCCCCTTGTGGATCCTTATGCTAATGACACTTCTTCTCTTCCTATTGAGAGTGTTTCTCAACCTTCTATCTCTACCAGTTCTCTACCCAAGTCTCTTCCTCTTTCGAAAGAAACCGTGGAAGGGATAGATATTGCTTTCAAAGTTTTATCTGAAATTCTAGATTATGGCAAGAAGTCTTCTACTGATCCCATCAAGTCTAATGTTTGCGAAATTCTGAGCAAGCATTTGGGTTCTGACAGAGCTGCTTCGCAGACAGCTTTAGAAAAAGAATGTAATGCTCTTCGTCTTGAAAATCAGAAGCTTCAGAATGTTTTGCTGGATCATGACAATCTTTGCAAGAAGAATGATGGATTGAGAGGTATGATTTTCTTATCTATGTCTTTAATTTGCCTTTTCGATGGTTTTATCTTTCCCATGTTTAATTATCCTTTAAATCCCTCTTTCGCATGTTAAGCATTAAATCAGAAACGAATAATGAAGAGATATCAATTTGAATCTGCTGTTGAAGAAGCCCGTGTTGATAAAGTAATCTTGATGGATCAATATAACCAATTAGATAACCTCTATTCATATTCTCTTGATCAGATAAATAATCTTACCAATGAAAATACCCAATTAGTTCAAAGACAAGATCTATTAAGTAATGAAGTATCTCGTCCTTCTTATTCTTTAACTAAAGCTAATTTAGGAATGGAAACTTTATGAGATGAGAATAAAACCTTATCTCAAGAGAAGCGAACTTATATAAATAAGATGGCAACATCTTCGCAACAACTTAGTATTCTCCAAAAAGTATGTGCTGACCAAGAGCAATCTCTTCGCTCTCTCATAAATGAACTTAAAGAAGTAACAGAATCATCTATCGCTGAAAGGGATACACTCATTCAAGGTAGAATAGCTTTAATTGTAAAGGAGAATCAACTTAAAGAACAATATTCCAAATTAGAAGAATCTTATTCTTCTCTTGCGAAGAAAAATGTCTTTCTTATTTCTAAAGAGAAAAATCTGCAGTCTCGACTTAAAGGTTTAGTTGGAGATAAATTTGATGACGCAATGGACCATTGGGAGAATAGTTGTCTTTACTTGATTCAACACCTTATTTCGCAAAAGGAAGGTAGTCATAATAGTTTGACTGCCTTAATTATCTTTTCTTTGTCATATCTCTCTAAATTCCTTATCTTAATAAAATTTTGTATTCTATTTTTCGCAGAGTCTGAGAAGAATCTTCATTCTTCTATTTCTGTTTTGGAGACTAAATATGCTAAAATTCGCAAAGAAAATGCACTGCTCGTCTCTACCCTTACTGGTTCTCGCGACCGAGCAGAAAGAAGACTTGATTATCTTGCTTATTTTAAGGATATTCAAGATAGGAATCATCAAAGAGCACTTCTTCGCCAAGTTCATCTCCGGGCTGAAGTCCTCGTAAATGACATTTTATTGTCCAACTCTCTTCCTTCTACATCAATTGATCCTTTAGAAGTAGATGATGATGAAGTTCCTCGTCCTGTTGACTCCTCGTAAATGACATTTTATTGTCCAACTCTCTTCCTTCTACATCAATTGATCCTTTAGAAGTAGATGATGATGAAGTTCCTCGTCCTGTTGATAGTGATTATGATTACGAAACCGGTGCAGAGGATAATTTCTTGGAAGATGAAGAATAGGTTCCTTCTAAATAAGTATCTGCTGGTGTTAATCATAATGAGAAAGAAATTTCTCCTGAAGAAGTAATTGCTGGCGATAATCAAGATGCTAGTCATGGCGAAGATCAAAACCGAAATGAAGGAGAAGCTTGCGAAAATATTGGCGAAGAATTTTTGTCATCTCCTGTTACTGACATTAATATTGAAGCTTGAGCTTCTTATCTAGCTTTGTCTTCTTGAATTGTCTTATTTCTATCACTTTTGCGAATTACACTTTTCTACCAACTTTGGAATCAACTTTTCTTTTAATATTTTGTTAATGAGAAAGATAATGCTTCTTGTGTATTGATTCCCATACTTGCCTCTCATTATCTTTCTTGCCAAAAATAATCTGTTGCGAATACATATAATTAATTTGTTTTATCATATGGTCTTATTTTGCCTTCCTAATTAAAGGTCTTATTATGCCACCTTTTGTCATTGCGACAAAATCGCAGGACGTCCTTGCACTTTCATGCAAAAACCCATTGATCTTGCCTTAAGTTTTTCTTTTGTATTATGCCCTCTTTAGGAATGTTGCGACAATATGACAGTCCTAAATATTCTTGCGAAAGTAAAGCCCCATGACATTGCCGTCTTGCGACGAAATCGCAGGACGTCTTCGCACTTTCATGCGAAAACCCATTGATATTGTCTTATCTTTTTCTTTTGTATTAATGCCTCTTCAGGATTGTTGCACAATTATGACAAGTCTTAATATCAATGAGAATAAAAAGCCTCATGACATTTGCGTCTTAAGACACTTATCAGCTCCCTAATGGAGGTTGCCGCCTTTATCTCCCCCCTGGTTTCCCCATCAAGGAGGCGTACTTCTACCATACAAGGTTAGCTCCTCCCATCCAGTCTTAACAACAACCAGTTGTTTTCGCAGCCTCTTATCCCTTTTACCTATAGGGTTTATGGTTTCGAGATTGCACCCTAAGTGGGGTTTTCTTCAGGCCGAGTGCAGTATGAGCCAAGACTTGTCAAGAATGGCAAGGACGCTTCAAACGCCCCCGACACTCTTGACTCAACCGTGTACGTCGGCGCCTTGATCAGATTCTGCACTCCTTGGGAGAGTCCTTATTACCTTAGTCGCCCAACCTAAGTCATATGCTTAAACTGAGAATCCAAGGTGCCTCTCCCGGATGGGCTTTATTGACCCCAAATCTCCATGACTCAGGTTCCGGTGGCGGTGTGGCCTTTCCCTGAGCCATGCAACAGGTACCCCCTAATATGACGTACTTTAGGTCTTACATTTGCCTCTTGCGAAATTGTATTCGCGAACTAGGGTGTACGCCATAAAGGTTCGCCCATTTCTTTTATGTCATTGTTCTGTGATTATCTCTGCGAGAATTTCGCACATCATGATCTTCTTTTGATATGAGTAATTCTGCAATTATTCTTTCAGAATTCATAACTTCTCAAAGCTTCTTACTGATAATATCTTTTTAAATACAACCTGTTCCAAGGTCTATCTAACTTATGACCAACGTCTCTTCCTTATGGATCCATTAATCTATAAGCTCATGTTCCAACTATCTCCTTAATGATGTAAGGTCCATCCCATTTTTTCGCTAATTTTCCACCATTTTCTCGCTGATATATTGGTGTTTCGCGCAGAACTAAATCTCCTGGTTGAAATTCACGTACTTTGACACGTTTATTATATTCTCGAGCTAATCCTCGCTGATAATTCTCCATATGTTGTAAAGCTTTTTCTCTTCTTTCTTCTAATTCATCAAGTTTGTTGAAAATTAAGCCCGCACTAAGATTTTTCTCCCAAGCATCTCTTTTTGTTTTCGGAATAACAACCTCTGTTGGTAACACCGCTTCAACTCCATATGTTAAACAAAAAGGTGACATTCTAGTAGCTTCTCTTCTAGTTGTATTATAGGCCCATACTGCATTATATACTTGTTCGCACCATGCTCTGTGGTGTCCTTCCAATTTCTTCTTTAATATATCTGCAATTGTTTTATTTGTTGCTTCTACTTTCCCATTAGCTTGTGGATACAAAGGAGTTGACTTTCCACATTTTATCTTGAATGCATTAAGTAGCATTTCTATTTTCTGCCCCTCAAACTGTTTCACATTATCAGATACCAACTGTGCAGGAATTCTAAATCTGCAAATGATATTTTCGAATATGAATGTAAAGATATCTTTGTCGCGAATATGTTGTACTGCTTTCACTTCTGTCCATTTTGTGAAATAATCTGTTGCGACTATTAAGTATCTTCTTTGTCCAGTTCCTGGTAAAAATGGCCCCACAATATCTAAGCCCCATTTTCCAAAGGGCCAGACACTGGTTGAAGATGACAATGGTGCTCCTTGGTGCATGTATTTTCTTTCCATGCCGCTGACAATCTTCACAACGTCTTGATATTTGTTTTGCATCTTCATGCATGTATGGCCAGTAATAACCTTGCATTTTTGCTCTATGTGCTAAAGATCTTCCTCCACTATGATTGTCAGCATCTCCACTATGTAACATTTTCATCACCTTTTCTCCTTCCTCCCGTGTCAAACATCTAAGTGATGGTCCACTAAATGATTTTCGGTATATCAACCCATCTCTTAATTCATAATTCGTTGCTCGGCTTTTTAACTTGTGTGTTTCCAATCTATTTCTTGGTGTTTCTCCTTTCGCCAAATATGCATGAAGTTCCATTCTCCAGTCTGCGACATTGTTTATTTGTTCTTCTTTTTCATTATCTGTTATCATCACATCCACATATTCCTCTTCATTATTGATTGATGGTGACAGAAGTGTTTGTATTTTTATGCATCTCGCAGTTGGATCTGTCATCATGCTTGAGATGAAAGCAAAAGCGTCTGCAAGTCTATTAACCTTTCTTGAAATGTGACTCCATTTTATTTTTGGGATTTTCGCTGACAATTCTTCAATCAGCTTCTTGTATTTCTTCAAGGATGGTTCATTTGTAGTATACTCTGCTTTTATTTGGCGAATAACTAGATGCGAATTACTAGTGATCCTGGCATTTTCTAGTTTCATTTCTATTGCGAATTTTAAGGCATGTATCACAGCTTCATATTCTGTTTCGTTATTAGTGGATGCAAATTCTAATCTGAATGAAAAAGCCATCTTTATTCCTTCTGGCGAAATTAAAACAATTCCAACTCCATTTCCTTCTCCATTTGATGATCCATCTACCAATATTTCCCATCTATTTGGTTATGTTAATAAATCTTTTGGATCTCCATGCTCTTCTTCTACATCCATTATTTCTTTTACTGCTTCATCTTCTTCTAAAGGAAATTCTGCCAAGAAATCCGCAACAACTTTTGATTTTGGTGAAGACAAAGTTTCATATTTAATATCAAAGTGGCCTACTTGTGCATTCCATCTCTCCACCCTTCCTGATCTTTTAGAATTCTTCATCACTGATTCAATTGGTACTTTTGTTAATACCTTTATCTTGTGTGCTTGAAAGTATATGCAGAGCTTAAATGATGCATAAACTAATGCTAAGATTAACTTTTCAATCTTTGAGTAATTCTTCTCGGCAATATTAAAAGTTTTGTTAATGTAATAAATGGGTTTCTCCACTCCTGCGTCTACTCGCAATAACACAACACTTAATGCATGCGACGTTGTCGCAAGGTAGATCAATAATTCTTCTCCTGGTTCTGCTTTTTTTTTAAAATAGTTGTATTCATAAGATGTTCTTTGATTCCTTGAAAATCATTTTCACATTCATCACTCCATTTAAATTTTACACCCTTCTTGAGTATATCGAAAAAATATTTGCATTTGTCTGATGATCGCGAAATGAATCTCCCCAGCGATGTAGAAGCCCATTAAACTTATGTACAACTTTTATTATTGCTGGTGTTGGCATGTCACGAACTGCTCGCACTTTTTCTGGATCAACCTGTATTCCTTTGATACAATGTAGCCTAAAACTTTTCCCGATGCAACTCCGATAGTACAATTCTCAGGATTCAATTTAATGTTATACTTCCGCATTTGTTCAAAAATCTCCCTCAAATCTTGTACATGGTCTTTAGCTTCTTTACTCTTTATTAACATGTCATCCACGTATACTTCTAACGTCTTGTGTATCCATTTTGCGAACACCTTCTCTACCATCCTTTGGTATGTCGCTCCCGCATTTCGCAAACCAAATGGAATTTTCGTGTAACAATATAAACCTCTAGGGGCAAAGAAAGCAGTATGTTCTTGATCTTCTTCAGCGAGAGGGATTTGGTTATACCCTTTGTATCCATCTAAAGATGATACCCTATTGTTTCCCGCTGCGGATTCTACCATTTGAGGAATATCTGGTAATGGAAAACTGTCTTTTGGGAAAGCTTTGTTTAAATCAGTGAAATCAATGAAAATCCTGATTCCTTTGTTTTTCTTTGGGACAATGACCATATTCGCTATCCATTCTGGGTATTTAGATTCTCTTATGATTCCTGCATCAAGCATTTTCTGTAGTTCTTCTTCTATTTGGGAATGGTATGTTGTTGCAATTTTTCTTTTTCTCTGTTTAAATGGTCTCATATTTTTGTTAATCTCCAACTTGTGGCATGCAATTGATGGATCTATTTCCGGTATCTCATCCATGATTCCTGCGAAAACATCTTTATATTCTCGCAACAAGTTAACAGTTCTTTCTTCTTCTTCCTTATCCATTTTGGTTCCAATTATCAATATTAGAGGTTCCTCTATAGTCCCAACGTTTATTTATTTTGTTGGTTCTGCAGCAGTGTAACAGGGTTTAGGTTCTCCCATTGGTGTTGGTTCTTTTATTGTTTTCATAGGCTCTTCTCCTTCTTCCGAAATTTCGCTGGGTATTCCTTTGCCTTCTTTTTTCCTTATCATATATACTCTAAATTCTTCTTCTTTCTTTGCTTCCTTTGCCAATTTTCTACGAAATTGTTTCTTTTTTGCTTGTCCTTCATAATTCTTTACTTGAATCTGATGACATAATTTCGCATTGTCAACATCTCCTCTGATTTCACTTATTCCATTTGGAGTACGGAATTTAATACATTGATGCAACGTTGATACCACAACTTTTATCGCATGTATCCATGATCTTCCTAATAACATATTATATGGTGATTCCATATCCACTACGCACAATGTTACATGTGTTTCGATTTCTCCAAGTGGAATTCGTACCACTATCTCTCCTTTAGGTTTTGTTGTGGATTTTCCGAAGCCGTGAACAAAATATGTTGAACTTGACATTTCTTCATCTTTAAATCCCATTCCCCGGAATGCGTGATAAAATATTATATCAACTGAACTTCCTGTATCAATTAAAGTTCTGTTCAACATCCATTCTCCTGTGGATTTTATTGTTGTCTCCTTTTCTTTTCGTGTAATAGGCACTGTAATGACCAACGAAGATGTGTGGTTCAAATTTTATTTTGGTATTTCTTCCGCCATGAATGTAATTTTTTGCTTTTCCCAATCTTTCAAGGGTGATGTTTTTTCTACCGCCATAACTTTCCTTCCTTCAAAATTTTGTTTATGTATTCTTCCTTTGATGTTTTCATGGAATTCATTAATCATCGTTTTTGTTATCATATTACACTCCAATCCTTTGCCATTTTCATTAATTCTATTCATCTTTCTTCTAACTGATTCACTGATTTATTTAATCACTTTCTTGACTTGAATATTCTCAATCAACAATCTTCAACTTTCGATCTTCAATCTCCCTATTTCTAGCGCCATTATGTAGTTGCAGGAAATCCCACAACACACCCCTCATAAGATTTCATTGTTGATCAACTCATTTTTAGGTTTACACTCTTAATTTTATTGATTAATTTTTGAGTGTTCTTACAAGAAAGATAAAGAAGTCAAGAATGATCTCTGCTCTGAATTTTCTCTCTCCTATTTACTTGTTTCTTACTCAAAAAAGATCTCTCCCCTCTTTACAACTCGAATGACTATTTATAAGGAAATACATAGTGGATGACAGCTAATCTGTCCTTTATTTTCGGATATGGTTTGCGACATTCTCGCAACCTTACAAATGTTAGTTTCGCAAGCTCTCTAATTTTCGCAGGACTATCATATCTTTCTCGTGTTCTTAGCTGACGTCATTTATTTTATCATTTCTGGAATTATTTTGTGACGCTTAAATGCTGTGTCATTGATAATTTCGCTGAAACATTATTATTGCGAGATTCTGATCCTACACGCTATATAAAGGAAGGAAGTCATCATATAGGGGGAGAGATCTTTAGTGTGTGTGAGACAAGAAACTAGGAGAGAGAAAGTTTGTTTGGAGAGGAAGTAAAGTCATTGTAAATCATTATTATCCATTGTATCCAATTGTAATATTTGAAAGTTAATAAAGAATTCATTATGATTACTTGAGAAATAATCTAGATACATTGGAGTGTGGTTGTAGGATTTCCTGCAACTATATTTTTGGCGCTAGAAACAACTTTGGGTGATAAATCCTGGTAGTAAATTCGTAGAATCTTTAAAAAAAAATAAGATCTGTAAATTAAAGATGGCAAGACTTGGATCTACTATTGAACAAGGAACAACAGCCAGAAGGAGCAATAGAATTGCTGAGAGAAGAAGAATTACAAATCTTGATCAACAAGAAGAAAGAGTAAGAGAAAATCAAAGAAACAAAAATCCAATTGGACTTCAGCGTGAACAAGAGCGGAATAATGATATTGATCATGATAGAGTGAGTGTTCATACTTCGCAAACAAATTAAACTAGGGAGGAAATACAAAGAACTGGGGATACATGAAAAATTGAGGGGAATGATGATAATATGACACTTGCAGAGCTTAGACAAAGATTGATTGCAGAACGACAAAGGGAAGGTGAAGAGCGTGCGAATTTGATACGTCAGAATGATGAATTAAGAGAAGAAAATCTTAGATTGCAAGAGCAGAGATCGAGAAGTGCCACGCGATCCAGGTCGACATCAAGCAGGAGTTCATCAAGGCAAAGTCGATCCAATCTAGAAGATACTAGGCGAAGACAATGCATGGAAACAATTGAAGAAAACATGCAAGTAGATCATAATTCACAGGACCAACAAAGAAGAAGGGATGTAGCCCAAGATTTGAACTAATTGATATGAGCATCCGCGTGAACTTCTATATCGCACACATAATAATTTCGGAAGAGAAGAAGAGGATATGAGGCAAGGACAAATAATATTGCATGGAAGAGAAATGATGATAGAAGAGGATGAATGCGAAAGGGAAGCTACACGTGTGAGGAACGAAAGAGAAAGACAAAGAAGAAGGGAGGAAATTGAAGAGAGAGAATTGCAAGAAGCATTACGTTAAAATAACCATGATAATCGAGTATGGCGGCGCGAACATCATCGCATGAATGATATAGAGCAAGGATGGGTCGCACCACAAGAAAGAGAAATATTAAGACATCGACATGATTTCACAGGTGAAGAGGAACGACATGATAGAGCACATATTGGAACGAACACTGACAGGCGTAGGAGAAGGAGAGAAGAAACTGAAGAATATGAGATACAAGAAGCAATACGTCAGAATAATCATGAGAATAGACTGAGGCAAGCAAGATTAAAAAGACCTATGCGCGAAAATATAGATCAAAGCTTCAGTGAAGAAATTCTTAAGGAAATGGCGGAATTAAGAGAAATGATGACTGCGAAAAGAAGTGGTGGAAGGAGACAATTAGAGGAAGCTGGGAAAAATCCCTTTACAAAACAGATTCAAAGGGAAATGATACCGCCTAAGTGCAGTTTACCAACATTCACTAGCATATTTGATGGAAGCGCCTGTGCAGTGAAAGCTTACACACGATCTCTGTTGCAGTGGGAAAACAATGACGCAGTAATGTGTAAATATTTCACTACGAGCCTGGCAGGGGAAGCTCTAAAATGGTTTGAAGGACTACCAGTAGAATCCATTGGATCATTCCACCACTTACATAATGTCTTTTTAGGAAAATAGATCAGCAATAATATATCAAGACCAGGGATTGAGATGGCATTTGGACTTCGCAGAATAATAAATGAGATTTTGCGTCATCTGACAACACGCTGGACAACCATGTGTACTGAAATGGGGAGACGAGTGGATGAGAAACACCTTATTCTTGCAGTTATTAATGTTCTCTTCGTTATAGATTTATTATATACGCAAATCTTTAGGATAAAGGATACAATAACAATGTCAGAGTTGCACGAATTTCAAGAGGAGTACATGACACTTGAGGAAAAACAAAGAGATATGGAGTCGTACCCAGTCACAATACCTGATGCGAAAGGTGGAAATGCAAGTTTACTCCCAAGGCTGACAAATGCTGTTGCGAGTACGTCGCAGGGAAATCAAGGAAGGAACATTACAGAAATGGAACACAAACTAATATCCATGGGTACTGCAGATCAAGCAGAATTTGACAAAGAATTTAGAGACATACAATTTCAAAATCATGGAGGTAGTAATAAAGTGCAAAGAATGGATAATTCACCAGAAATTTCAGGAGGTCAACAACCATATTATAATAAAAGACAAGGAATCGGAAGGATAGTATGGGAACAAATAAATCTGCCAAAGCTGAACACTACAGTAGATAAAGTCTGGGAAGCTGTCATTCTAATGGAAGAAATCCCAGAACCACATAACGTAGGAAATGAACCACCACCAGGGAGGAGGAGCAGAAAATTTTGTTTATATCATCGCTTTCATGGTCACACAACAAGTCCTTGCAGAAATGTGTGGAAAATCATATTGCGAATGATTGAACAAGGAAAATTGGATCATTTCTTAGCGCAACAACCAAAGAATTTACCACCACCACCACCAGGAGGAAATGTATATGCAAAGCAGAAAGTAAAGGATACATTTGTAATTAAAGTAGGCGTGAAAGCGAAGAACCTATATTTTAATTCAATTGTACATTCATTCAGAAGCATAGAAGACTTCCATGACAATGTCTTAAGAAGGGTGTATGCGAGAGATGCTGATGGAAGGGAAATTCTTAATCTTGCGAAAATATCACCATTGAAAGATTGGCAAAAACAGACTATCTCAATCAGTGCGGAAGAAACAGCAGGAGGAGCGGAGTCGCATGAATGTCCATTAGTAGTGCGATTAGGAATTAACCCGAAGCCAAAAGTAGAAGATTATGAAGAAGATGAAACAAACACTTGGAGAATAAATAGAATACTTATAGATCCCGGAAGTTCTGTTGACATTATCTTTTATTCTACATATAAAACCATGGGTGGAAGGGACGGCGAGTTGATTCCTTCAACATACAAAATTTATGGCTTCAATGGAACTGAGAACAAGCAAAAAGGTGAGGTGACTATGAGGATTATTCTTCAAAATATGCCTACAAATATTGTGTTATGTGTTGTAGAATCGCCCTATAATGCTCTAATTGGAAGACCATGGATGCATAATATCTTGGTTGTGGCCTCAACGTTTCATCAGTGCATAAAATTTCCTTTACCTTAGGGTGTTGGTATTATAAGAGGAGACACAGTTGAAAGTAGAAGTTGTCAAGAAATTGACATTGACAAGTGCGAAGAAAGAGAGAGTAAGCGAAGAAATTGTAAAAAACATGCTGCAGATAGTCAAAGAACTGAGAGGTTAATGGTGGATACAATATAGTTGAGAGTTGGACAAACAGAAAACAGAGTACTGAAACAGGGTTTAATAAATATGCGAAACCCTAATAGTTGTCGCACAGAGAATATTGAAAGGGGTATGCGAAATCGTATTCTGAACAATATCTGCGAGTTTAAAAAGATACAAAAAATAAAGGGGATAAATGAGTAATATGGAGAATGCAGATGTCTTTCTTTATGAGAAATAAATTCATAAGAAATCCATGTACTAGAATTATATAAACTCAAAATTTGAAAATGAAATGACAGATTCTAGTTTCATGAATTGATACCATGTCGAGAAAAGAAAAATTAAAATCTTTACAATAAGACCTTAATAAAAGGCATCAGAAGTGATTTTAATCAGATTGGCTAGGAATTTGAATGTGGCGTGCAACCTAGTTCGCATACATGCAAGAGGCAAAAAAGTAAGACCTATCGCACGTCATAGTCGGAGAACCTAGAAAGCATGACTCAAGGGAAAGCAACACCGACCCTGGAACTTGAGTCATGGAGATTTGGGGTGAGAATAAACGAAAATGCCCATCCAGGAGAGGTACCTTAAATTTTCAGTCTAAGATAATAATCTTAGATTGAGAGACTAAGGTGAGAAAGTCTCTCCTAAGGAGTGCAGAAACTCGATCAGGGCGCCGAGATACACGGTTGAGTCAAGAGTGCCCGGGGCGTCTGGAGCGTACCTTGCCACTATTGACAAGTCCTGACTATGATGCACTCGGTCCGAAGATATCCCACTTAGGGTGCGGTCTCGCAACCATAAACCTCATCGGTGTTGGGATGTGAGGCTGCGAAATCAACTGGTTGCTGAATTAACCAGATGGGAAGAGCCATAACCTTAATCCGGTAGAGGTAAGCTTCCTTGAAGGGGCAATCAGGGGGAAGATAAGGACGTCAACCTCCATTAGGGAGCTGAATTGTGTCAAAACACGTAAATGTCATAAGACTTTTTACTCAAGGGAGTATTAAGACTTATCATATTTATGCGATAAAACCTGGAGAGGAAATAATACAAGAAAAACATAATATGAGGTCAATGGGTCGATACATTACAGTGTAAAGACCGCCTGCGATCTTATCGCACAGAATTGAGGCAAGATAAGACCTTTACATAGGAAGGAAAAATAAGACCTTATGAGAAACATAAAATTTTATACTAATTTTGTTTTGCAGGAATTTAGAGGGAAATTGGAATACTGCGAAAACATTCGCACCAAATGAATGAAGAACTATAAAATAGAATTAATCATACTAAGTCTATCAAGATGTGTCAATTAACAGAGTCAAGAATGGGAATACAAAGGGAGTGTTATTTTCCCCATTTGATAGACTCATATACATGCGAGAGAATGATATTTTGGACGCGAATGCGAACAAAGGGAATTTATATTAAAGGAGTGAAAATTAATGCTCAAAAAGTGCATGTTTTTAAGGTTACATGAAAATATTCAGAAGGAAAAGAATTTACAAAGACTTTAGAACAAATGAAAATGATTAATCTTCATCTCGCTCATCCTCAGAACCACTTATTCTTCTTCAGATTCTTCATCTTCTCCCTCACTGTCTGAAATATCAGAAATATGTTCATTATCAGGGATTTCATGAAATTTATACTTTGTAAGAGGGATGTTATTCTCAACACAGACTTTCTTAATAGCAGCTTCGCGAGCACGATTAGTATCATTGATATTGTTTCAAACCATGATGATGAAGTTCTTCTTCAATTGCTGATACTTAGAGTTGCGAGAAAATAAATCTTTTTCTTCAGAAGCTAAGTGAGTTTCTAATTCTTTAATCTTTTGAGGATAATTCTTCTCTTCTTCAGAAGCTAAGCCAGTTTTTTAACTCTTCAATCTTCTGAAGATAATTCTTCTCCTTATGTACAAAATATGAATAAGTAAGTTAGAATACATATATATAAAAAAATGTATGTCATTCTCAAAAAGAATATAAGTATTAAAAGATCAATATTTGACCTTAATAATTGAAAACAATGTCTTTAACCAATGCGGAATGTTCACCTTGAAGACTCACGTTTATGGCTAAATCCTTTCTAGCATCATTCAAAACTCTAGCAGCCCAACTAAATTCATCTTCGCTTTCTATGAGAAGCCGAGAGAGAATTAAATTTCTTTCTTCGACAAGTATGTTATTTTCGCTCAAAGCTAAATCACGTTCTTTTTGAACCTCAACAATGGAATCTTGGAATTTTTCTAGTGCTTTCGCACCCTTAAGAGTGATCTCGTCTTTCTCATCAATAAGCTTATTCTTCTTTGTTTCCAAAACTTGAATTTGTTCTTGTCTATCATGAAGACGGCGTTTAAAGTTATTAAATATAGTCAATAAAGATCTATGGCTTTTTCTAAGAGCAGCATATTTCAATCTTAATTCTTCCAAATTCAGATTTTCAAATCCTTGGGTGGGATAGTTATTTAAATAAGAATTAAGGTGTTCTAAAAGGGTTTCACCATCAGGAAGATTGACAGCCTCATCCGAAAGGTTATACAGGTCTGCGAATATAACAAAATAAGAAATGCGAATTATCGCATAAAATAGAAGAACAAGGAAAATAAAGGCTACATACCGATGAGTTCGTAATTTCTTTCTTGGGCTCTGCGAATCAAATCAGAATTGGTTGAATTCTCAGCTTTAAGCTTGGCATTTTCTTTCTCAAGTTTAGTAAGTCTCCTTTGGTAGTCCGAGGAGATTACATAAGATAAACGGGCTCCTTGCGAGAAAAAAAGGAAGTATTACTATTGGGAATAAATCAAGACTAAAGAAAACACAAAAGGTAAAATTGCAAATATTACCAAAGAGAAGATTGTGAATTGGAGGTTTGGATTTATCGCAGAGGCAGCTCCACGAAGAGATGAATCATCTAAAGTAGGGGCATCGCATATTTTAGAAACCATACCAAAAGCACGATTTAATTCTTCATTATCAACAGCAGTTAGGAAATCTCCAGCAAAACGATTGGACAATTCTTTCAAAGAAGAAGGAATTGATGAATCATCAGAAGCAGAGATATCATCCTCACTAGACTCCGAACTTGAGGAGGAATCGTATCTTTTACGCTTCCTGGAGAGATCATCCATTGTAGATGTCGTTTTTGATGAAGATTTAGACGTAGGCCTTTTAGGAATATACTTGCCTTTACTTGAAGTCTTATCACCTAAAGATTTCACCTACGCGAATAATCAAGATAAGAAACAGAGGCAACAATATTGTTAGAATCAAAAAGAATGTTTCTTACTTCATTATTCTGCGAAGCTGATGCATTGTGTGAAGTTTTGGCCCTCTTATCAGTCTGCAAAAAGTGGGATTATTATGCGAAATTGAGAACATTTATACGACTATAAGAAATTGGAAGAAATTATGCGAGATTGAGAACATTTATGCGAAGCCCCATACCACTTTCTTTGTCTCAGCTTCGGAGAGTACAAATTTCCAAGGTTGGTAAGAAGAAAACTTTTCAGGAAGAGGAATATCAGAACCATCCTTAGCTTTACCTGAAATATAAGGACCCTCTATACTGACAGGGTAATTAAGCCAGCTCGAGTCATTAGATCTGCGAGCAGAATTGTTAGATTTGTCATTCCAATCAACATCTCGCATGATCCTTTCATCTTCAGCGATACCATCTTTTCTTCTTAAGCGAACGACCCATTTAGTTAAATTACTTTTCATAATTGCAACATAGTAATTTTTGAAGAAATTATCAAGAGTATATTCGGGTAGAGTCAATGACCTTATCACCATGCGATTCGTTTCTCACCTCATAAGGATAAGAGGATTCTAGCCAAGCAGCGCGACGAGAATATTCCAATACTATTCTGATCGCATCACCACTTAGTTAGAATATTCCCCGTGCGAATCGATCATCAGCAAGAATTTCATAAAATAGGGGTATTTCGGGGTTAAACAAGGGAATTGGAAGAATGAAAAGTTGTCCCAATGAAATAATAACTCTTCCATTATTCCATTGATCGGAATTGATCAAATCAAGACTAAGTTTGGATGAATAGTCATATGATGGGGGAAGAGAAAGTGAGTAACCTCTCGAATGCAATTCATTCTTCAACCTATTAAATTCTGTCTCCATCTTCTTGCCAGCAGGAGCCATTTTTAGAATGAGAATGGAAATGGGTAGAAAGTAGAAAGAAATGAATTTAGCTTTGATCAGAGAAAGCCATAGCAGAGAAGATGAAACAAGAAAGTAGAAAGAAGAAGAAGACGAAAGAAGATATATAAGGAAAAATCAGTCCCATTTTTCAAGGTTTCATTAGTGCGAGGAATGAGCGGATAAAAACAGGCGGTTAAAGCGATGTGTCAGATAATAAGTGGTTAAAAATGCACGCGTAATTAAGGAAAACTGGAATTCCGGAGGAGTGTCGGCAAGATAAAATACGAAAAGATATACACATGCGATATTATAGGATGGGAATTTATCATATCGCTCACTTCACAATGTAAGCGAAATGAGAAGAGGCAAAATGTAGGAGTGGAATATCGCACATATCAATAAGTATGCGAACTAAGGATTATCTGATGTAAGCGAGGACTATCGCACATGCCAAAACTGAAGTGACGTATTGGATGGCGTCAGCAAGATCATGAGTAAAGTGTGATGTTCTATGCGAGAATGAGTGATTGTAAATGAGCGAATGTATCGCACAGTAATTCCAAAAATAGTGGATCTCTTAGCTGTCATCCACTATGAGGAATCGCTATATAAAGGAAGGAAGTCATCACATAGGAGGAGAGATCTTTAGTGTGTGTTAGACAAGAAACTAGGAGAGATAAAGTTTGTTTAGAGAGGAAGTAAAATCGTTGTAAAGTCATTATTATCCATTGTATCCAATTATAATCCTTGAAAGTTAATAAATAATTCATTATGATTACTTGAGAAATAATCTAGATACATTAGAGTGTGGTCATAGGATTTCCTGCAACTACAATCAATTCTGTCATGTGATGAACTGGTAGGAAAGTTCTGTGTTCTGTTCTAACTTATGTTAACGTAGGATCTAACTCTACTTGGCTTGCGACGTAGTTAGTTTTATGAATAATTTTTATTTTGTTGGTCTGCTGGATATATATTATCTAATTCCCAACCCAGACTGTCTTGCAACTCATCAATTAATACTGCTGATATCAAGGGTTTATATATAGAAATTGACGATTATACTATTAATACTGGTATAGTATTACACTAAGGTAGATCTCTTTATTGGTGTGTCAGATCCTTATAGAGAAATTGAGGATTCTTTTGTACATACTGTTTTAAAGGATAATTATCCCTAGAAGATTTGGTGGTGGAGATTAGTATTCAATCTTACTTGTGTATCAACTAACAACCAATGGACACAGTTGAAGCACAACAACTTTTTTTGTTACAGAACAAAAGACCTTCGACCATTGAAGGATTTCTCATAGCTCCGACAAGATGAAGACTTATATCATGTCAAACCAATCAGCAAATGTAAACCACAGTGCGTTAAGAAAATAATTGCTCGTAAACTTTAACTTCCAAGCAACACATCTTTATTTCATTATTCAAGCAGAGAGATAATTCATGAAAGAAATCAAAAAATTACAGCAATTAAACCGCAATGACTATAACCATTGATCAATCCAGAATCCCTCTACTATGGAGTCCTCAACTCAAGTATCTCCTTGGCCAAACATGGTTCCCATTGATGAGAAACATTAGTAGTTCATTTCCTTGGAATATGGTGTCTATGCAATTCACTGAACGAAATACTTTTTTTTTGAAGCCGCACTGAACGAAATACGATATATGCATACATTGGTTGTTCCCCACGAGGAACATCCTGCATCATAATCGTCTCTACAGCGACACTGCCAAGAAATCTGCAGTAACTAAGAAAATGAAATGATATAATCATACTCATTAAAAGAAATCTGCAGTAACCAAATAGTGAACGAACAAATTAAAAGTAATAGTATAAACTTTATGAAAAAAGTACAATACATACTCATTCAAGACGGTTTCAAGGTCTTTCTCAGGGATTGGGTGTCCCATTGAGAATGTAAATAGCATTGTGTGTCGATCCCTTTCAAGATCACGAGCGAGTCTTCCATTGCTCATTCCGTTACCATTGGGAATTCCACCATTATTCTGTTGGTGGTTCTTGCCATTGTTCATAATGCTCAGATTTTGTATCACCCTTGGTCTATACCAACTTTTTTTTTTCTGTAGGTAGAATGCTTTAGAAGGTCATTTATATAGGAGAAACTGGATCTCTAAAGATCTTCATAGTATGAGCATAAACAGCAAAATATATTTTATAGTATGTTATTAACTGGCAGTAAAAGCATTTTGCCGCATTTCATTAAAAATATAGGTCAGGTTCATTGTATGTCTGAGTCATCGTACGTTATTAGCAATATCTATATATGTCTCTAGAGTTGGATCGTGTTAACATTGGTGTCGTGCAATATATCGCCGTTATAAACTCAAGTTGGTGGCGGCTATTAAAATGCATTGACAGTAAAATGCTTCATCGATGTTTGTTAAGATGGGCATCTATATTTTGTCTTTACATTGGCTTGTTACTGTCACTAAATGCCTTGAATACAGTGGCTCATTGTAGCCTTTGTGGCTTCTTTTGGTGCTGCTGAAAATCAAGCCCATCTTCGTTGTGATTTAATTAAAGATCAAGGTATCACTTGAAAATTTAGAACGATTTTTTTGGGGACCATGATTTTTTTTGGGATCATGCTTTTATTTTGGGTAAAGACATTAGAAGTAAATTTAGGTCACCCCTTATCTAGATATTTATATTAATACCTAAATTATCCTCCTGATTAATTTTGGGTGATGATTAGTTAGTGTTAATAATAGTTAGTGTAATGATTAATGAGATGATTAAAAAATCAGATGTTTTTTTTTTTTAAAGAAGTAGAATTATTGAGAGAGTAAAGTTAGAGAAGATGAAGAAGGAAAACATGAAAAACGATGGATTTTACCAACCACAACCGGAGGAAGGGTATTTGGGCACCCAGGTATGCTTCAAACTTAGATAATGTTGGTTGAATTGTTCTAAACTTTCAAAAAAAAAATGAAATTTTTTATGCAGATTTGGGCCAGTTCGGTTACCATATGTCAAGAACATGTAACAGAACACACCTGAAAGTGTAGTTGGGTTACGTTTTCCAAACACGCAGGTTACCGAACTCGCTCGTTAATGGAGATTTTGGTCGTACAGTGTAATGTTCGGTTACCTAGGATAAAATGGTAGGTAACCGAACTTTGAACTTAACAATTTATTTGGGTACATCTTGTGTGTTCGGTTAGTTCGCAAACTTCAACGCAACCAAGTTCCCAACTGAACTGCAGGTTAAAAGTAACCTAGTGTTAGAAGTTCGGTTGGTTCGCAAACTTCAACATATTTTGCGAATCAACCGAACTGGGCTTATATATGCATATATGCAATTAGGCAAACGTTCGGTTACTACGAAATTTATTTCTTGGCGAATAAGGTAGAGTTCGGTTACGAAGTTTCAAAGGTAGAGTTCGGTTACAAAGAAAACTTAACATTTTTGCGAACGAACCGAACTTGTGGACTTCTCATTATTTTCGTAAACTAAAGTTCGGTGATATCCTTATTTTGCGAAGGAACCGAAATTATGGACTTGTGTTGTTCTAATACAACGAGTTCGGTTAAAAGTATTTTTTTGCGAATCAACCGAACTCTGAGTTCGGTTAAGAAAAAATTAATTCGTGATAACCGAACTTTTCTCTGAAAGAAAACCCTCCATCAAACCTCTCTGCAACTTCCATTTTCAACTCATTTTAATGATTACTTCTCATTTATTCAACCAAAAATGAAAGACAAGTAATGGGCTTGTGAGAATATCTTTGTTAATGTTTTAAATTAAGCTATATGTATATACACATATATATAGTGGTGGTGGTGGTTGGTGGTAGTGGTAATCGGAAGTGGTGGTGATAATCGGCGGTAGTGGGCGGTGGTGGTGGTAATCGGTGGTTGGTGGTTGTGATAATCGGAGGTGGTGGTTATATATATATAGGTGGTTACTGGGTTGGTTTTAAATTAAATTAGATTAAGACTAGATTAGTCATTTCAATGCTTTAGGACACCCCTTATAACTATAGGGAAGTAGGTCTAATAAAATCATGGTCCCCTCAAAAAAACTGTAATTTTCGCCCATCGCACCACATTAAAAACTAAAGTTTTCACTGAAAATTAGAAATTTCACCGAATTGCAGTTACATGTGAAAGCCGGAAGTTTCACCAATCACGCATTGTGAAAACTAGAATTTTCCTAAAACTCCATGGGTGATAATTGGGTTCGTTTGGTCTGTTGCGTGAAAACTAAAAATTTCACCAAATCAATTACGTGTGAAAACCGGAAGTTTCACCAATCACCCACAGTGAAAACTAAAATTTTCCTAAAACTCCATGAGGTAATAATTGGGCTTGTTTGGTCGGTTGCAATAAAAAGAGTTTACGGGGATAAACAAAAGATAAAATGAGTTATTTAGAGAATATTTTAGGAGAGAATTATTCAAAGGAATTAGTTATGGATTTTTTTTTAGTGATTATAATTTGTTACAATGATTTTACTTATTTGTGCATTGAAAATAACAAATTATTTTCATTAGTAAAAAGTTATTTATGTAATCAACTCTACTTAAATAAATATGGGTTCTTCATATAGCCGGCATGCACATAATTTATAACACTGTCGGCTGACCTGTAGTCGGCATGCTAAGGATTTACAACCTTGCCGACTTGTACTTATACCAAGGATTTGTAACCTTGCCGATAAGGGTATAGTCTGGTAATTTTCACCGTCTTCGGAAGAAGCAGATATGTCAAAGTCAAATTTCTATAAAGTCGTAACTTGTTGACTTGGTCTTGATCCTGTTTTCTAATATTAAGAAAATTAAAAAGAAAAAGAAAAATGTATTTTGATTTATGGAAATGAAATATAATTGTTAGTTTGTACAAATGTGGAAAAATAAGTGACAAGTAAAATTCAAAGTGTCATAATTTTGGGGTTGTTTTAGATGTGGTGAAATATTTGGGTGGAATCATCACTTTGAATTATAATTGTGATTGTCTGTAAAATTGTCAACAAATATAATTGTGACTAATAAAAGAATTTAATATTCCTAATTATTATCACAAATACAAAATTTAATAACAGTTATAACTGTTGCAGGACTTATCACAGGTGTTTCCGTAACTGAAAAATAAACTGTGACAAGTTGCACTGTTACAAAATCCTGATTTTGGTGTAGTGGGCATTGTAGTGGTATAACAGGCGACTAAGTTGCTCTTGTTAGCTTTATTTGGTTTATCAACAAATTAAGTTTTGTTTTTAACTAAGTTGGATTAGTGCATCCTAATCTGAAAGTTTAAGGTTTTGATTATGTATGACAGTTTTCTGTTGTAGTCAAGGAACTGATATTTTTTGACCATAGCAGGTGGCATGGAAGATAATATGTGTTGTTGTAGGATTTTTCTTCAACTGATGATGGCAGGTTGAAGGATAACTAAAGTTTATACCATCAATGAAAGATAAGATGAGATAGAACTGGAAGTTTATCTAGCGGAAAAATATCCTAGTACTGCTAATATAATTGTTGTCTGTAAAACTTCATTTCAATCCTAATCTAAGGTATGTCCTGACTATTTCTATTTGTTTTCAGTGAACTGTCTAGTTAAATATTGAAGATCCTAAACATATAGTAATATCAACATGAAGCCAATGTAACTGAACATGCTAAAGTGAACTCTAAATCATGTTTAGCCTATAGTAATTATGTTTAAGTTGTTGATATTCTAACAGCTCTAACCCAATCTAATTGAGAACAACAAATTCAACTCAGTTGGTTTTCCCTATTCACCACCCATACTTTTCATATTTCCCACCCATGATGTAAAAACCAAAAATAATGTGACTATACTTAATTCCGGTGAATAAAACCCACTCCCCTACAGGAACCGAGAACACTGTCACTGTATTAATCTATATGGGGGCGTTAATGGAAGCCGGAGAATCAAATTATGGGTGACTGGCTATTAAGTGAAATTCTCCCAACCTACTCGTTACAACATAAAACCAACAATCAATCACAATGATTACCTGTTATCATGTTCCCAAAAGATCCACCAAATAACTACTGATGGTTTATGATCGAGTAAACCATGTCCTTTAGATGGATTTTTTAAGATTTGACATTGTGATTGAATTCCATACCTTTTAAAACCATTGAAACACACCAATAAAATCCACCTTATGCTTAATACTTCCTTTTGTAAGAATTCTATAGATGGAAATTTTAATTTACTTAGTGAAAGCTGTTGGAAAAACGATTAATAAAAATACTTTTTAAAGATTTTAATTTAGTGTTTCATTTGTGAATGAAAACTTATTAGTCCCACATAGTGGAGTTTCCACTCTTTAGTTGTTTTTAAAAGACTATATAAGATTTTTAGTCCCACATAGGGGAGGATCTCTTCTTAACTTGAGTTTGTCAATTATATAAACAAATTCACTTCTTTTGTAAAAGCATGGAAAAAAAAAAGGGGTTGCTCTATATTCTAGAGGGACCCCTATATGGTAAAGGGGTTGCTCTATATTTTAGAGGGACCTCTAAGGGAAAACATGGGTAAGGGGTTTCTCTATATTTTAGAGAGACCCCAAAGGGGATTCTCTATATATTAGAGAGACCCCCAAGGGAAATATTTTGTATTGCTTTCTTTAGCATTCGCGATTTTCTAGGCCTGTCAATATTTGTCCGATATCCGGTATCCGTTTCCGAGTATTCGAGATCCTATAGGATTTTATCCGTTTTATCGGATATCGGATATCATATCGGATATTTTGTCGGATATTTCTTCCTTAACATATCGGAAACGGATTAGACCCCATCTGAAATGTTAATATCCGATAGTATAGGAACTTATTTATAATTTATCCTAATTTCGAGTCTAGTATCGGATATTATCGGATATTGTCGGATAAATATCCCGTAAGTGTCAATTATGAAAATGTTTTACAAGGGTTTTTAAGCTTTTTTGTTATAACCGGATACTATCGGATATTTATCGGATATCCGACAGCTTAGCCTATCGGAATCGATATCTGATTTTGATATCCTATAGGATATTATCGGATATCGAATATCCGGTAGTGCTTAACATGTCGGATATCGGATTTCTAAATATCCGACGGATATTCTTCCATTGACAGGCCTACGATTTTCCTTAATGTTTTTTTCGGAGTTGCCAAGCTCAAGTTGAGCATCTACTACATATGCTAGTAGTAGGTGTATTGGGGTGTTTTATCCTGGAGATATCCGTCCTGTGAGGGCTATAGCATCACTCTTGAGTGTATCCTGGCGCTAATGTCTTAAGGACAGCGTGTTGAACACGCGACTCACTCTGTTTTCCAAAGTTTTTCCCTGTTGCTGTTGTGGAGATATGGGGAGCTTGTTCATTTCGTCAAAGCAATCACTTCCACTATAAATGAGCTAAGTATCAATAACTTTTTGCTTATTTGATTTTTGTTTGTTTTTGATTATTGCACCCAACAATCTTAAGACATTAGAATTTGTAATAATCGAAAGTGGTTGGTTGGTTTGTGAATCATGGATGTTAATTGTGGAGTGAAAAACAAAAAACGAATTTTTGGTCAGCTGTAGAGTTTCGAATTTATCTCTCAACATAGAAGGAATTTCGATGACCCCATTTGACACAACATAGTAGACATTCTGCTAATTACCCGCGTAAAATTTCAGAATTTTTGGAGTTGTAAAAATATTTTTTTTGATATTTTAAAAAACAAAAAAACGTTTCTGAAAAATTCTGACAAGCAAAAATTTGTTGTTAATTAATTAATTTTTGTGGGATAACCATGAGTTTTTTGAAACGCTGATTCAAACGAAGTTTGTATATCTAGATGTTATCTTCAAACCTCATATTTTACTTTCTGATTTGGAATTGTGATTTGTGAATAAAGGTGTCATCTCCGAGGGACATGGCTAATAGCCGCATGTGGTTGGAAACAAATCTTCCAAAGATGGCAAAGGTGAGAACATCGAACGCAACACTAAGCGTGGTCTTCATAATAAAGGTATGTTTCGTAAACCTGAAACTAGCATTACTTTAATTAAGGGTGATTTTTATGTTTGTAAATTTCTAGCCATATGGAAGTAAATTGTAGACAACGTAAAAACCTTAATAAGTAGTAAGTTAATGCTAATTTAGTTGAAACAAACTAGAACGAGTTCAGTGTCATGACGTCGAAAGTTATTTTAATAACCAATGAGAGAGATATTGATGGGTGGACTTTGGAGCCACTAAGCATGTTTGCTGAAACAGAGACCTTATTCACCTCCTATTAGAGGATAGGGGATGTCGAGAAACTCTATATGAGTAACTCATCTGCAACAGAGGTTGCATAAAAGGAAAAGGTCGAGCAGAAGCTCATATCTGTAATATTCTCACATTGAATGAAGTTTTCATATTCCGGGCATATGCAAGAATCTTGTACCTTTTTATGCTGTATATGGTAAAAGATTGAAGATCTTAAGTGAATTTAGAAAACTTGTTGTAACTAAGGGCAGTGATTTTTTAGGCGACGGTTATAAGACTTAGGGTCTTTATAAGCTTAAAGGAAAATCTGATAAAATGAACATAGATGATTCTTGTGATTTCTTTTGTGTGACTTTGACATGTAAATTATAAGTCAATGCATAAACTGGATAGCATAGGCTACGTACCCAAATTTAATTTGGATATTGAACACAAAAGTTAATTTCGCGTAGAATCAAAATATGATAAAAAAACCTTTTAACAAAATGTTCATAGAAATTCTAAACCCTTAGAATTAATTCACTCGGACCTAGTTGACATGAATCCGGTTCAAACTAGAGGTGGTAAGAAATGGTTTATTACTTTTATATACGACTGTACTAGGTATTGTCATATATATTTTCTTAGAGGTAAGGATGATGCCTTAGAACCTTTAAGATGTATAAAACTTAAGTTGAAAACCAAATGAATACTACCATTAAAACAAATAGGTATGACCGTGGTGGTGAGTATAAACTTCCGAAAGGAGATTTCTGTGTAAAACATGGCATAATACACGAAGTTACCCCTCCTTATTCACCTCAGTCGAGTGGTGTAGCTGAACGTAAGAACCGTACCCTTAAGGAGATGATGAATGCCATGTTAATTAGTTCAGGATTACCTTCGAACTTGTGGGGGGAAGCTGTCCTCTCAGCCTGCTATATCCTGAACAGAGTACCTTTTAAAGGATCAGATAAAACTCCATATGAACTGTGGAAAGGTAGACAACCTTATTATGCATACTTCAAAGTGTGGGGGTGTTTGGCTAAGGTTGTCATCCCTAAACCTAAAATAGAGGACCCAAAAATATAGCTTCGTCCATAACATTTACCGAAACCCCACTCTGCTAAGAAGCTTCATTTAGTGAAATGGACAAAGTCCGTCTGAAGCAGACTTGGGATCATGCTAGTTTACCTCCGGGAAGTAAGACCATATGATGTAAATGAGTCTTTAAGAGGAAACGTAAGATAGATGGAACTGTGGAAAAATTATGAGGCTAGGTTGATATCTAAAGGATATAAACTAAAAGTAGGTGTACATTTCCTTGATTCTAATTCGCCTGTGACAAGAATTACTTCCGTTGAGATGCTAATTGTTATTACTGCCATAAACAACTTAGAGATACATCAGATGGATGTTAATTCAAATTTTATAAAGCCGTTAATTAGATAAAGAAATTTACATAGACCAACCTGAGGATTTTGTAGTGAAAGTTTATGAAGACAAAGATTGCAAGTTGAACAAATCTTTATATTGTTTTCAAATAAGCACGTAAACAGTGACATGATAATTTGATCATGTGATAATGAGTAGTGGATTTAAGGTAATGAATCTGACAAGTATATTTGCAAGTAACTTGTTAAGGATGCCTATGTGATTGTATGCTTGTATATTGATGATATGCTTATACTTGATATAAACGTAGATATAATTAATTCCACTAAAAAATACGCTGAATGATAACGTTGACTTGAAAGACTTAGAATAAGGATGAGGATTAGAAGATAATCTAACATTTATAGTCTTAGTCATTCTCATTGTGTTGAATTTGTGCTTAGGAGATACAATCAGTCTGATTGTAAGCATGCCTTACTCCGTACGATTCTTCTTGTAGATTCGAGAAAAATAAGAGTAATGGAATATCTTAACTTGAATACTCAAGAGTTATAGGATGTATGATGAATTTAATGAACTGTAAGAGTCCAGACATTGCCTATATTGTGAGTAAGTTAAGTATATATACTTGTAGTCCAGAACAAGAGCATTGGGATGCGCTTAATAGAGTATTATGGTACCTAAAATACTCTATTACCTTTTGTTTTATTTATGAAAGGTATCTTGTTGTCCTTGAGGGACTTTGTGATGCAAACTGGATAGTTGACTCAGAGGAGTTTAAGTCTACGAGTGGATATGTTTTCACTCTAGCAAGAGGGTTTGTTTATGGAAGTTTTTCAGACAAACATATATTGCTCAATTCATTATGGAATCTGAGAGTATTGCGTTAGATAAAGCACGAGAGGGGGGCGAGTTCCTAAGATGATTTTTAGAAGACATTCCTCTCTGGCATAGGCCTGTGCCAGCTATATCTATACATTGTGTTATCCAAGCTATAATAGTTAAAGCTAAGTAATAACTAATCTCAATCGGCGTTATTTGCATTGATTGGCTAAAGTCCAAGGAGAATTTCGCGCAACCTTTGACGAAAGGTTTGTACAAAGAGATAGTTAAAAATGCATCGAGGGGGTTGGGGCTTAAGCTCATATATTAAACTTACCATGAAGGATACTCAACCTTGCTGACTGGAGTTCCCATGATCAAGGTTTCGAATGAGAAACTAATTTGTGGTGGGTAAAGTTAAACACTATCAGAGATTTTCATTCTCTGTCCCTTCCCTATGGTGTAGACGTGATAGTGTGACTGCATGTGGAGGATGACTTTTTAATAAGTCTTAATGAGTTCTATAGTTTCAATTTAAGATTGAAGTGGGGTGTAGCAGTAAACACTCTTGATGGATATCACCTATCTGAATGGGGAAGTGGGTCGCTTCCTATGAGAATATGAGTTGATTCTCTGAGCATTCTGAGAAACAGGATAAGTCCAGGGCCAAAACGGACACAACGGCACGAGCTTGGCAGTAACCTTGGAGATATCATGCATGGTTATTATCGCGGATTACACCAAACGCTAGCAGTTCAAGACATCGCGTTCACTGTCTAGCAAGTAGTTCCGGTAATCTCTCACTGAGCAAAGGTTCAAGACCTCATGGACACCTCTGCCTATAGTGGTATTTCCTGTTTTTCGTTTTTATCTATTTTTAATTCATTTTGAGAAAATGAGTTTTATGTTGTTTTTATGGTCTTGGTATTACTAGTTCTTAGGACCTAAGGGTCACTAAGGATTCACTAGTTCATGATTTTTCATTTTGGTGAAAGAAACCTTTAGCCTCACTTGTGAGAAACTAAAGATGAAAGCTCTCTATACTATTATGATTTATGCAATCCATAGTATGACCCTGGGATCAACACACCACTGTGTGAAGGAGAGGACGTTGAAATGGCTAGTATGAATTCAACATGCACGATCTGTCTGTTTGTTCAGTCAGTTCGGGTCGTGAGATTGGGTTGTTGATTTACCAAGATCTATCTGTGTTTTTCATGTTTTATTGAGTTTTCATTCATGTGGGGGATTGTTGGAAAAACGATTAATAAAAATACTTTATAAAGATTTTAATTTAGTGTTTCTTTTGTGAATGAAAACTTATTAGTCCCACATAGTGGAGTTTCCACTCTTTAGTTGTTTTTAAGAGACTATATAAGATTTTTAGTCCCACATAGGGGAGGAGCTCTTCTTAACTTGAGTTTGTCAATTATATAAATAAATTTACTTCTTTTGTAAAAGCATGGAAAAAAAAGGGGTTGCTCTATATTCTAGAGTGACCCCTATATGGTAAAGGGGTTGCTCTATATTTTAGAGGGACCCTTAAGGGAAAACATGGGTAAGGGGTTTCTATATTTTAGAAAGACCCCAAAGGGGATTCTCTATATATTAGAGAGACCCCCAAGGGAAATATTTTGTATTGCTTTCTTTTCATTCGCGATTTTCCTTAATGTTTTTTTTCGGAGTTGCCAAGCTCAAGTTGAGCATCTACTACATATGCTAGTAGTAGGTGTATTAGGGTGTTTTATCCTGGAGATATCCGTCCTGTGAGGGCTATAGCATCACTCTTGAGTGTAGCCGGGCGCTAATGTCTTAAGGACAGCGTGTTTAACACGCGACTCACTCTGTTTTCCAAAATTTTGCCCTGTTGCTGTTGCGGAGATATGGGGAGCTTGTTCATTTCGTCAAAGCAATCACTTCCATTATAAAGGAGCTAAGTATCAATAACTTTTTGCTTATTTGATTTTTCTTTGTTTTTGATTATTGCACCTAACAAAAGTTTAATGTGTCAATTAAATTTATAATAAAAAAATAATTAAATAATGTCATTTTCCTTTTTAATAAAAAACATTTTTATACCCATGGAGATAATCCTGATAGTTGTATGATGATGATGGTAGGAAACAAAACAATGATGGGGTGGCGGCAATTTTGTTAGGGTTGAGATTTGAGAGGGATCAGACGGTGGCTGATAAAAGTGTCAGTTCCATAGTATAATGATACTGGGTGTTGTTTGCCCACGTTAAAAATAATGATATTACTTTTGGCTTTTGCATGTGGGTGGAAAATAGGAAATAAATGGGTGGTAAATAGATAAAACCCTTTCAATCGGTTTCTATCTTTTCTTCCTTCTTCTTTCCTTTTCAAACCTTAAACGATTTAATCGTCGTCAAATCCAAAAAAGTAGTCCAAAAAAAATTTATTTAATTATTTTTCATATTAATTCTCAACAAACCCGTCCATTTTATTTTGTTTTAGATTGATTAATAAAATAGGATTCCGAGTAAGTAAATGGTTTTTTGTACTCTCAGTATGAGGTTCGGCGGGGAAGGAAAACCTAGTCTCTTGAGGATGAGCTGGGAGAAAAACAATTCCGACCCAGCCGAACATCAACATTTGTTCTTCGTGTGCGAAGAACATTCTGAGGTTCAACTAGAATTTTGTTTTCCTATATAGCGGGACCTTAATTTGTTCCTCGCATACGAAGAACATATTGAAATTTCGTTAAGTTTTCTTTGTTTCTACCTAGCTAATTCTATTATATGTCACATAAACTTTAATTTTCTAAAACTAAGTCTAACACTAAAATTTAGTTCATCTAATCTAATCAAGATATTAATAATCTAGTTAGTGTATTAATACAAAAAGGGTGGTTGTTTTTTACTGACTCGGTGTCTGAAACTAGCTCGGCACGAGTCAAATGTTATACCATTTATTTTCTTGTTTGAGTCAGATCTGACACGCGACCTGACTTAGACCTAACCCCTGACTTGGACCAATTTGAGTCGGGAGTAAAATGCCCCTGACACATGAAGTTAAGTCACTAACTAACATATTTTGAGCCAGTTGAGTCAGATCTGACTCAAAAAACAAACACATTGAATCAAATCCAGATGAGTTAAGTGATTTCAGTTAGATCCAGATGAAGTAGATATAGACGAGTCAGATCAAAGAAATAACACCCTTCTGTAATACTATAAGGACATTTTTACCATTATCGTTAATTTATGGATAAGATCCTCCAAAGTTTATTTCAAGGTGATCGATGGTCGCCAAAATCATCCGTGTATACAGCAAGTCGCACCCTTACAAATACCTTGCATTGGGAGACCGCTAGTCGGTGTAAGTATTTCGTTGTTGTGCTTATCGTGATGACTTGCTCGTGTACTCACGCCTTAGAGATTTTCTACAGTATTCAACAACGACATCATTAGCATTTGTCCAATCTACTTGCTTACCCAAGGTTAGTGTCGGTCATGCACGGTGTACCATGCATTGCTAGCAACAAAGTTGAGACGTCGGAGGAAGATGTGGACAAATAATGGGAACCCTGACCGAGAGCTGCTGATGCCTACTGCTGCTTATCCTGGGATGTATTTTGTTTTCTTCAACCAGTAGAAATTTAGACGGGGCATACGTAATCCATATATGTATATAATTATTGGTGGGATCCGTTGACATGATTATATTGACATAATCTTCACATTTTAGCGTCATCTTTTCTACTGAGCCTAACCGGCAATGAATTTGAAGTTAATTTTTTGGTGACATGTTCCTCATATAAAACTCTACATTCCTACCAAAAATGAGAGTATTCTGAAATACGGAACTTCATCATCCACAAATTTTAATTTCAACCGTTAATCTTCAACGGTTAATATTCAAAATCGTAGATCGCGGTTTTATACATCTCAGGATGCTCTTATTTTTAGTTGGAATGTAGACTTATAAAAAGAACATGTCACCAAAAAATTAGCTTCAAATTCCTTACCGTTTGGGTTCAGTAAAAAGAACTATAACCATGTCAACGGATTATGTCAATATAACCATGTCAACGGATCCTACCCCTATAACTATTATTACCACATGACTATCCTCAGTTTTATTTTTACACATCTTTTTTGAATGAATGATATAGGGGTAAAATGGTCCAAAATTATTTGGAGCTTCAAGTCACTGTTCAAGGGACAGTTCCCTTTATACAATAGAATAGATATATAAGGTTTTCGTCTATCTGATGTTGCATATAACAGGGTTTGGAGTAAAGGGGCGGTCTAATGAATCGTCGCAAATAGCATGTTCTGATACCATGTTAGAATACGGGCATCCAACTCAAAACCAATTGGCAATGAGTGGAGAGGCCCTAAAAAATTATAAACCGCAGGATCTTAGATTGCCCAACAATGTGGGACTAATAATCTCAACAATTCTGCTCTCTTGTCTTTTTTTCATCTCTTCCATTTCTGATAGTGAATTCTCCTCTACTACCTTTTTTTGTTTGTTTTTTTGCTGAAGCCTCTATCAAGTCTCGCCTAACCTTTCCCTTCTCTATCTCTCCACAAGGGCCGGGATATCGCCATCTTGAATTCTCTTCCTCGTGGATATCAAGTAACACGCATATATCATACATGAATATATGCAAGCAAAGATTCTAAGAATAGAACACAAATTACCCTCGATTCCTTCTTCCGTTGCTATTCGAAAGGTATTCCAAGTTTTAAGTTCCAAGTTGCTATTCGAAAGGTATTCCAAGTTTTAAGTTCCAAGACAAGATTCCAATTTGGACAGTAATGTATCAGTTTGTCTTTTCAAACCTGTAATTTGTGATATTACCAAAGGTATCACAAGTTATATGTATGGGAATATACTGCTTTAATTTGTAAGTGTGTACTTAGTATACATATCAATACAACAATGTTAATCGATCCTACCTTAGTTCCAAAATATAAAGATATTTAGAACTGTATGATCTTTTATAAGTTTCTGTAAGTATTGTAATAAAGTTTTATTGTCAAGCCATATGGATATTCCAATAACAGAAAACTCGCTGAGTAAAACTCAAGAACTTGAAGTAGAAGAAGATTCCAACCCCAATGATGAACAACTGCCGAAACATATCCCATCTGCAACCAAGATCTCTTCTGTCTCAAATCCAACAGATCAGACAAGATCATTAAGCGATATTTCTAAGAGAAAGGGTTGTGGCAGGGGACACGGGACAATAACAGAGAGTAGTAGCCATGATCCCGTGATCACGATTAAGCAATATCTGAATATCTTGCAGTCAATGGGTCAGTCGCTTCATATTATTGATCTCAATGGTCTCGTGATTTACTGGTACGTATATCTAATACTCTCCTATATCGCATAATAAATAAAATCCGATATTTGGAACAATACTGAGAAAGACTAGAATCACTGCATCCCACGAGCAAAAACCAAACTAGGAATCCCATAGTTGTTCAAAGCATGTCAACAATAAACGTTGTTGTGTCTGAAAGATAGCGGAAAACGGAATGTGGTGAATCAAATGCGATTTTCACAGCGTACACAGTTTCTACTATCACGAGACTTACAATAGGCTTAGATGACCAGAACCAGAAATCTCCGACTCTAATTAAACTGTGTATTTTTGTGCTATTTGCCTATTTGGATTGAAGATTATGCTGGGTCGAAAATCTACAAATATTCTTCAATTATTTGTTTGACCAGTCAACTATTGCCAGAGCAAGTTGACTCTTTCACCATACAAAACCGTTAGCAAATATCATCCAAACACTTACGTTTGCATGCAGAAAATCACTTCACACGTGTTCCAGTAAAAGTTCATTTTAGTCAATGGAAAATTAACCATAATCAAGGGACGCAAGATTGATATTTAAAATAAAAAAAAAAAAAAAAAAAAAAAAAAACGGAAAATGGGTCATTTGTCCAAATACTTTTAAATCACGATTCAAATGGACGAGTAAAAAATAATTTGGGTGAAATGACAAAAAAAAAATAAAAATAACAAGGATGAAATTGGATTCATCTTAGCTTAAATTTAAAATATAGCAAGGATGAAACTGGATACATCCTATATAAATTAAAAATAAGAAAAAATATTTGAAAATGGGCACGATGAAACTGGTTATATCCTGCCTATTTTACATTTTTATCCATTTAAACAGTATCAAAATTTAACTGCCCATTTCACCCAGAAATTGTTGATTTTGGTCTTTTTAACCGATTTTGTGAAAAAAAATTATCCTTTCACCAAGGCACCGTAGACTCTTAGACAACGGATTAGACTCCCTATTTCACAACTTAAACCCAATGAGGTGTCATGATCTTTGACCTATACGTAAAATTAGTCTTGAACCAAATATTCCTGGAATTGTACGAAAGATCACTTTTAGCGGAAATGATACACACGCGACCGTGTTGTACCGAGTAAGAGAGAATGAGTGGTCCCCTGACCCGTGGATTTAGCAGGAATGAGTTTAATGTGGATCCCACCCCTCTCTCACTCGGTATAACCCGTGAAAAATAAATTATTTCTACACTTTTAATTAATATCGAGGTAATTGTAAACAATGATAAAGTTATTATATGATGATATGACCTGATCTCGAAACTCGTCAGCACTAAATTCTTGATGGATAAGAAAAAAGGAATGAAAAATTTAATGCCTTGAGTGCACAGCCTGTACACACCACACATCATAATCTCAAAAGGCACAACCCACAGTTTGAGAAATAGCTCTTTTTTTTCTATCTATCTGTGTTGATATTGCTACAGGAATCAAGCAGCTGAACACCTATATGGTTACTCTGCATCTGAAGTTCTTGGTAGGCATATTAAAGACATCATGCTTGATGCAGCAAATGAAATAAATCGCAGGAATAAGTCAGGGGAAAACTGGACAGGATTGTTCCCTGGCAGGAATAAACAAGGACGACTGTTACAATTTCTTTCCACCAATACCCCATTCTATGATGATAGGGGTACTTTGGTAGGGTTTCTTTGTGTATCAAGTGATTCACATCCTTTTCGAGAAAACATAGTAGTACCAGTTTCTTTCAGTGAAAATCCTTCAAAGAGTGATTCGTATCCCAGCTCTAGTTGGCTGCATAGAACTGGTCTCAAAACAACTAGCCCTGACTGTGATTCTCAGCACAAACCTCTGCAAGATATCGTATCTTCCATAACATCAAAACCAGTAAGTTTTGATCCTTTGATGGCTACGGGAAAGCCAGCGAAAACAGGGATTAACCTAATAACTCCTAGGGTGAAAGGAATATTTTGGCAGCAGAAAAGCCAGCAAAAACAGGTGGTAGAAACTAACCTGCTTGGTGGAAATGAAGCCTCTAATTCCTTGTTCTATACTTTTGACTCGGAAAGAACAAGTAGCTTGGGCATATGTGGTACTAGTAGTAGCCTCACAAGCTGTTCTCGCCATAAATTTTATATGGAAGCAGACTCTTCGAGTTATGATATCCCGTGGGGCGACTTGACTTTCGGTAAACAAATTGGGCGAGGTACTACATATTTCATTACTGATAAAACTTTTTCCTTTTGTGATACTTTATCAACTATGAAGTTTTTTCGGATCTTTTAATTTCTGTTTGATGGGTCTCAGGTTCATATGCAACTGTGTATAGTGGTCTATGGCATGGCTCGGTAAATCTCTTTCCTTCTTTTTTTTTTTTTTTTTTGATTGGTCAATAGGAAAGATTCATCGAAAAAGAGGTACTTAAGGGGTACCTCAACCCAATATACAACCGACACAAAATAAGGAGACCGAATTTGGAATCGATCATCCAAAGAAAAGAACAAAGAACAAAAAGCAAAATGGGAATAATTAAGAACCAAATGCCTCGTATGCAACTCAAAGCGACCGATAGAAAATACGAGTCCTGCAAAGCTATCACCGTGTTCGCCGTCGAACTCAACATTTTAGTTTTTGACTCCGCCTAAAAATAAGCTTGAATCTTAATATCTCGAATTAGACTTTCCAAATTTCTCTTTTTGAGATTGAAGATTCTAGAATTCCTTTCTTTCCAAATGCACCACCATATAACAACCGGTAAGTTGTTCCATATACGGTCAAGTCTTTCATCACCCCAATCGTGACTCCAAGTTTTTATAGTTTCGGAAATATTACTATCGTAATTCCAATTGAAGTTGCATACTTCAGAGAAATAATTCCAAACTCTCTTTGTTCGCCAACGATCATAGAATAAATGGACACTTGTTTCATCTACTTCATCACAAAACCGGCACTCCATATCCACATCCATACCCCTTCTAATAAGTTGTCCATCGTCATCAACCTTTCTTGGTATAGAAGCCATATAAAAAAGTTTACTTTTTACGGATAATGACGACTCCAAATGATCTCACTTGGAAAGCTAATATCTCCTTGGTCACAAAGAGAATAAAACCCACATTTAACTGTATAAGTATCAACCGTATTGTTTCTATCCACCATCCACAATCTAGAGTCCACGGCCCCTTCTTGAATATTCACCACTTCTAGTAAAGAGTTTATAGAAGCAATCTCCCTCATTATAGCTTGAGAATATCTACTTCGGGACATGAACTTCCATTTGATGTCGTTACTTGAGATCTCATATAACCTAGCCACCACTTTCCCTTTTGTTCTTGAAGCTTCAAAAGCCAATGGAAATCTATTGCATAAGACGGCATCTCCAATCCAAAAATCTTCCCAGAATCTAATTTCATTTCCCGCACCGATCTTATATTTCACATGTTTGTTAAAATCCTCGAGCTCGTTATAAATATTGTACCACAAACTACATCCCTTTGGTCCTTTCGGTTGAAGAGTTTCCAAACCGGTTAATGATTCTCCAAATTTTTTCACAATTATCTTTCTCCAAAAAGCATCCTTTTCCGTTCCAAATTTCCACCACCGCTTTTTGAGGAGCGCCGAGTTCATGAATTTAGACTTCCGGATTCCAAGACCACCTCCTTCTCTAGATTTTACGATTATGGACTGCCCGACATTATGAATTCTTTTCTTGTTAGAATCATCATCCCAAAGAAAATTTCTTACTATCTTATCAATCATATTTGTAATGGAGCATGGTGCAAGAAAGATTGATAAATAATAAATGGGAAAACTAGCCAAAACACTTTTGATGAGAGTCAACTTACCTCCTCTTGATATTGATCTCCCATTCCAAGAGGAAAGTCTCGTGTAACATGATTCAATGATCTTCTCCCACTTGCGAGTGCCACTAACTTTATCACCCAAAGGAAGACCGAGATAAATACTTGAAAAACTTGACGTCTTGCACCCCAACATATTAGCAAGTTTATCAATGTATTCAATGAGAGATACTCCAAACAAGAAACTTTTAGCAAAGTTGATTTTTAAGCCCGAGGTTAACTCAAAACATAGAAGTAAATACCGAAGAGAATCTACTTGTTCACGCTTCGCATTGAGAAAAACAATGGTATCATCGGCAAATTGGAGATGGTTAACTTTAGTTCCCTCGTTCTTCACCGAGAAACCGAAAATTTTACCAACTTCTTGTGCCTTACTCAGTATATGACTCAATACCTCTCCAAAAATGGTAAAAAGAAAAGGAGAAAGAGGATCACCTTGACGAATACCCTTCTCACTACCAAAAAACCCATGAGTGGTACCATTCACAAGAACCGAAAATTTTGAATAAGATAAGCAATTCCGTATCCAAGCACGGCAAACGCCTACAAATCCCATTTTAAATAAGACTTCATTTAAGAAGTTCAAATTCACATTATCAAAAGCCTTCTCAAAATCTAATTTGCACACCAACCCCGACAATTTTTGACAGAGCACATTCATTTGCTATCAAAACTCCATCTAAAATTTGACGCCCTTTAATAAAGCTAGATTGAGTAGGAGAGATCAAAATAGGAAGACATACCTTTAGACGCTCCGCTAAAACTTTGGAAATAATTTTGTATACACTTCCTATGAGGCTCATAGGCCGAAAATCCTTCACCTCCTCCACACCGATCTTCTCTCGAAACACCTTCATCAAATCTTCTTTGATAAACTCTCACCCAACAATATACAATTTCATAGGGAAGCCATCCAGACCCGGAGCTCTATCTACTCCCAAATCATGAATCGCTTTCTTCACTTCTTCTTCACTAAAAGGCCTCTCTTACCAAACTCTAGAATTCTCATCAATACTCTTTAAGCACATATCTTTAATTCTTGGTCTATGATTAGATACTTCCTTAAAAATCTACCTCAAAGTGATTTGCAATGCCTTCTTGTTAGAATACGGGCATCCAACTCAAAACCAATTGTCAATGAGTGGAGATGCCCTAAGAGATTATAAACCGCGGGATCATAGATAACCCAACAATGTGGGACTAATAATCTAAACACGCCCCCTCACGTGTAGCCTCGTTGGGTCTAACACGTGGACAACAATAGATCGAGTAAAGCGGAGTAAAGGTGCGGTCAAATGACTAGACACAAATAGCCTTCTCTGATACCATGTTAGAATATGGGCATCCAACTCAAAACCAATTGGCAATGAGTGGAGAGGCCCTAAGGATTTATAAACCGCATGATCTTAGGTTACCCAGAAAATGTGGGACTAATAATCTCAACACGCCCCCTCACGTGTAGCCTCGTTGGGTCCAACACATGGACAATTAAATAGGGTGACGCGGAGTAAAGACGCGGTCTAATGACTCGTCGCAAATAGCCTGCTCTGATACCATGTTAGAATACGGGCATCCAACTCAAAACCAATTGGCAATGAGTGGAGAGGCCCTAAGAGATTATAAACCGCAGGATCATAGATAATCCAACAATGTGGGACTAATAATCTCAACACTTCTTTAAACTCATATCAGTAGGATTCGATTTGTTAGACAATATTATCAGGTGTGAAAATGCTTAGGTAGTCAGTCCCGTTAGCAGAAAATTAGAAATTTAAACAGAAAGGAGAGTTTTTGACACACGACCTACGAATCCTTCCTAGGTTTACGTCGTACCCGACTAAATGCCTTGTTTATATATACAAATGTGACAAACAAGACAGGTAGGTAGGTTCTAGCATTTGTGACCCATCTTGACCATGGCATTGTGCAGAGGAAGTGTATTTAATTTAATTTATCATGCTATTAGAAGGAACTCATTTTTGCTTCTTGCAGGATGTTGCGATAAAGTTATTTTTCAACTTGGACTACTCAGAAGACCTGCTACGTTCCTTCAGAGAAGAGGTTGTTTGTGAACTCGTGCTAAGTTTATCATCTAATACTACAATGGTTTGTAGAAAGTTCCGAAGAGAGCACTAAGTTTGTCTTTGTGCTTCCAAGGAACTTGGTGTGAATTTATTGTTGCGTTTTCATATTTCTGTCTTCTGTATATATATATATATAATTAGGATAGATTTTTATGCGTACCTGGTAAAGAAATAGATATAACAAGCAGCGGCCTAAAAGTCTACTTCTGTACGAAGGTGTCACTGATGAAAAGGCTCAGGCATCCAAACGTGGTACTCTTTATGGGGGAAGTAACTTCACCTGAGTACCTATGTATCGTAACTGAGTTCCTCCCACGGTTTGTGCTCCACTTTTACTCCCGGTTTCTATTGTGTGTGTACACCATTTGTACAATTCTACTTACTGAGCCAATAACGCTCCTGTTGCAGTGGAAATTTGTTTCAATTGCTACGACATCACACTCCTACATTAGATTGGAAACGGCGTGTGCAAATGGCTTTGGACATTGTGAGTGTTGTTCCTTACAACGTTTTTACCGAGGTAAGTTAATTTCATATGGAACAGATTGCCAAATCCCATTTCTAATTCATTATCGTTTTCTGGCTTGTAGGCACGAGGTATGAATTACCTTCACTATCGCAACCCACCAATCGTTCACCGTGATTTGAAGTCATCAAATCTTTTGGTTGATAAGAACTGGACTGTGAAGGTAATTACTTCTTATAATGTTCTAGAATAAGCATGGTTTTCTAGTATATATGTAGAGACATCCTTGACTCACCTCCTTGATATTGTTCTTGCTGTAGGTGGGTGATTTTGGTCTCTCACGACTCAAACATGCAACATTTCTAACAACAAAGACTTGGAAAGGAACGGTAATAGATTTCATAGCATTGCTTTAGTTCTTTGTTTTCTGCTTCTGTAGGTTTTGTATGAGATAAAACATTCACAATGGGGTCCGTCGTTGGATCATTAATTTTTACCTATTCTTTTATGTCATTGTGTTTGCAGCCACAGTGGATGGCTCCAGAGGTAATTCGTAATGAGCCAGCGGATGAGAAGTAGGCATTTAAGTTCTGTAATTTCTTTGTTTTTAGGATGCCATTCTTCCATTTCTGGTGATTAACAAACTTTTATATTCTATTAACTAATACATGGGAAACTTAGGTCTGATGTATATAGCTTCGGAGTTATACTATGGGAGCTTGCGACGGCAAAAATCCCATGGGATGGCCTGAACCAAATGCAGGTATGTTATTACGCAACATATGATCATTTAGTACTCTTGTACTCCAATTAGTATCTTTCAATCTCTTGTTTACGGTTCTGGAGGGGAATTATGTAGGTGGTTGCTGCGGTAGGATTTATGGACAAACGCAACGAGATACCTAAAGATATTGACCCTCACTGGGCATCTCTAATCGAGAGTTCCTGGAACAGGTGCTTATTTAACAACATGCTTTCTATTCAACTATTTCTGTTTCTTTCTGGACTATACATAATTTAAGTTTTACTCTCACTTGACACCTTAGTGACCCAAAATGCCGGCCAACATTTAAGGAACTACTTGAAAGGTTGAAAGATCTGCAGAGACGTTATCTCGTTTCAAAGCCCAAGAGAATTCCTTGTTGAATTATCGTCGCCGACTGTCTAGAACTATCTTGAATGTAAAAACTTTACCTTCCTCAGAGTGGCGAATCTAGCTGATAACAAGGGTGTGCACTTGTTACCCCTACCCACTGGGCTCCCAAGCCTAAATTTCCCAGCCCAAAATTTCCTCCAAACCTAATTTTACTTTCTTGCTACTCCTAACAAGACTTTGCTTCCCCTTAGTCTAGTTTCTAGACTCGCCACCATATTTAAATTTAGATATTGTGGATGTAGATTTGGTGTTTGCAGAAGATATTGTGCATGTATGCCCAGAAAAAAAATAAAACTATAAAAGTGTGATGAACCAAATTGTACTTTAATTTAATAATCCTTAAGGGAAAGAGTGTATATAACCCATGAGTCAGATCAAGCCAACAAGAGGTATCACGCAAGAAAACCCCTTATCACTATACATTTTCATCATCTGTGTAGAAATTTTGTCGTCAAATCTTGCGCAGCTGAGGATAAAGGGCAACCTAAATGACTTCGAATCTCAAAGGACACAAGACCCGCTCAGCCCTTGATGTATGCTGATGATGATTTGCTAATCACCTACTCAGCAGACCCAAAAATTTATGAGAACCTGAATAAAGTGTTGCACTGCTATTCAACTTCAGCAGGTTAACTAATTATTTTTTTTTCTTTGCTAGGCTAGAGCAGGACCCAGGCCCCTATCTAAATCCATCCAGTTGGACTAGTCCTACTGCTAGACCCAACTCCGCCAAACCCCTCCATACAAATAATTTAAATACAAATGTCTATGGTGGGGATCGAACCCCTGACTTCCTCCTTACTGGAGTTGATGGGATACCACTAAGCCAGGCCCGGTTTTGAGGCCCGTCAAGTTGTGCTCTTGCACAAGGTGAAACTTTTTTAGGGCCCAATACTCTTGGGTAGTTCAATTATTTTTTTTTAAAAAGGACGACAATACATACGGAAACTGAAATTTAACTTCTCCTAAACAAAGGGGTTGGATCAAATTATCGCTCAAGAGGATCTCAAAACGACTCAAACTTCCGCTCAACCCTAGAGGATCTCAACCCAAGTCGAAGCATATCCTTTGTTTCCATTCAGAGCATCCATAACAATTAACGTTAGTTTAGTTTTGCATTCATGATTCGTTATTCATAAGTAGCATAACCCGTTGACTAGAATTTTGTTTCCATTCAGTTTCAGTACTTATTACTTATGTTAAATTCTTGTTTGGATCCGGTATGTTAATGTGTTTCCTAATCAATGGGTTCATGATATAATTCATGATCATGCTATAGATGAAAATGTACATGTCCCTGATGATGCAGGGCACAAGGAAATTGAAGGTGATTTGAGCACTGGACAAGAAGAACTAGCAAGTCAATGGGTTCCTTGACCGTGAACATTCGTGACCATAGAGCAGATTTCATTACGAAAAAATATAATGTGTATGTAGGGGAAAAATTTTATATCGATGGGCGTTTCGGGTTTTTTCGTACAAGGTCATATAAATGTCAGAGACGGTCCTGCACTGAGCTATGTTTTTGGATCCAAGTTAACTAATTATTGTGGCATTGATTTTATGTGAAAATGTTTAGTTGGATGGGAAAACATTGTTTAAGTGAATGCCTGGTTTAAGATATTGGCTTTGATATCGTCTATCCATAACTATACCACCTCATTGACACATTGGTTAAAAAAATTAGGATTCTAGGAGTTTTAGAAAATATAAATGTCTATCCTATATGGATTTATACATTTTCCTCCCGATGCATTCTATTCATTTTATGAAATGGAAAGAACTTTCTTCAAAGAAGCCCTTATGTATTTTGCTGTCCGTGGATCTTCATGAGCTTGTTAGCTGTAGGCTTTTATTATATCTTTAGCCTTTGCATATCAAAAAACAAAAAGTAAAAAAGAGTTATTTTTCACTTTGATACAGAATCTCATCATGGGTACGACTATCATTGTTCACTACTTTACATAATAAATTCACATGCGATATGGAGGATCCACTCACACTTTTATTTTTACACTATCTCACACTTTGAGTGTCTATGTTCCTAAAAAATCCTAATCGGTAAAGGATTTGAAGCTAATATTTTGGGGATATGTTACTCTTGTAAAACTCTATATACCGATCAAAAATTAGTACATTCTGAAATAACAAACCTCGCAACCTACCGATCTTAATTTTAACGGTTGAAAATCCGTTAATTTTCGACGGCTAATTTTTAAAGTGGAAGATATTGTTGTTATATATTTCGGAATATCCTCATTTTTGATAAGAACCTAGAACTATATAGGAGGAACGTGTCACCAAAAAGTTAGCTTCAAACTCGCTACCATTTTGAATTTTTTAGGACAAAAAACATCCAAAATATGAGATAGTGTGAAAATAGAAGTGTGAGTGGATCCTCCCTCTTTACATGCTTGTCTGTGTTTTATTTTTCCTTCACATCTACGCTATGTATCACCTAATATGCACATGCCTTTCTCACACTCAATAACATTACCGTGAAGTGGCACTCAATAGACAAAAGTTAATCATTCTCATGACTCATTCTTGCAGAAGTGACAAAGTTAATCAAGAATGAGTGATGATAATGATTTAACTTAACTTTAGTGATTCTCCACAGGTGACTCACATCACAATGGACAAAACGTGGGGTCATTCCGTATCCGACAACACGTACAGAGTGTGAATTCGTGCACACTCCTTAACGAGTGTATATTTCACATTTTAATTTCTACCCTTGATTTAATTTAGGAAGTTATGTAACGAGGGTCGTGATTCTAAACATGGAGGATAATTGGGCCATTAGTTAAACAATCAACCAATCAGAAGAATATGTGAAATATACACTCGTTAGAGAAGTGTGAACAAATTTGGACTCCGCGGAAATAAGGTCATTCCGTATACACGTACAACGAAGATTAGCGGTGAATTGTGATTAAGTCTTCTCAGTTTCCACATATTTTCAAGGCTACTAAAAAAGTACCGGTTTATTGGGAATAATATCAAAATTCATGTAAAACAAACTAGAGAGTCCTTTGTTCTATGTGAATCTTGATACCTCCCCAGTAATCTAGCACCCATTAGCAATATCACATTTTGTAACTACTGGAAATCCAATAATACACCCAAATGGAAATGAGATAATTCTAAGACATAACTCAAGTGAACGAAATAGTAATGTTGCTTTATTATTAGATCGAGATGATGATGATATTACAAGTATTGAAACTTACAAGAACCCTAATTTACTTTTTTCTCAACATGACCTCTCCAAATACCAAAAATCCCACCCTTTAACAATGAACCAAGATCTCTATTTATAAGCAAAACTAAGTAATGAAGTACAACTCATTTTACTTTGCCGGTAATCACACAATTCACGTGATTCTGATTTATACTTCGCCCAAGCCATTTTTCAATAAAGTTATTCCATTCTTTTCGCCGATAACTTCGGTAACTTGTCGGTACAGCTGCCCCATTTCTTGCTCAACAATTCATCTTCATATGAGACTATTATTTACTTTGTCACGCTGCTTCTTCGTTAACTACTTTCTCGCTCGATCACCTTTATCTCGCTTGTGGGTTATCTATACTCATTTCGCAGATCTCTTATTCAGAGTGGATTCATACTTCGCAGATCTAATCTCGGAAAAGTAATTGTGACACTTGATTTGACTTATCACTAACATTCATCCTCGGGGTTGATAAAAGATCTTCTGTCTAAGATTCACTTCGTCTATTTCGTGCACCCTCGTTCGACCACGTGGCGAGTAAGATTTATGTACCTACATTTTTCCTTTTCTCATTCCATTCCCAAGGAGTAAGGTCGGAAAGAGAACTCTGCATTAAATTCGTAACTGACACGTTTCCGCTATTCTCGCTTCCATGTTCCCCACGATCTTTGTAACTGCTCATAACTGGTTCCACTTCCTCCACCGTTCCAATGACCTACCTTTGCCGGTTACTTTCTTCCCTACTATAAATACCTCATTCTTTTCCCCTGTAAGGTTTTTTCATTCTTCATCTTCTTCTCTTCTGCTATCTCTCTGCTACTACCTCCGCAAGTTCTTCTTTGGTAACCTTCTCTATTTTCAGATCTTCAAGTTTTTTAATTTTATAAAGCGATGGCTCCCAAGAAGATTCCATCTCCAACAGCATCTAAAACACTAGAGGACTTTCAGGACGATTTTTCGAAAAAGGGTTTAACTTTAACTTCAGCAACTGATTCTTCGGTTTCTCCTCCCATTACTGCAGACAAGTTCATGGAGTTGAACTACCGATGGATCATCTCGGAGACTTGGTCCTCCACCAGAATCACCATCACTCTAGGTCAACTGAAAGCAGGTCTTTCCTTTCCTCTATATGATCCAACCACCCCTTTTTTCTACGAGATTTTGACCAAGCTCCAGCGAGGTGTTTAACAGTTGAGCGAAAACGCAATTCGTATTGTGAACGAATTCGTGTTGCGTTCAAAGAGTGGTCCTTCTCAGATTCCGTTAGTCGCGAAGGAATTTGATCATAAAGACTACAACATTGATTCCTTCGTCTTGAATTATACTGATAAAACCCTGACTACGAGGAAGTATCAAGAGTGGGGCGTTAATCTCACTCGGAAACACATGGACGACCCCTCTAAAGCTCTTATTCAAGATATTGAGCGTTTCGGTCATGCGAGGAATGATCGACTTCGCTTTTCTAATGACGAATATTGGATGATGCTTCCCCTGATCGCTGAAGGTCCTTTGATCTTGGGAGTTGATGAAAATGGCAAAGCTCATACTGGTCCTCTTCTTGAGCATCTCCATCTCGCAACTTATGAACCTGGGAGGCTCCAATGAACTGGGGTAAGTTTTGTTTTCCTTCTAACTCGCCTGCTTTTCGTCTATAGCATCTCTAACTCTATTCTCACCGTTATAGTATCCACTTCCTCCTCCTGGTTTACTTAAAGACCGTAAGAAGAAGAAGTCCACCGCTGAGTCCCCTGCTTCTGAACAGGTATTGTTCAATTGCTTCACTTCCTTTCTTTCATAGTTTTATCATTTTCTAACTTCATACTTCGCAGGAGGATGAGCCTGTGGACCCTCAAGCTGCTGCAGGATGTACTATAGGTCAGAGGAAACGTGACCGTCCTTTGATACCTTCAAATGCTAATAAGGTATTTCGCCTTTCATACTTCGTGGATTCCGTTTTGTGTCATTCACTAACTTCGCAAGTTTATAGGATGGTACTTCCACTCTCCTTCAGCCAAAGATCCTCCAAAGCGTCAACGTAGGGTCTTGGATTTAGCTACTCTAATCCAAATCAAGGGTTCTAAAGGGGCTACCAGTCAGTCTGCTCCTCCTTCTCCTCCTAAACATCAACCAGTTGATCCTCCCCGCGAAGTCATTCCTCCTCAATCATCCGATGGTGCGAAGTCCTTTTTCTCTATTCCAACTATTGTTGTGGATGATTCGCCAGAAAAGTCGTCCAAGGATAAGGAGGAGAAGAGTAAAGACAAGAGGATGGTCTACGAAGTAGAAGATACTGCCTATATCCCTGACATGGATTTTTTGAGGAAGATCTTTATCACGACTCGAGAGAATGCTTCTCTTAGATTACCTGTTCCTGAATCTCTTGCTTCTTTTAGTTCTGATACCTTCTTGGCTGAGGATCAGTCTTTCATAGTGAATGCCTCATTGAACCTCTCTCTTCAGCAACATGCTGCTATAATGGGCTTGGCGAGTTTTAAAACTTTTCTTTTATAATATCTCGAAAACCCTTTTCTAATTCGTTGTTTATTTCGCAGGAGTTCAATCGCCATATGGCTCAGCTCGTTGAGACCAGAATGTTTCGTGAGCAACTGAAGATCTCTGGTGCTCGCATTCGTGAGCTTGAAAGGCTATTTGCTGAGGAGAAGGAGTATTCATCCAAGCAGGAAAATAAGGATGATGAGCTTCGCAGTAAGTTCCCTTCTCTTATGTGTTTAATTCTTGCCTTAGCTTTATTTTTATTGTATTTTGTTTTACTTCTCGTCAAGCTCGATATATGAAACATCAAATGGCTGCTTCCGAGGCGACCGACTTGCTCGAAGGCACCCGCTTGGAAAACTTAAATCTTACATCCCAAATCAATAGTTATGTGACTGAGAATGAGATTTTGAGTGAAAAGGTTGAGATATTGTTTCTTCAATCTGACCGTTTGTCTACTAAATCTACAAACAACGAGGAGTTAAACTTTCATCTTCATAAAGAGAATGAGGGTTTAAGGGTTCAGCTACAACGAGTTGGTAACCTTCTTACTACTTCGCGGAATCTTCACTCTTCGTCACTGGCTCAGATTAAACGATTGGAAGAAGATAAAGCCTGCATAATTAAAAGAAAGGATAAGTATGAAGCTGATCTTCGCAGATCTCGCAACGAAGTTATTGATTTGAAGTCTGAAAATGATAAGTTGAAGAGCAAAATGACTTCTCTTTTATCTCGCTTAGAGAGGATTAAGGGTAAGAAGAAGGATACGGTTTCTAAAAATAAATATATTGAACCTTTGAAGAGTGGGAAACTCGTTATTAACCCTTCTGACGATGATAAATCTGAATCCAGTCACGGTATAGGATGGGATAATTCGTATCATGAACTTTGCATCCAACTTGAAGCTGCGAGATTCGAGATTTCTAGACTTGACCATCTTAACGCTAATACCAAAAAGACTTTGGGTTCTGTTATTTTTCAGAAGGAAGGTAGTTTTAGGTGTTTTAGGTAATCTCCCTTCTGCATCATATTTCACTTCTTAAGTTTTCTCACTTGTTTCTTTTATTCTTCGCAGAATCTGAGCAGCATTACAAGAATCAAGTTCTTCATCTATCTCGCCAAAGGGATGAGTTGGATAAAGAGGTCTCCGACCTCAAGGAGGATATGAAGTATTTGAACGAGGACTTTGTTAACATGGAGAAGGATGCTGCTAAGGTTGTGAAGATTACTTGCAAAAATGCTCAAGATGCCAAGGTCCAGCTCTTCAATGAATTCTGTGATTCTCGTGGGATTCCTCGTGTGGCTCTGGATCTCGAAGTATTTTCCGATGAGGAACCTGCCGATGACAAGAAGGCTCCTTCTGACGAGGATGATAATGATGAAGATACCGAGACTGACGAAGATATTGAGACTGAGAATTCTAAGGGTAAAGCTCCTTTGATTACTAAGGTTGCTGACATTCCTTCTTCTTCGACAAATCTTCCTGATCAATCTCGTGATGCTGACAATGTTGAAGTTGAAACCGTTGATGCTGGTGGTGGTGCAGAGGTGAAAACTGATGGTACTGGTGGTGATGTCTAGGAGGAATTCGTCCAAGTTGTTCATATTCAGAAATTACCTCTTCAATCTTGATTCCTTGTCCTTGTTGATTCTTTACTTTTGACATCTTATCTCTTCTAACATTCTCCTAAACTGGGCGCTCCCAAGCTTGGGGGCATAATACTTTGGTTTTGCTTCAATGTATTATTCTTTTGCTTTCACCTGTCTCAAAATCCTCAAAATTCTCATTGCATATGATTAGTTGTAACTTATCATGATTAGGGTATACTTAATTTTGAAAGCAAAAATATCAATATCTCTGGCATGCGAATTGATCTTACACATATAGTATATACTTGCGAAGGAAATACTCAAAAGAATAAAAATTATAAAAATATATTCTTGCCTCTTATTCTTTTGTGGAATTCCGAAGCATACCTGTGTTTCTTTGTGGATTACCTTATTATTTCGTGCAGTATTCAGATTGATAGTCTTGCCTCTTGTTCATGGGCCTGATCTCGCTGTAGTTTTGTAGTTTATCCATACTTTGTTGTATTCTGCCTTTGCATGTGATATTTGTTTTTCGTAATTCGTCCTTTCCTGCAATATTAGTTTCACTTCGTAGTAATAATGTATTGTATAAAATGATGCCTTTGTTTTTTGCTTTCGGTTTATAATTTGCCTCTTGTTTTTCATGTTATGTTGCCTCTTGTTTTATTTTCCCTCATCCTTGCTTGCAATTGCGAACTGTTACTATGAGGTCTTATTGTGCCTCCTAGTTAAGGTCTTATTGTCTTCTACAGGTACGCATAGGGTCTTACCATCCTGAAAAGGTCTCAACGTGCCCCGTTTCTTCTGCTGGTATGCCTCTTGTCTTCGGTCTTCCTTGGAGTCTTCTGTCGATTATTATTTGCAGGTCTTATTTCGCCTCCTAATTAAGGTCTTAGTATGCCTCACCTCGTTGTTCAGGGCATTCTTTCGGCGAAGTCTCAGGCGTTCTTTATTCTTGCGAATTAAAGATCCATCAACCTCGCCTTAGCTCTCGTGTCGAGGTCCTACTTCGCGATAATACGACAGGCATAATTATTCCCATGAATAATATCCCCGTGATATTGTCGTCTTTTGGGTCACTCAGCTCCCTAATCTGGAGGGTGTCGTCCCTTTATATTCCTCCTGATTGTCCCTTGGTATCAGTTGTTTTCGTGACTTCTTATCCCTTCGCCAATATGGCTCATGGTTACGAAGTCACACCCTAGGTGGGGTTTCTTTGGGACCGAGTGCAGGATCATGCCAGGCCATCTACTATTTCCACTGGCTATGTCCCGACACCCCTTACTGAAGGCCATCATAAAAGGGACCCTCAGCGGATAGGTCTTATCATTGCCTTATTTATCTCTCTGAGAGTTGTTCATGACATGTGTTAGGTCTTATTATTGCCTCTTGCACTTTCGTACGAACTAGGGTGCACGCCGTGGATTCTCAGCCTTCCTAGGCGAAGGTTTTAAAGTTTCCATAAAAATCGTTTTATTTCGTGGGTCTTATCAGCCTCCTAATGCGGGGTCTTACTTTTCTATTTAAAAGGTCTTATTTTTCCCGAATATTTTTTTTTCGTGAATCATGTAAAAGATATTTCATTATGTTTCTTCTGCTGACGAGTACATACCTTTTTCTTTTATTTTTATTATTCGCTAGTACATTTCATTGCTATGGATAATACTTTTTGATATAAACCGGATTCCATGGGTGGTCCAGCCTGCTATCTTGCCTTTCTACTTCGACATATATAATATTTCCTTCACCATTTGTGTCTTTGTCTCGGCAATCTGCGAGTTCATAAGCTCTGTTACCTAAAACTCTCTTCACGATATTCGGGCCTTCCCAAGTGGGTTCCAACTTTCTTCCTGGGCCCTTTTGGTAAGGTGGGATTCCACGCAATACCAACTCTCCTGGTACAAAGCTTCGTTCTTTCACTCTTTGGTTGCACTCCCGAGATATCCTTTGGTGATAGTTTGTCATATGTTGTAGTGCGATTTCTCTGTTCTCCTCCAAGTCATCCAACTTCGTAAGAATTATATCTGAATTAAGGCCCTTTATCCATGCCTCTTGTTTAGTTGTGGGAATGATGATCTCAGTAGGTAACACTGCCTCTACTCCATATGTCAAACAGAAGGGGGACATTCCCGTCGCATTTCTCCTTGTCGTCCTCTATGACCATAGCACATTCGGGACTTGCTCGCACCAGCCTTTATGATGTCCTTCTAACTTTTTCTTTAACGTAGTTGCTATCGTCTTGTTCGTTTCCTTCGCCTGCCCATTACTTTGTGGATATAACGGAGTTGACTTTAACCAATTTTATTTTAAATGCATTGAACAACATCTTCACGTTTTCCCCCTCAAATCGCTTCCCATTATCAGAGACGATTTCCATAGGAATCCCGAATCTACATATGATGTGCTCAAGAATAAAATCATATACATCACCATATCGTGTGTGCTGCAACGGCTTAGCTTTGACCCACTTCGTGAAATAGTATGTGGCTACTATCAAATATCTTCGCTGCTTACTCCCATTCACGAATGGTCCTACAATATCTATGCCCCACATGGCGAATGGACATACACTTAGTATAGAGTTTAAACTCGTGGCTGGTGCATGTATTTTTTTACCAAATCTTTGACATGCCTCGTATCTCGTGGCAACATTCTTTGCATCGTTATGCATGTGTGGCCAAAAATACCCTTGTGCCTTAGTTTTGTGAGCCAAAGATCTAGTGCTACTTTGATTACCAGTGTTACCATAGTGTATTGCCTTCATTATTTCAATTTCATCTTTCTGCGACAAACATCTCAACAGCGGACCCAAAAATGACCTTCGATAGAGGATTCCTTCTCGCAATTCATAGTTGGTGGCTCTCCCTTTGATTTTATGTGCTTCAAACCTGTCACGAGGTAAATCTCCTTTTTTTCCAAATATCTATAAGTGAGAGTTCCCCAATCTTCCTCCTCTAGCTCTATTATTGCCTTCTCATATTCTATGAGCAAGATCTCTCCATCTTCTAGTTCTTTGCTTACTGATGGTTTCATTAATCGATCAATACAGATATTCTTAGTTGAAGAATCGATAATCATTGAAGCTATAAAAGTCAACGCATCAGCGTGCCTGTTAATATCCCTGCTTACATGTCTCCATATTATGATTGGTATCCGCGAAGAATATTCTTTTACGAGTTGTAGATATTTGTGCATTACGGGGTCGCTTGCATTGTATCTTCCTTCAATTTTTCTAACCACCAACTGTGAATCATTGGTTATCCTTACTTCGTCTAGTTCCATTCCATTAGCTATTCTTAAAGCTTGTACCACTGCATCATATTATGTCTCGTTGTTGGTTGATTTGTACTCTAATCGAAAGCAATAGACTACTCTGGCCCCTCATGGCGAAGTAAATACAATTCCCATACCTCCTCCTAAGCTATTCGAAGATACATCTACGAATATTTACCACCTCCTCGGATGGTTCTCTTGGAGTAGGTCTTTCGGGTATAATTGTTCTTCTTCCATATCCATCATCTCCTCTACTCCTTCATCTTCTGAGGGAAATTCAGCTAGGAACTCTGCGATTATGTGTGACTTCGTTAAAGTTTGAACTTCGTATTTAAAACCGTATTGATCAATTCGAGTGTTCCATCTTTGATTCTCCCTACTCTTTTTGTGTTCTTCAACACTGATTCTATTGGGACCCTTGTTAGCACTTTAATTTTATAAGTTTGGAAATAAGTCCGCAATTTTTCTGCTGCATATACCAATGCTAGTATTAACTTCTCAATTTTCGGATAATTTCTCTCGGCATAATTAAAAGTATTGCTAACATAAAATATTTGTTTTCTACTCCTTCATCAGAGCGAAGTAGCACTGCACTGAGGGCATTTGATGTGGCCGCGAGAAAAATCGATAATTCTTCGTCGGGTTCCGATTTTTTGGAGGATAGCCAGATTGATCAGGTATTACTTTATGCTCTGCAAATCTTGCTCGCACTCCTATGTCCATGTAAATTTTGCTCCCTTCTTCAAAATATCGAAGAAATGTTTACACTTGTCTGAAGACCTTGAAATGAACCTTCCTAAGGCTGCCAACTGTCCATTTAACTTTTTCACATCTTTTATGGTAGCTTGGGATGGCATATCCAATATGGCTTGAACCTTAGATGGATCCACCTCAATTCCTTTCTTCGATATTATATGTCCTAATAACTTTGCTGATTCGACTCAAAAGATGCACTTCGCAGGGTTTATCTTCATCTTGTATGCTCTCATCTGCTCAAAAATCTCCTTGGAGTCTTCCACATGATCTCATGTCTCCTTGGTCTTTACAAGCATATCATCGACATACACCTCCAGCTTCGTGTGTACCATTTTGCGAAGATTTTTTTCTACCATTTGTTGGTATGTGGCCCCTGCAATCTTTAATCCAAACAACATTCTCGTATAGAAATATAATCCTCTCGGAGCGAAGAAAGCTGTGTGCTCCTGATCTTCTTCTGCAAGCTGTATCTGATTATAGCCCGAATATCCATCCATCAATGAGAGCCGATTGTATCCCGATGCTGATTCCACCATCTAAGGTATGTTTGACAAAGGAAAGCCATCCTTTAGACAAGCGGTGTTCAAATCACTGAAGTCTATGCATATTCGTATTCCTTTGTTCTTCTTTAGCATTATCACCATATTCGCAATCCACACGGGATACTTCACTGGTCGTATAATTCCAGAATCTATCATCTTTTGAAGTTCCTTTTCTATCTGCTCATGATAGGTGGTTGTTATTTTTTGTATTCTCTGCCTTACTGGCTTGATTGCTGGATTGAGATCTAATTTGTGACAAGCGATTAATGGGTCAATCCCTGGCATTTCATTCATTCCTCATGCAAATACATCGCGGTATTCTCGCAGTATCCTTATCAACTTCTCCTCTTCGTCCATCTCTAACTTCGTCCCGATATTCACCATCTTTGGTTCTTCATCGCTTCTTAAATTTATTTCCTTCGTGGGCTCTACTGCTGCGAAATTCATGATTGGTTCACCAAGTGGGGATGGTTCCTTTAATTGTTATAAAGGATCTCCTTCCTTCTCGGGAATCTCACTTGGTATTTCCCACCCTTTTTTTTTCTTGGTCATGTATACCATCAGCCCTTCTTCTTTCTTTGCCTCTAGCACTCTTTTCCTTTGTTCCTTTTTCTTCTTCAGCTTCCCTTCGTAGTTATTGACATCTTTTTCGTTGCAATCTCGTGTATCCTTTTGATCTCCCTTTATCTCGCTAATTCCACCTGGCATTGGGAATCATATTTCTTGATGAAAAGTTGATGCTACCCCTTTTATCTCGTGGATCCAAGGTCATCCTATAAGAGCATTGTAAGGTAACTCTACATCTACCACACACACATTAACCTCCGTCTCTAATTCTCCCGCGAAGATTTTCACAACCAACTCGCCCTTCGGTTTTGATGCAACTCCATTGAACCCGTATATGTTGTAAGTGGATGGCACGAGATCAGAGTCCTTTTAGACCATAGTCTTAAATGCATGATAGAAGAGAAAATCTACCGAACTTCCGGTATCTGCCAAGATTTTGTCCATCGCCCATGTCTTCCTGTCTCTTGTAGGATCATTCTCCCATCGAGAGTGTTTGCCAAAAGTTAAGGTTATGTCCAAGGGATCTGTATGCGAAGCTCCTCCTTCGGGCGTGTCCAATGCTGAAAAGGAGATTGCCCTCTTTTGCCATTCCTCCAATGACCCCTTCTTAGATATGTTGAATATTTCATTTCCATTGAAATCCCTTTTATGCATCCTCTTAAGTACATTATCATGAAAATCTTGGATATTCTTCGCAGAATGAATTATGGAGTTACAATTTGGCCTTTGTGCTCCCCTGTCTATATCAATTCGGTACACCTGCGCCTAATTTTAGTTGTTATCTCGTGGTGGTGGTGGTGGTGGCAATGGTGCTTGATTCTCCAAAAAATGAGCGAGCTTTCCTTTTTAAATTAGACGAAATATTATTCTTCGAACGTTTCTGCAATCGTTTGTATGGTGCCCATGAAAGCGATGATACTTGCAGAACTCGTGACTCCTACTTCATGATGGTGGTTCCATCCCTGGATTTGGTGGGCGGGATTTTCCTCAGTCAATACAATCGCTTCCCATACTCTCTCCACGGTTGTATTGAGTTTCAACAACTTCACATCTTCGAATGCTGGCCTTCTCCCTCCATACTTTTGACTTTGATTATACCATTGTTGGTTTCCTGAGTCGTTACCTCGCGGATCATAGTTTTTTCGCCTTGGTTCTTTGTACCTTGGATGTTGATCAATCCACTCTTGATCTCCACTTTATACTGCTACTAGCTTCGTAGGAATCGCGTTTGATGGCTCTCATTTTTCGTACTTCGAGCCACTCTCTACTACGTCTGTCGTTCTTGGTTAAAGGCGAGAATAGATCGGGATTTCTTCGCTAATCTCCCTTTGCTTCTCCTCCAAGGAAACATATTCCTCTTGGTAGTCTCTCAGTTCATTCATTGTTAACGAATCAGGAAGAATATCTGAGTGTACAAAAGGTCAGTTGGGATCAGGGCGTTCACGAAGGCTAAAATAAAGTTTTTCTCATCAACTCTCCCAGCGAGTTCACTACACACGGTCCTCCACCTCGTCACAAGACTTCGCAGGCTCTCTCAAGGTCTTCTACTTAGATTAAACAAAGTCTCAATTCCTGGCCTCAGCATGTTGTTACTTACATAAGTCGTTAGAAATATCCTTTGCAAGTCTCTGAATGAATAAATTGATCTCTTCGGCAATCCATCAAACCAAGCAAATGCTTCTCCGGTTAGGCTTGCAGGAAAATACTTACACAGTACTGCTTCATTTTGTGCCTATTGCATCAAGGATAGGTGTATTGCTTTAAATGTTGTACTGCATTTTCGGACCCACTGAATATACTTCCTAAGGTTGGTAGTGAGCACCTCGCGGGAATCCTTGCTTCCAACACTTCGCGTGTGAATGGAGATTTGCCAGCCTCCTCTATTACCTCTGCTAGTAGCACTCGTCCTCCTCTTCGTGAGTTGTTAATCATTGAACTCATGTCTCGCAATTCATTTAGGACAACTTGGTTTATATTCCCTGTACCTTCATATCACTTATTCCTTCTTTCCTCCCCATACCTTCTATCATCCTCGCATTTTCTTTCCTCTTCGCGCCTTTGATCTTCGCGTCTCTTTTCTTCCTCGTACAATCTTTTTTCTTCGCGCCTTCTCTCTTCTTCGAATATTCGTTCTTCTTAGAGCCTTCTCTCTTCTTCGAATATTTGTTTTTGGTCTTCCCACCTAGTCTCCTCCAGCGCTCTTCTCATTTCCCTTTCTTCGATGTTGTCTCTTTGGCGTCTCCTTCTTCGCTCTCTTCTCTCCTCATTTATCATTTCTCTATTTTCGTCATTTTCCGGTATATCTTCTCTCTGACGCAAATTCCTCCTTGATGACGAACCCATCCTCGCATTTGATTCTCCTCCTCGTTGATCATTAAATGCTCTTTCCTCATTTAGCTGACGATTTTGTTGCATCAAAGTAACATTCTGTCTTGCGAGTCTGGTTCGTTGCTCTACTAGATTTCTTTCTCTTTCTCGTTCTAAACGAAGAACCTCCCTTAATTATTCCAAAGTCATGTTTCCTTCATCAACGTTTTCCTCCCTTTCCTCACCGACTGGTTCTTCTCCTACGACAGTTTCTGTATCAGTAGAGTGGACTAATCCTTCTCTAAAGTTGTTCCCATCAGGTCCGTCGTTTTGTCGTTGATTCACACCACGCCTTCCTCCTGCATTTGATGTTTCTCCTATCTCCATTCTTCTTCCCCTTTTCGCTTCTAAACGTTTGTTTCTTCTTGATGTTCTTATGTGATTCGCTCGATCTGGTACTCTTGCCATCTACCAACTTCAAACACCACTTACGAATCAACTCTTACTCGTTGTTCCACTGATGATTTTCATCTTGTGAAATAAAGTTAATCTTCACTATCGAGCCCCTCAAAATAAAACTCAAACCTATCCTACTCCTCAGATCTCAAACGTAAACTCACTCTTCATATTTACGAAATCATATTTTATGAAAATACAACTCGTTCAGAAGATCTAAAATAAGAAAACTCAAGAACAACTTCAACCTCTTTTCAAGATCTCAAGTGAGAGTAAACCCTCAACTTAAGTTCCTCGTTTCTGGACGCCAAAATGTAACTACTGGAAATCCAGTAGTACACCCAAATGGAAATGAGATAATTCTAAGACATAACTCAAGTGAACAAAATAGTAACGCTGCTTTATTATTAGATCGAGATGATGACGATGATGATGATATTACAAGTATTGAAACTTACAAGAACCCTAATTTACTTTCTCTCAACATGACCTCTCCAAATACCAAAAATCCCACCCTTTTACAATGAACCAAGGTCTCTATTTATAGGAAAAACAAAGTAGTGGAGTACAACTCATTTTACTTCGCCGGTAATCACACAATTCACGTGATTCTGTTTTATACTTCGTCCAAGCCATTTTCAATAAAGTTATTCTATTCTTTTCGCCGATAACTTCGGTAACTTGTCGGTACAGTTTTCCCACTTCTTGCGCAACAATTCATCTTCGTCTAAGACTATTATTTACTTCGTCCCACTGCTTCTTCATTAACTACTTTCTCGCTCGATCACCTTTATCTCGCTTGTTGGTTATCTACACTCATTCGCAGATCTCTTATTCAGAGTGGATTCATACTTCGCAGATCTAATATTTGTAAAAGTAACTCTGACACTTGATTTGACTTATCACTGACATTCACCCTCGGGGTTCATAAAAGTTCTTCTGTCTAAGATTCACTTCGTCTATTTCGTGCAACCTCGTTCGACCATGTGGCGAGCAGGATTTCTGTACCTACACATTTCTTTAATTTTTATTATATGGTAAAAAATAATTAAAAAGGCCTCACTTAGGGAGGAGCGCTAAGACCTCTAAAGAAACACAAAGACTTATATATTGTGATTATATTATATTACTATGCGATAAAAACTAATAGTGCAGGAATAGACTTGGAGGCAATAATACAATGAGATGCAATGAACTAAAGATGGACAAAGAGCTAAAGTGAGATGAAGCACAAGCAAATGACGGTGCGAGAAACAATGAAAGTGAGAAGAGCAGTACATATGACAAGAACAAAGCCAATGCAAAATAGAAGCAATTTGAAGTAACATCAAGATTAGCGCGACTTAATGAGCTAAGTAACACACTATCTATACATTCCATTTCATCAACAATATATAAGCATTCTCATCGCACAAGCATTGCATTGGCATTCTGATCCCATAAGCATCGCATAAGCAATTTAATGGCACACTACACCAAATTCTCGGATCCGTAACAGAGAAAGCCGTTATTAAACGGGTTGTAACGGCGTCAGTAACAGGTGGCACCCGATTGAATTGACACGTGCTAACAGCTCATGGCCGTTACAAAATTTTCTGTAACAACCTGATCGTAACATTTCCAGCAGTTACTACGTGGCAAATTAGTAACACGCTGAATCCGTTACTACTTGCAAGTTGACACAGTTATAGCAGTTACGAATTTTTTGTAACTGCAAAAACTGCCAGTCAACCTTGACCTGGTCAAAATAATGACCAATTTCGACCAGGTCAATTTGACTGGCAGCACAATTTCTGCCGGAATTCCAAATATCCTACACACCTTTCAGTTCATTCATCATCCACATCACATTCACATTCATATCAAATCCATTCATCACATTCATATCATATCCATTCATCACATTCATATAAAAGAAGAACTGAAATTTTTCTAGGTACCAATTTTTTTTTGTTAAGTTCCAAAGTTCTTTCCGAATTTCTAAGGAAATACATAGGAACTTACAAAAACTTGCAGCTGCTAATCTAAATACATAGAAATTTTTCTAAGTACCTTATGACTGCTTTGTTCTCCAGCCTTTCTGATCCAAAAGGCTCCTCCTAAACACCATCCCGTTCCACTGTATAACCAAAACTTAATTACTCAATTTCGTGTAGCAAAAATGAATTTGAAGAAAAAAGAGAAAGAAAAATCAGTAAGGAAGCATAAAGGATCAAGGGGATTGTGAAGTAAAAGATTTGTATGAAAAATCTGACTAGAGAAGAAAAAGATTCAATATAAGTGATTGTGATCAGGCGCGCAAGACCGGATTTACCTTCACTTTCCAAAACGGCTTTTGCTTCAGGGTGATTATTGAAGTGATCTCGCACAAGCTACAAAAGTAGGGGAAAAAAAGCATAAGTTCAGTCATTGTTTTAACATTCAGACTGCATAAAGAGTTAAGTATAAATGTATTACCTTCAATATTCTATTCAGCGCCTTAGCAAGTGCCAGCTTCAGGTCAGCAGGATGCAGTTTCTTGTTTTGGTAGTCGGTAATTAGATCTTCTATGTTTTTGAAGATCTTGAACAGAGAAGAAGTCGGATTAAATACAAATCAAAATCACTAGCAAGAGAAGCAGACTATCAACCCCATTGACTGCAGGCTAAAACAAATGAAATATGCAGGATTGAGTGATGTAATTTAGGATGACTCACTTATTCCCCCCATGTTCTTCGAAACGCTCTACTTCGAACTCCTGAAACCATGGGAATATGAAGTGCTTTATGTACTCCAAACATGGATTTCCTTCCACAATTCCTTATGGACAATGTGCCTTGTTTATTTTCTTTTCCACTAGGTCCTGTTAACATTGATTTGGATCCATCAGATCATTGATTCAACATCAAACTATGTTCAATACAGTAGGAAAACAAGGCAAATGCGAGAAGAAGAATTAGAGCACCACCGACTGTATACCTCTTCATCTTCAATAAAGATGGCGGATGAAGCATCACTTTAAGACATCTTCTCCAGCCCTTCTCTAAAACCAGGTAGCATGTCTGCGAGGCAATGTATGTAAATCAATCATAATTTGTTCTAATAAACACAAAAAAGTGTTCTAAGTAAGAAGGGAACATACGATGTGGCAAGATGATAGGACTGTTCGTTCTCTGTGACAACATTATAGGCTTGTTCTTTCTTTTATTGATTTTTTCCCTATAATCCCTAGCAAGCATACTCACCTAACGCTGATCCATTCTCAACTGGAAGATGTCATCCTGTAAAGCACAAAATCATCGTATTAACATCCAGTTAGCCAAGCCTGATCATATGGCAGTCAAAGCACATTTCAGATTGCATCAAGATATAGCTACATGGTCAAATGACATATGAAAAAAGAAAAATCAAGTATAGAAATAAACTGATACCAAAATCCAAAACTACAAAAAGCTAATTCATCTGCACTTCACAAAGCTAAAAACTAAACTAGAATGCAGGGGCGAAATCACCCCTTCCCAATGGTCAAATGTCAAATGGTTGTTTAAATTCATACCTAAATCCAAAACTACAACATTCTAATTCATCTACAAATTCATGATAGAAAAACAGGCTAAAAACTGAACTACAACATGATTCTTTCACATCCTACAATGTAGGGGCAATTGCCCCTCTCCAGTAAAAATCCATACTTCATACATCGGATTTAACAAGTTAAGGGCCCTAAAGTAAACCAACAGAAGATTAAAAGCTAAAAAACAATCAATATTAAAACAAAAGAGCTAAGTTGATTCAAGAGAGATGTTTTAAAGCTACCAGATTTCATGTCAACTCTGTCAACAGTCCCATACTTAGAGGAGGCGTGTTCACGATCAGATTGACGTCATGTCTCATAATCAAAACTCCCACTTGAATTACAGCTGCAATACAACTTCCCTTTGCAGCAATCGACAGCACCAGTTCAGACCCAACACCTTCTGTTACAATAACCAGCTCTACAGCTCAGTTCAAGCTCCCTGCAACAGCTGCACTCAGCTTCTTCACAGCATCAGGCTAGTACCCTGCAGTTCCAACTCCATCTACATCCACTTTCTTCAACCATTTACCCATTTTGCAAACTCTTGAATCACTCTTAGCCAACCACAACTCCTTGCTGCTTGGTCTCAACTAGACATCTCCATTACCTGACTTGTTTACTCATAATCTCAGCTGCATCTTCATAACTACACACCAATTCTTCACCATACTCTGTATCATTAGCGAAAGCAGCAGCAGATTCTTTTGTTCTTATCATTACTGCACCTCCAACAACATCATCAACATCATTCTAGCTACACCAACTGCAACTACACATCAAACCCATAATTGCAGCACATCCTCCATTATCGCAATTCAGCCATCTCGTAATAGCAGCCACCATTTCCATCTCTGTAATCTCAGATCCCCTTTTATCTTCAAGAAAATCAAACATGAACCCAAACCAATTCTCCAGCAGACTCTCAATCAACTCAAATATCAACACCCATCTTTTAATTCTTTTTCTTTAGTTTCAAAATCACCACCAGCAATTAACCATTCTTGGTTCGATTTCTTCATCATACAAGAAAACCCTAACTTCAATTCCGTCTATTTCACATCATCAATATCACCAGCAGCAACGGCTAATTCAAACTATCATCAACTTCAATTACAGGTAGCAAAAACAATACACATATTCTCGATTCAACTTCATCAGCAGCAGGTGCTCAGTTTTAAGATAAACCCATCAAACCCTATATTTAACTCGATCTGATTCAAACCCATCATTCGAATCCATCTCTTCTTTCTCTTTCTCTCTCTCGAAAATACCGATTTCTTCATGGTTTTCTCAATTTACAGAAAACCCCTAACCCAATCTCTAATTTCAGTACCAGTATTTCCGATTCCAACTAACTCACAAACTTTACATTTATCAGCAGATTACAAAAACACTTACTAGGGTTTCATCGATTCATTAGGTTTCGATGACTGAAGATTGAAAAACACTTACTAAGGTTCGATGATTGAACAGATTCAAGAGATTTCACTAGGGTTTCATCTGTGGGAGGAAGAGAAGAGAAGACAGGCAGAAGAGAGAAAAGAAAGAAAGAAAAAAGAATCGCGATTTCACTAGGGTTATATTCTCAGAATCACGCATGTGAATGGCACATTCATGGAGGAAATATCCCTAGTATAAGTGTATAACTCATCTTGGGTGGAAACATAATAGCAAGCATGTGAATGGTGGTGTGTGTAGTCTGTAGATTTAAGTATTTTGTTTACGAATTTGGCAAGGGTTAGAATGAAGATTAAACTATATAGCAGGACATATTAAGAAAATAATTATTTCTCAAAACTGTAGCTCATTATATGAAAAATATTAGTCCCTAATTTATCTAACAAGATAATAATTGAAACTAAATACTCAATTCTCATTCATTGTGACCCCACTTTTTGATGATGTAGACCGTTATAATAAGAGTATTGATAAATAGAGCTCTTTCATTGACTGTGGCCCCACACAACTAAAACTATACTTTTTGGTTACACCTGATTTACACCTCCAACTTCCCCTCTTTCGAGATTACCCCCACCTCATCGACCACTTCCTGTTTCCACTAATTTTTAACTGCCCATAATTAAAACCAATCTCAAGAAATCAGAATCATGTAACCACCTAAACTAATCTATCTATCCTTTAATAATCAAAACTGCAACTTTTTCCTATTCCAAGCCGCTGTAATCAAAACTAATCAGTTCCTACTATACTAAAGAATCAAAGTCTTAAAGGTGAGTTTCGTTCTTAATCTCTCGGAATTTAAGAAGTTTCACATAGTTAATTAGCTAAACTAAATATTGATTGTCCTTAGGTCTCTCAAAGGCCTTACAAGCGATGATGATTCTGCAATTTTTCGATATTATTTTGGGTAAGACTAAGGTCCTAAGTCTACTTCCATTATATTGTGTCTTTAGATATTTGAAAAGATATCTTTTAATCTATGTTTGTATTAATGTCACAATCAATGCTTTATATGACTAAATGAAAACTTCTTTCCATGTTTCAAATTATTTAAGATTGGTTTTCAATTGTTGCACTCTAAGTGTTCGTTAAACTACTTCAACAAAAAGGATTTGAAAGAAAAAAAAAATATGGCATCAGGCCGAGAAAATGATAAATTGAGTTTGTTTCAATGTAGTTGTGGGTGTTGTTGAAATTTCAGGAGGCTCGACAGAGTTCTGGCATGCTTATTTGTGGCATATATGCATGAGGTATCTTTGTTTATGATAAACTTAGTAATTTGGCTCAAATTGTTAATTGTTACAATAGAATTCATGTTATGATTTGCTGCAATTTACAGAGCATCACTTAAGAGAATGTCCATTTGAACTTTCATCAAGGGAGACATATCAGAAATGCAGTAGATTTAAAAGATTTAGTGGTATATCTCATTTGGATTGAATTTGACTTTCGTGTTCTTATGTGTATTTTGGGGATTACATTCTATATGGATTTTATAGTAACTTAGATATGCTTCTGCGGCATTAGTACCCAGTCTTGGGTTGTGTTTACTAATGCTAAGCATTTGATGGGTGAGGCTGCAACGACTGTATTGTTAATCCTTTCCGGTAAGACCTGAATGTATATATGATTACTATCAAAACATTAGGAGATAATCCATAGAGTTTTTAGTCAAATATTACTTTGGGATTTAAGTCTTGGTGGAGCTTTCGAAAGCACAAGAGATGATTATATTTTTTCTGATGGAAATAGGTCAACTTTTACACAACCTCATGTATTTTTCTGTTCGAAAATGTTAGGCAGTCATATGATATAACAAAGTTTCTAACGCTTTACTTAAATTGTTTGCTCATATATGCTTCCCTGTTATCGTGCTTTTGTGCTGAGATGACTATGAAAATAGGAAATATGTGATGTGAGAACTGTAAGACGTTCTTACTTAAACATAGTTGTGGTGAACTGTGATCGGAAGACTGATATGCTTCTTTATTTGTGGTACCGCGGATTTGTTAGTGTTGTTTTTTGTGTTAAATACGCGTTTAGCTTTATGGCATTCTTAAGTATGTGACAAAGTAAATACCACTTTTGGAGAATGAAAATGTAATCATGTTCACTATCTTACCCATTAGGGTTAAACATGAATGCAAGTTCAATTTTAATATCGACAACCAGAAGATCAATACATTGCTCATGGTAAGCTTAGTTTAATGCAGCCATGTATACTCATAAATCAATCCTTTACACAAGTGATTTTTATTGATATTTTTTTAAACCGTTACCTGTACAAGCATCTGCAATTGGTGATTACTATTTTGTCAATTCGTAAATTGAAAATTTGATATCATTTTGTATTTATAGGTCTTTTCAGGAATAATTTGGTGCGGTAATAGAGACATGTTTATCTACAATGGAATGGGCATTAGCTGAGCTCATAAAAATTTCTCAAGTATCCAATATGCGAATAAAATTGTTGTCTGTGGTATGTCAAAGGATGGTCGAGGAAATCGACATACCCAACCTGTACTATCTTCAAGCTTTTGTTAAAGAAACTCTTGAGATTTTGTTAGAACAGCAGCGAGTCGGCTACAATGGAGGCATTAGCATCAACAAATGAATCAGTGAGAGCAATGAAGAACACTGCTGTTTCTGCCAGGTATTCCATGATTGTACAGTATCTCATGCATAATTTGATTATGGCAATGACAGGGGTTTGCTGTCTACCCTTGCCTAAACCAATTTTTTTTAGATTTACTAATCTTTGAGTCAAATTCGAATCCTCATTATTTTAGAATCCCTACATGGTACTGCCCAAATGAATATATTACAATATCATATGCAGGCGTTTACTACTATTTCCCTAATCATATTCACACTCATGTTGCAGAAAAAGTTAAGGTATCATTCAAAGATGTTGTTAGAAGAAATTCAAACTGAAAGAACCATATATATGGACTCACTTTAAGATTTGCAACTGAAAATATGTAGCGGAATTAAGATTTTCTTAGGAGTTCTGTCAAATGCGAATTCATTGCAATTTAGCTCTAAGTCTATGATGACTATGACAAGCAATTGTTTAGATGACATTATTGTTCATTGAAATGTTTGTCTTCAAGGGTTCTAAATATAATATTTTATATTTCTCTAATCTGATTGATTTGTGTCCTAATTGGATTCATATCTTTAAGGGTTCGTATTAGTTGCAGTACAACTTATTCTTACCAGAAATACGATCCTGCTAAATGGATAGTGCAAGGAAACTAAAGGGCAAATGCTCACAGGTAAAGTATTAGCACCCGGTGCAGAGCACGGGTTACCATCTAGTTTTTATGTTAAATCTCATTTCATCAGCAAGGGTGTCAAATTGCTGAATGTAAAGAAATTACTTTCTCAATGTATTTAAGATTGTAATAATCAAGCTTATCAACTTGCAGTATGATTAGAAGTCTGTAGATCTGGTGTTTTCAAAAATCTTACGCATGCGTTTCCAGAAAACAATAAAAGTGTGAGATCGGTTCATTATCAAAACCCTTTGCCATATTTAAAGTATACGCAAAAGAATTGTTTTAAGATAAAATTCAACAGTAATGAGAGAAACTAGAATTACCGCATCCCACAAGCAAAAATCAAACTCAGTAGTACATGTTTGAATGCATGACAACTATAAATGCTGCCTCGAAAACTTTGTAAAAGAAATGAACTATTGACTTGACGGCTTTAGTTTGACCAAATTCAAAAAGTCACTTAAGTATTGGCTTGGCGGTCTTTGGTCAGTCTAATTAGGCACTAAACATAGACATTTTCCCAAAATAACTTTTTTGATGAATGAATTTGAGTACTCATGATGGGAGGGAAGAAATTGATTTGAGGAGGGAAAAAATAAGAGTGGAAATAAAAGAGATGAATGTATTCCCACCTCTTTTGATGACAAGCCATGCCTATCTCGAGATCTGCGATCCACTGGTTCATCCTTGGAATCGATCGTTGTTAATAAAGACTAACTGTTAATCACACAAGAATTCTAAGAATCTAGCTAAAAGGCTCACACAAGGCTCATCACATAATTCATACAAATCTATCTAATGGTTCTACGCCCATTTATGAATTGTTTAGGAAATAAGAATTTACATTGATTGCTTGGAGAATGAGATTTTCCATCTGTGGTATATAGGATACTGCTCCTTCATTTATATTACTCACTTTCGAGCTATGCTTAAATAGGTGCGGCACGAGTCACCATATAGCTATCTAGGTGCGGAACGATCAAACGAGTCACCATATTATATATTGTTTGGAAGGAGTTAGTTCCATGTACATGATTGTTTACCTATATGAATTGGTTGTGTTTAGTGTTTAGGGAAAACAAGAATTGTTTTCAAATCATTTCCAATGATTGCATAAAAGTTAAATGTTATTCCTACGGGGAACCCCTTTTAGGGATGATGTGCTCACTCATTCCCACTTTCAGTTTCAGAGACAGATCAGAATTGCGCAGCGAAAGCTTCGAGGAGTTGAGTCCGTTTGTTAGAGTACTTCGGCTATGTTTATTATGTTGAATATTCTATTTGAAAACCAAATGACTATTGTATATGTAACATTTGAGAGGAGTTCTTGTATATATATTTCTGAGCGGGGCTAGTTTTGGGTTAAGTTTTGTAGCATATTTCTTAATTGAATGCTTAAGATTATGATTTAGATTCTTAGTGTCTCTTTATTTTAGTTAATATCTTGGATTAGTCAGCTGCTAGATTAGGGGGCGCTACAGTTTTCACGTCATAGCAAAAAGATGGACGAAGAATGAATCTTCATTTTCATTTTCCATCTCTCATAACACTAACGTTTGAACATATCTTTGAACATCCACCATTATTTAACTGAATAATTAGATATGAAAAAAATGATGTGAAGGCTACCGATCAAAACTGAAAAGAAAGATGATATCATGCTAAGGCTATAATCAAGGAAAGTTATATAACTTATGTAAAGAGGACTATGTAAAGAGGATGGTGGATAAGAACCCGAATCTTGATGCTAGAGAGACCCAAACTGAAACTGGTTTCCTTACTTCTGGGAATTTTAAACCTTTTAGGGTTTCCTTCTTTTCATAAACTTTTTAGATGCATGCCTAACGAATGATGAAGATTATTAATAACATTACTAAGACACCATAAAATAAAAATATTTTCACAATCTTTCACGTACCAAGCGGTAGCATTAGAGACTTAAAGAAAGAGAAGTTAGAATGTTAGATCAAATTGTTTCTTGGTATATTTATTTGCAAATCAATTTTATTTTATAAATACGTACGTTAAGCGCCTTATTTTATTTTTTTTTGATGTCAAAACTACCACTACTTTCATTAAGAGAAAGGATCCCTTTATACTCCTATTTTCACACTATTCACACTTTAGATACTAAATTTTTTTATAAAAATTAAACGTTAGCATGTATTGAAGCTAATATTTTGGGAATATATTTGTTTCTCCAAGCTCTACATGCCCAACAAAAGATGAGCACATCCCGAAATGTAAAATTCCATAATCTATTACTTTGAAAATTTACCGTCGAAAATCAACAAATTTTCAACCGTTAAAATTAAGATTAGTAGATGGTGAGGTTTGTTATTCTGGAATGTGCCCATTTTTTGTGAGTGTGTAGAGCTCCGAAAGACGAGAATATCTCAAAATATTATCTTCAGATATGCTACTGCCTAAGTTTTATCGGAAAAAATGTCACCCATAATGTATTAGTGTGAGATAGTTTGTATTTAAGAGTGTGATGGGTTACTCCCTCTTTTATAAGTACGTACGTTGAGCGGTTTATTTTATTTTGTTCATGCAAAAACTACTTTCATTAAGAGAAAATCAAATTACAACATTGTAATCTTCCTTGACAAGGTTTGAGATTTCAGAAGGAAGATTACCCAAAAGCAAAGTTTGATTGTTCCTTTCTAGCATCTTTTATTTTCACCCTCAATTTACCCCTCCTCGTATCAGTTTCCTCCCTCCTAATAACTAATAACGATACTCATGAATTTTCTTTTCTTTTTTCAGTGCTGCTCACAACTATATTTTTCTACTATTAACCTCCATTATTATTTCTTTTTGCATGTGACCAAAGGATAGAAAAGATCTCTCATGCTCCTTGGACTGTACCGTGATGAAGGTGAAGTTTGGGCCAAGGCCGGCCCTTTGTATGAATGACACTTTCTACTATAATGCCTTGAATGCGCAGCAGTATAAAAGTCGGCAAATTTTCAGCAGGCACAGCCCACATAAGGTGACAAATATCCAATAATTTTCTTCTTTTTTTTTTGAAATAATTGCTGTTCTTATTAAAGCAAAAGAGAATTCCCGACTCATGTTATTTTTCTAATAAGATTTTATTATTAAATTTTCTGTTTCATTAACTTTGTAGAAATTTATTGTAATTTTCTTCTTTGTATTCCTCGTGAATTATCTAACCTTACAGAACCTAAGCATAAGCCATCTTTTAGATCAACTAGCAGTTTCTTCGTTATTGTTATTCCTTTGCACTGTTTTTTTTTTACCGGTAAAGAATTTGGTGCTGGCGCGTTTCAAACTCAGATCACTGATATCATCACCCAGTAACTTTATCACTGTACTACACCGATACCGGCAAAATGAAAATAAAATCGAAGGGTATCGAAGGTATACATACGTAGTTACTACTATTCTTACTTATGGACATGGAAGAGGAAATAAGGAAATTAATGCAAAATCTATACTATGTGGCGGCTGATCCGGTTGCAAAGAGACATGACAATGGGCACTCTGCAGGTGCTTATCTTGTGACATAGTTTTTGACGAGATTGCTCGATTTGCTCTTTCTTTTTGTTTCAACGTATCTTATGTTCTGGTATGCTAGTGTTCTGCCTTTTATTAACAAAAAGACGCATCATACATGAATATAAGTGCTAGTAAGACAAGCATTTGAATAACTTTATATACTTGCACGGAGAAGACAAACTGTGTAATTACTGGAAATCTCTAAGTACACCCAAAAAGGAAAACAATCAAGATCTAAAACATGAAAAGTAATATGAACCAAGAAATCTTTATTGATGAATTCTAAAGAAACAAAATACAAGTTTTTGAACTCAAGGAAACCCTAAGATCTTTTTCTCTCCCTCCAAAATCCGATCCCTCATGCCTTGCCCAAGGACCTCTATTTATAGGCTAACCAACCCTAATGGGGTACAACTCATTTTACTTCGCCAAGTTCTTTCGGGGATGCTTTATACTTCGCCCAATCCATTTTTCATCAAGTTTTTCCCCTTCTTTCGCCATCTTCACGTGGGCTTGTCGCGACACCTGTCTCTTTTCTTGTTCCCCAATATAGTTACTTCGCGATCTATCTTTTTAACCAAGTTACTGTACTTCGCCCTTTTGGTTTCTTCGTTGGCATCTTGTTGGGTACTCTAGCTTGGTCTTTCGTAACTTATATTCCTTGTGTAAGTCTCCTTGCTTCTGTATGATACTTCGCGGGATTGGTCGGTGACGAGGTAATTCTGACATTCGAATTGACAAGTCCCTGACTGAGATCTTTAAGTGAGATTTCCTAGTCATGCTTCTTCCTTCTGACAGTGGCGAGTCTATTTCGTGTACCCACATTTTTCCTTGTCTTATTCCATTCAATCCATACGAGAATGGAATAAGAACCGTTTTGGATTCCCTAACCGCCACGTTCTCCACTTTCCTGCTTCCACGTGTCCACGTTCTCTGAGTAACCGTCTGTTACTGGTTAGCATACCTCGAACGTGTCGTCAACCCACTAGGCCGGTCATTTTTTTTGTGCTATTTATATCCCACTTGATTTAGGTCTGGGGTTTCTTTCCTCTTCCTTTATTCCGCGTTCATCTAGTTTTTGCGCTTTCTCCTTCTTTTGCCATTGTTGTTATCTTTCTAAATATTTTACTCCTTTTTCGTTATTATGGCACCCAAGAAGATTTTCGCGACTATTTCACTCAAATCTCTTGAAGAATTCCAAGAAGATTTTCAAAAGATGGGTTTAACCCTCATTCCCGCCGTTGATTCTTCTGTGAGTCCGCCTGTTTCTGCTACCTAGGACATGGAACTGAACTACAGGTGGATTCAGTCGGATATTTGGACGTCCGACAAGATGATCGTCACTTTGGGCCAATTGAGGGCTGAACTATCTTTCCCGCTTTACGATCCTTCTAACCCCATCTTTCTCGAGATTCTGGGCAAGCTGCAGTGTGGAGTTTTTCAACTCTCTGGTAACGCAATTCGCATCTCCAGCGAGTTTAGGATTCGTTCAAGTAATGGTATTTCGAAGGTCCCATCAGCAGCTGAAGAATTCGATTTTCGTGACTTCAATGTGGACTTCTTCGTGGCCAAATACTCAGCTGATTTTACCAGCACGAGAGAGTACCACGAGTGGGGTATTGATCTTGTTTGAAATGTCATTATGCTCCGACCAAAGCTCTTATGTTATATGTGGATTCCCAACTTCGCCTCTCTTGTGATGATGATTGGGCGATGTTTCCTCTGGTGGTTGGTGGCCCTTCTGTTTGGGGTTTTGACGAAAAGGGGGCTCCTCTCCAAGGCCATCTTCCTAAATACTGCTATCTCGCTGGTTGTGATCCCTGGAGATTTCGGTGGTCTGTGCCAGCCGAGGTATGTTTTTCTTCCTTATGATTTATCTCGCTTCGGGCCCCAATCTCTTTCTTACGTTCCCCTTATCTTTCAGTTCGTGATGCCTGTTGATGATCTTCTCAGGATGCCCAAGGGGAAGGTTGTTACTTCCGAGTCTTTAACTCCCAAACGGGTATCTACCCCGCCTATTATTTTCTTCTTGTGATATCTTTAAATTCTAACCTTCTATTTTTCACAGGATGACTCTCTTCTTGCGAAGCAGCCCGTTCATGAGTCAACTAAGGGGCGAAAAAGGCGTGATCATCCTGTTCCACCTCCTCCTTCTTCTCAGGTATTTTTACTTCGTCATAATTGTTGCTTCGCATACTTCATCTTTTAAGTCATTTTTCCTGACGAACTCATTATCTCGCAGACTAGTGTCCCTTCTTCTGGCGGGTCTAAGAGGCAACGAAAGGTCTTGGATCTGGCTTCTTTGATCGCAGTTCCAAGTTCTGTCGTACTTTCAAGTCTCTCTACCCCTCCCAAGCTTCAACCTTCTCAGCCTCGCACAACTCCTCCTCCAAAGAAATCCATAGAGGATCCCTCTGCTGGCGAGAAGAATAAGTAAGCGACTCCATCTGTGCTGTCTAAACCTCTCTATGATCCGGACATGAAGCTTCTCCAAGAGATTTACAAAGTTCGCGAAGACCCATCCATGAGGTCTCGTGCTTTAGAATCTCTGGTGACTTTTACTTCTGATGACTTCCTTTCTCAAGATCCATCCGTACTACTTAACGCCTACATGAACTTGTCTCTCCAACAACACTCAGCTTTGATGAACCAGGTGAGCCTTTTATACTTTTCCCATTATCCCTTCCTCCTGTCCGAGATTTATTTCTTGAATTACGATTCTTCAATTCACAGGAGGTCTACCGTCACATGGCCAGCCTCGTGGAAATTAGACTTGTTCGCGAGAAAGCAAAGAAGGACGATGTTCAAATCAAAGTTTTGACAAAGGAGATTCAAGAGGAAAAAGAGCATTCCAGTAAGCAAAGTCAAAAGATAAAGAAGCTTCTAAGTAAGTTCCCTCCCCTCGCAAACCAAGGTCTATCAGATCTTCTTTTTCTAAAACTGTCTGCGAACATTTTGAAGTTTCTGATTTTCAAAATGAAGAGCATTACATTCTTTTTCTAAAACTGTATGCGAAGCAGCTTTGTCAGAACCCAAATGCTTGCTCAAAATTTCGCAAACATTAGACTTGATGGGATCAGTAGAAGACTTCTTGCCATCATCCAGAATCTCAGATAAAACCTTGAAAGCAATATCTATCCCTTTCACGGTTTCTTTCGATAGAGGAAGAGACTTGGGTAGAGAAATAGTAGAAATAGAAGGTTGAGAAACATTCTCAATGGGAAGAGAAGAGGTTTCATTCGTAGAAGGATCCATAAGGGGAATTTCAATCATAGAAAGATCAGCTGGAGAAATGAAATCAGAGGCAGCATTTTCGCGAGTTGGAGATAAAGGTTTATCTTGCGAAGAGGTCGCAGGAGATTTGGAAGAAATGAAATCATAGGCAGCATCTTCACGAACTGGAGACAAAGGTTTATCTTGCGAAGATGTCGCAGGAGATTTGGAAAAATGAGTAGGTGGAAGGGAACAGAAGTTGGAACAGTCTTGAGGTGGCGAGATTTCTTGTGAGGTTTATGAAGATCTTTATCACCCTGCGAATTACAATCTAGATAAGAAACAGAGGAAACAATATTGTTATTAAAAAAAGATAGTGTTTCTTACTACCTTCTCATTCACAGACTTTCTTTTGTGCGCGACAACTTTATGTTGTGATTTGGGATTCTTAGGGTTCTGAACTGTAAATTTAGTGTTGGAGCCGCTTTTGCTGAAATAACAAGAGTATGGGAATCACATAAGGCAATAAACAAGATTAATTTCAAATATATCAATTTCAGCAAAAATTATAAGGAAGAAAAGAGAAGACTAACCTTGATGAATCCATGAAAAATGCTAGTAGGGAGATTGTCTTGAACAAGATCACGAACTATGAAGATCTAGTTGAAGATGAAGAAGAACTTAAAAAGATTGAAGAGGAAAGAAGAAAAATTGCAATAATGGAATTTCCAGAAGAACGATGAAGTTGCAGAGAGAATAAAAGGAAAGAATAAGAGAATGAAAAGAAGTATATATAAAGGGAATTTTTCCTCGAGAAAATAAACACGGTTAATACGGAAAGATTTAAGCGGTTAAAAAGTAACGGTTACAAAAGACGTGTCGAGAAATAAATGGAAGAAAGAATACGTGTCATAAATGTAGAATATGAGAAGATAAGCAGTTGCGGCATTTCTCACATCATTCTCTACTTTGCAGAGAAGATATGAGAAGAGGCAAGATGTAGGATCAGAATCTCGCAACAATTATGTCTCAGCGAAATTATCAATGGTATTGCGCAATAGCGTCGCAGAACAATTTCAGAAACGACGTCAGTAAGGATCATGAGAAAGATGTGATAGTCCTGCGAAAATTAGAAAACTTGCGAAGTTAATATTTGTAAGGTTGCGAGAATGTCGCAAGCCATGTCCGAAAATAAAGGACAGATTAGCTGTCATCCATTATGTATTTCCTTATAAATAGTTATTCGAGTTGTAAAAAGAGGGAGAGATCTTTCTTGAGTAAGAAACAAGTAAATAGGAGAGAGAAAGTTCAGACCAGAGTTCATTCTTGATTTCTTTATCTTTCTTGTAAGAACATTCAAAAATTAATCAATATAATTAAGAGTGTAAATCTAAAAATGAGTTGATCAACAATGAAATCATATGATGGGTGTAGTGTAGGATTTCCTGCAACTACAATATTGCAAGACGTTCCAAGTTCACTCCAAGCCTATCCAGGTCAAGTTTATAGACGGTCCATCAGTTCAGTCCAAGTTTTTCCGAGTATATTTCATCCGGGGACACAGAAGCTTACAACCAGTTCTGTCACTAACTTCATCAGCAACTCATGGTTAATAATCAACCGTACAAGATATCAAGTTGTGTTCGACAGTTTTTCAAGTCAAATCAAGTCCTGGTACCATATTGTCTTTGTTAATTGTCCAAGTTGCACACTACTTTTCTCTACGTGTCCAACTTGAGGGGGAGGATTAGAGTATATATTATGTATATACAAGGTAGCCGAGGAGAAGAGAAGGTCTGAGGCAACCGTGACTTGAAGTGAAGACCAAGTCAAGTTACCGTGTAACCAAGGCACGTGAAGTGAAGCGCAAGTTAAAGAATATACCTAAAATAACTACCTTCCTAGTTTAGTTCAATCTAACTCTATAAATTAGAGTTCTCCATGTAATTGTAAATCATCCCAGTATCATCTTAATCCGGAGATCAATAATATTCACCCTCAGGGGCTTCGTCCGTGGACGTAGGTCGAGATGACTGAACCACGTTAAACATCGTCTTCCTTTATTATTTTGGTATGTAGATTTATTTCTTATTTATCGCTCTTTTATCATTGATTTATTTTATTGTTTTCAATCATGATCAATGACATCTATTTTAGTTTTGATCTACATATCAAAATTTAAGACTCTCATCTCATCGTGCTTGCTGTTATTATCTTCGCACATCATGAACTCTGTTCCCTTTTTTGGTTAATGATACTGCAAGCAATCAATCCTTTTAGTGAAGATGATAATTATTAATGGAATTCATAAAGCGGTTTGTCATACTAAAAATCAAAATCATTGATGAAATCCGTTTTGACTTTGTTTTCAGAAAAGAAAAGACATCTGTTTTTATAATCAATCGGAGATTTGAATATTTGATGCTTCCGAAATCTATTAAAAGAGTTTGCACAACATAACTTATTGATTATAAATCGATGGTTGATAACGATTTTGGATCCCGTTTTTATACGAAAATTGGATCAAAGAATAAAATTTAGTTTTCATGAAATATTCTCTGAAATATTTGTTTAAAAATTTCTAGATCTAAATAATTGAACACATAATCACAAAGATAAGGAAGAGATTTCTCCTTTTGAACAAATTGTTGATGTAGTTTGGTTGGATTTCTTGGATATTTCTTCAACTCTTCTTCTTCTGCCTTCTGTTCTCTGTTCTTATGTTAGGATCTTGGTTTTACTCTTCTTCTATTTTTTTCAAATTTTCTACACAGTTGAAAATTTGTTTCTTCATTGAAATTACTTCAAACCATCATGCACAAGGACAAAGTAGTGTTTCTAGCGCCAAAATGTAGTTGCAGGAAATCCCACACCTAACACCCCATCATATTTTCCGTAGATCTTAACATAATTATCATAAAAGAAGGTAAAAGTGCTAAAATTGTAAAGATGGAGACAAGGATTTTTACATGGTTCGATCATTGTGATCTACATCCATGGTTCTTCACTAGTGATTGTTGTCATTACATGAATGTTACATTTATAATCTCCATCAATGAGTATTTGGAGCTCTAGACCCAGTTTTTAGGGAAGAAGATGATAAAGAAAATAATGTCTCTTTCTCCACCATATCCTCTATTTTTCTCTCATGCCTTTCTCTTTATATAGGTGCTTACATAGTGGATGACAACTAATATGTATTGGAGTACAACTAATAAACCCCTTTTATTTCGGATCCGACGTGTGGTACTCTCGCACACCCATATTGGATCTTTTCGCACGTGCTCGTGCTACGTCTCTCGCACACTCATATGGGTTATGCGATATTTTGCCCCTCCAGGGTCATAAATCACGCATTAGGAAGCGATAAGGATGTTGCAAATTTGATCAATAAACTTAGCGGGGAGATCATTTACGACGCGGATACTTGCCACTTACGTCAGCACATGAGAGAACTGAACATGTACTACGACAAAATCTAGTAGTCCGTGGAAAGTTGCTTCACTTTTCGCAGCCGTAATTCTGTTACTACTAACATTTTGCCGGACCTTCTTCTCGTTCTACGGTTATTTCAAGCCACCAAAATAGTCATATGCTACTGATGGATATTGCTTGGTACAATTTAAAGACGGACCCGGTTCTAATTAAAGGCATTTCTATCTTTCTTGTTGTATAAACATTTCTAGTTAACTATTTTGCTTGTTATTCAATAAAAAGTCAATTTGGTGTGAGCATTCTGTTGACCGTGAAAAAATGAAATCCAAAATCTAAGAGAGCACAAACTTTAGTCAAGCTAAAAACTTAATTAAAACCACATGTGAATCAAGTTAGAGCGAAATAGATTTAGTACTATTTTTTTTTTTAACTTTTTTTAATTTTTTTAATTTGGTGCTGATCAGTTTTGAATTTGAATTTATGTCACTCGTATGAATATAAGATATCAAACCAACTCATACCTTATTATGAGTTTATGACATCGTCATCACAAAGCAGTTATTCATAGTACATAATACTAGTATATCACAAGTATCGAGCACAAAATATAAAACCAACTCATCTCTTCATTGACTCGGCACATAGTAATAAACTTCTTCATATTTCTAGACAGGAAAGCGGCAAGGCACATATGCTGGCTTTTGAGCAAAATAATGTCCCTGCAGAACTTTCAACTTTTCAGGCACTTCCTCGAATGTTGGGCGACATTTCGGATCCCTGCATAATCAAATTGCAGTTAAGTATAAGAACGAAAAATATCCAAAAGATTTTCTTTAGATATTACTATGTGCGGAAATGCCTAGCAGAAAATAGAGCAATTGTACGACCCAAACTAACAAAAAAGCACGTTCCAAAATCAAGTACATACCTGTGCCAACAGCTCTCAATTAGAGATGCCCAAAGTGGGTCAGTGTCTTTTGGTATCTCATTTCGTTGATCCATGAATCCTACAGCGGCGATCACCTGCGTGGTTCATATCCATTTTTGAGTAAAAATAAAAGTCGTGATTCGTGAAGAAGTTATTAGATACACCGTTGAATCATATTCTGTGATGAACATACCTGCATTGGGTTCAGGTCATTCCAAGGGATTTTTAGTGTGGCAAGCTCCCATAGAACAACTCCAAAGCTAAATACATCAGACCTATTCAATTTCCCATGTAGAAGTTAGAAAGTTTATATATCTTTGGGGATCGAGAAAGAAGGAGTGAAATCTCATTAAAGAATGTGGTAGCCTACTTCTCATCTGCCGGCTCATTACGGATAACCTCTGGCGCCATCCACTGTGCCTGCAAAACACAGCAAATACAGAGGATCTGCTATTTCAAATCTACAGAAGAAAGAAACAAAAGAACTAAGGCAATGCTATTTATGACGTGTGTTACCGTTCCGTCTCCAGTACTTGTTGTTATAAATGATGCGTGTTTGAGTCACGAGAGTCCAAAATCACCAACCTAATCACAATGAAAACAATATCAAGGAGGTTAATAAATGATTTTCCCTGCATCCAATAAGACAGTATATTAAGCGGAAAATGGGTCATTTGTCCAAATATTTTTAAAACATGGTTCAAATGGACGAGTAAAAATTAATATGGGTGAAATGGACACCAAAAAAATAATAAGGATTCATTCCGACTTAAACTTAAAAAATAGCAAGGATGAAACTGGATGCATCCTGATGTAAATTGAAATAAGAAAAAATATTCGAAAATGGGTAGGATGAAACTGTTTACATCCTGGCTATTTTTACAGTTTTGTTTATTTAAACAGTATCAAAATCTAGATGTCCTTTTCATCCGGAAATTGTTGACTTTGGTCTTTTTAAACAATTTTGTGTATATTAAGTACCTTGACACTCCAGTTCTTAGCAACCAAAAGATTTGATGACTTCAAATCACGGTGAATAATTGGTGCTTTGTGACTATGAAGGTAATGCGTAACTCGTGGCTACAAAAAAAGGTAGTTCCAAAAACAATATTTTGAAAATCTGGTTGCCGGTTGCTAATTAAAATTCCTCAGCAAAAGTTGTTGCAAGGAATTGAACAACACACTCACAATGTCCAAAGCCATGTGAACACGCCGTCTCCACCCTAATGTAGCAGTGGTAGTAGTTTGACGTCGAAGTAATTGGAACAGACTTCCACTGCAAATTGGATAGTTGTAGGTACACCCAGTAAGTAGAATAATATGAAACCTAAATTATCCAGTTAGCAATCAACAGAAAAAGGCTAAAAGTAGAGAATGAACCGTGGAAGGAACTCAGTGACAATACACAGATGCTGAGGCGAAGTTACGCCCCCCATAAAGAGTACCACGTTTGGATGCCTCAGCCTCTTCATCAGTAATACCTCTTGTCCGAAGGAATGTTGCTTTAGCAAGTCTTTTGAGTATTCAAAGTTGAAAAATACTTTAATTGCAACATCCTGGGAGAAATGGTGATGCAGAGCGAAAGCCCAAACCAAAGTTAATATTTAAAGCTCTTTTTTTTAATAGAAAAACTTAAGGCAAAAGCACCTTAAGGAACCATTACAACTTCATCAACACCATTACAGGGACAATTACAGAGATGGTGTATGCAACAGAAATTACAAGAATAATATGAGCAACAACACTTATAGATCTGATGTAGGAAACTTGAGTAAATTTGAATAATATGGACACTAACAACTCTAAAGACATAGCAAAGAGAATCACACAATAATACAACTAATTGAATCCTTTCAATGTGAAGTTTAGATGGTATTATTTGGAAAGAACTAATTTCTTCCAAATCAATTAACAATTTTGCACAAGGTAAAATTGTTAGGATCCAAAAAAAGATCCATCCATCTCTCAGGGTTTTGGATGTGTGGAGATGAAAAACCACACATAGCACTCCTTTCCTGGTCACGAACAGGAGAGGGCAGGATCATACAATGATCCACTTTTTTGTAACATAGTAACTGAAAGGAACCCAAAACAGGGGTATTGATTACTGATAAGATCTTGCTACTTCGTCTCTTTGAATCAGATGTTATGTTGATTGATCTTAGAGTTCAGTATGTGATTTTTTGTGTTGTTTCTGTGATTCTTGTTGATTCTGTGATTGTTGTTGCTGTTGTAGTTGAAACTCTTGTGATTGCTGCTGTAGTTGAAACTCTTGTGATTGCTGCTGCTATTTTTGCAACAAGTGATTCCGTTGTTGCTATTGATCCTGATTTAAGAGATGTTGAAGAAGTATTGAAACAGAAATTTTCCTCCGCAAAGAGAGAAAACCCATCAATCCTAATAACGAATCTACACAAACCAGAGAAGAACTACTCTACACCGATCTAAAACTTAAAGGATGAAAATCCAACTAGATTTCTCAAAGAAATCAGTCAGATTTAAACCAAAAACTAACCTAAAAAGATGAAATCAAAGCAGTAAAAGATGAAAAGGCAAATGGAGAAGATCATTTGAGCTTCTCTTGCTCAGGTCCGCTCCAATAGAGCAAGATCCGAGCAAGAGAAAACTCAAACGGCGCTAGGGTTTCGTTGGGTTTTCAGAGAGGATTTTTTTGGAGAGAGAAAGTTTTCTACTAGCTTTTAATATTTAAAACTCATACATATCTAAAATGACACTAAAGAAACTCAATACTCTTAAATTTATCCAAAAACGTCTAGTAACATGGACGACAAGTGGCTAAACTTGGCTATAAATCGTCTCTGTTTCTACCACCAAATATTTTGATGTGGAAATTTTCCCGAAATTTATTTTTAGACCACCAGATGTTAAAAGTAAACTATAACCCAGGGACAAGTCTAGCAAGGGGCTAACCCGGGCTATAACGTGCACCTATTTTCGGCCCGATATTTTTTTTATGTAGGAAATTTTTTTAAAACATTATTTATCCCTCATGTATTCGTGATAACTCAATGCAGTTTTATCCCAGATAAATTTTAGCACATGATTTCGTTTAAAAAGTAGTGATACATTCTTTCATTACTTTCCAATTTTTCTTCCATAATCCCATAAATTTCTTCTCTAATCAGTTGATTTATCTAGTATTTTATAAAAAAATCCAAATTAACCATTAATTACGCAATTCGTTCTAGAAAAAAAAGATCGTAGCGGCTTTTGGCGGCATAGACAACCGGTAGTATTCTAGCCCCACCCCTGGAAGATTTTCCGCCCTGTTATAACCTATGCATTTTTTTAGCCCATGCCATACTAAGACAGTCAAAACTTGACCTTACTTAAAGCAAAATTTCTTCTTCTCAACATGTTTAGCTCTCAATTTTCTTTAATAAACTACAAATTTGTTTATGTAAGCATTTTTGTTGTTGACTTTTTTTATTTTTGTTTTTAACGATAAATGTAGATTTCAGGAAGGAAAGACAAACTACACACCGTGCCACACCACAGTCCACGATACACAGTTGCAATTGAACCTGAGACCCAACAGTAATAGTATATGTAAAAGAAAAAGGACCGACTCTACAGTTAAACGATAAAACAGAAGTAAATGCTTAAGCAATAATGTATATATTTACTACGTACCTCGCCCAATCTGTTCACGGAATGTCAAATTGTTCAAGGAGATATCATAATTTAAATAGTCTGTTTCCATATAAAATTTACGACGAGGACTGCTACTCGTACTACCAGTACCAATGCTATTAGTTGTTCCTTTATTGTTCGAGACTTCGTTGCCACCCGCACCCTGCAGGATTTGCATGCTTTCCCACGACCATGATACTCCCTTCACCCCGGAAGTTATGATCACGTTACACGTAGACACCATTTTTACTTGCACCCTTTCCGTCAGCAGAATATCCAAAAAGATTCCATAGGCGTACGTTCTTAAGGGAAGAATCCACCCTACTATGGTCAGACGGAGCGGCTTCCAATGTTTTCATTTTTGGCCTTACCTTATTTTTCTTCGATCTCGATATCTGATACAAAGTTGCGTTAAGAGAGAGAGAGATATAAATATATATATAGGAGAGATAGAAATATATATAGAGAGTGAGATGGTTTAGATTTTGTGGAAACTTACTAATTTTGATATCATCGACGGTAAGATAGCTTTCAGAGGTTTATGCCAAAGATCAAAATCAGGTCTGGTAGTTGTTAGACAAGTACTAGGATTACACAGCCAACTGGAGCTAGGGGGATAGGAATCATCTACCAAAGGTTTGCTACTAAGAGAATTGGGTTCTGTGCCAGGAGACGTCCGTACAGTGTTGTCTTGAAAAGACTCCGAAGCCACTGATACGCAGATAATCCCCACCAAAGTACCACTATCATCATATAATGGGGAAGAGGTACCAATTACTTGAATTAGTCGGCCTTGTTTACTCCTGATAGGAAAAATCCCTGTCCAATTCTCCCCTGATGAGGCATTCCTTTGGAGTATTTTATCTGATACATCGACGTTTCGCTCCTCAACTATTAATCGGTTCATATTCTGACCAAGAGCTTCAGATGCAGAGTACCCAAAAATTTGTTCGGCGGCTCTATTCCTGAAATTAAATGGACAAAGATGTAACATCCGAAATTCCGGCTTACCATGCATAAGCCAATTAATTAATAACATTTTTTTTTTCTAAAATGAAGCCAATTAATTTATAGGTGGAAGGGGTACTATATATGTGAATGGCAGTGTGTCAATACTCACCAGTAAACTAAGACACCATCGAGGTCAACAATATGGAGTGCCTGACCCATCGACTGCAAGATATTTAAATACTGTTTAGGCGTGAAATTTATACTTCCTCTTCGAAGATGATTATTTGGAAGATTTAGGCTACTAGTATCGCTATGTTTAACCATCTCCTAGGATTCGCAGATCTTGATTTCACTATTAATTTTGCCTGAGACTCAAAAAGATTACTGCTGGACCGTTTACATGAAGGATTCTTTATATAGTACGTAGAACTACTTATGAAATTCCCTTCATAACTTGTTAAGGGAATTTGTTAAGGTTAATCATTAGTATTGTTAAGGTTAATCATAATTTGTTAAGGTTAATCATTAGTATTGTTAAGGTTAATCATAATTTGTTAAGGGAATTTCACTATTAATCATTCACGACTCTTCATAACTTGTTAAGGTTAATCGCATATATTCTATGATATTCCAAGTTTAGAGTTTCAAGATTTCCAAGATTAATCTCAGGTTTGGACATCAGTATCAATTTTACAGAAAAAATACAAGTATATATAAAACACCAAATGCCTGTCTCTAATTGAAATGCCTGTTTTAATTACCTGCACTTAAATTAATGTATTATGCGTCTTTTTGTTAGACACTAGTATATATATGTACAAAATATAGGACAACATCCAACGTTAAAACAAAAAGAGACAGCAAATTGAACTATCCGGTCAAAACAAGATATGTCACCAGATAAGCACCTTGAGTACAGTCCACATTGTCTGACCCTGTCTTTTGGGAACCTGATCAGCTGCCATACAGAGGCTTTGTATTGCCTTATACCTCCAACAAATATATCTAGGACACTGTTGAAAAATATGTTTTGGTTTCGTAAATCATACCAATTCGACAAACATCAAATCCTTTAAAATCCTAAGTCACTGGAGTCCCATGTTGAATGCTGAGCGTCACCGTTGAATTCCTACAATCGCTCAGAGAAGAGGGCCACAGTCGTTCAGAGAAGAGAGCCACAGTCGCTTAGAAAAGAGTTCTCACGTTAAACCTGGAAAGGACACTTGGCGAGACCCTATTGGTCATGGGGTTAAGCGTTAAAACTAGGGTTTACACCTATATTTAGCTAAACCTAAATCTAATCCCGTTTAGCTAAAAAAAAAAAAAAAAAAAAAAAAACCTGCCGCAAACTTTCATATTTCTTGCTTTTTATTTCTCAATATTTCTTCAAACGGTATGTTCTCATCTTCTCTAATAATCCCTGTTTTTTCTATTTTTTGCTGCCTAATGGTAACTCTATATCGGTTGTTATCCTGACTAAATTAAATTTCTTCTATTAGCTATCGATTCTTTACGAACCCTAAACCTAGAATCCTGTTCTTTTGTTTGGTTTGGTTTCTTTAGTTTAATTTTGCAGCGTTTTAGTTTGTGTTTTGGGAGGCAAAGCAATCGAGGGTTACCAACATACGGTAATACAAAACATAACCTATTACTCCCTTCCCTCCGCTCTTCCCTCGGGATAGTAAATCTACTGAATCTCTTATAAATTGATCAAGCCTGCCAAAACATAAGATACGCTGAAACAAAAAGAAACAGCTATCGAGCAATCTGGTCAAAAACAAAATATGTTATATGTCACAAGATAAGCACATGCACGGTGCCCATTGTCATGTCTCTTTGCAACTTAATAAGCTGCCACACAGTATAGATTTTGCATTAATTTCCTTATTTTCTCTTCTTTGTCCATGAGTAGGAATAGTACTAGCCACGTATGTATACCCTTGGAGTTTATTTTCATTTTGGGTGGCGCGCTTTAGTACAGCGGTAAAGTCGCTTTAGTACAGCGCCAACACCAAATTCTTTACGGATTAGAAAAATAAAAAATACACTACTGCCGATGAATAATGAGAATAAAGAAACTGCTAGTTGATCTAAAAGATGGCTTATGCTTAATTAGTAATAAAATGACATTAAATCTCTACAAAGTTAATGAAACAGAAATTTTAATAATAAAATCTTAGTAGAAAGATAACATCAATCGGGAATTCTCTTGAGCTTTGAAACGAGATTACGAAAATATGTCTGTTCAGATCTTTCCACCTTTCAAGCAGTTCCTCGAATGTTGGCAGGCATTTTGGGTCCCTGAGAGTAAAACCTTAGATTGTGTAAAGTATAGACATTAACAGATACAATTTAATTAAAGAAATTTGTTGAATAAGCACCTGTTCCACGCACTCTAGACCTTTAAACCAGATTGAAAGATAGTGACTGGACTAAATCGATCATATGCTGTGAATAAACATACCTGCATCTGGTTAAGGTCAGCACCTATGTATTGTCGGCACTTAATTAGTTCCTCCCATGCGGACAGTAACTTCACCTCAGCACCTATATATTGTCAATGAGCGACTTCCCCCAGAGGTGCTGAGGTGAAGTTATTGCCTTCATAAAGAGTACCACGTTATTTGTAGTCCGGACAGAGCCTCTTCATCAGTAATTCATATATACCTTGGTAAAGAACAAAGATATGTAATTTTAGGCGGCTGATTGTTATATCTATTTATTATTCATCAGGTACACATAAAGTTCTATCCTAATTATACAAAAGACAGAAATCTGAAAATCCAAGTACCCAAAAATAGATTAGATTCACAATAAGAAGCACAATGACAAATGCAGTGCTACCTTCGGAGCTTTCTTTAAACCAAAGTACTTGGTGATTGAACTTAGCAAATGAACTCGATGAAGATGGTATTGAGAGTAAACTGTGTTACTCTTACCAAAACTTTTCTAGTTTCTAGTCTTAGGAGAGTTCTAGCAACATTTTCGTATATGGTAACGAATAGGCTTCACACCTCAAGGATGCTATTTATAGTAATAGCATTCTTCCCATCAAAGGAACTTCATAGCTAAGTTACTTCGTTCTTCATTATACAAGAGTACTTCATTGTCGCCATTGAAGAAGGCTCTAGAACAAAGGCAATGGGTACTGCTCACTCTCTGCCAGGCCTAATTGGATTTGATCAATGGATTTAGGTCAGTGAGCCAAAAAATCCGACAGTCATGTGAATAATCAAAAGTTGAGATATCCCATTATAATAGCAACATCCTGCAAGAAGCCAAAATGAATTCCTTTTAATAGGTGCTCAGCCACTTAATTTCTGCAGCAACACCAATACTACAGATAAATAAAAAAAGGCAGCGAGGTATTTAAGAAAAAAAAAACAATTGGATATTTGTCACATTATGTGGGCTGTGCGTTCGGAAATTTTGCTGAGTTTTATACTGTTGTGCATTCAAGGAATCAAGGCATTATATTAGAAAGTGGCGTTCATACGAAGGGCCGAACTCAGGCCCAAACTTTACCTACGTGTACTTGATTTTCTTAGCTGACGTCACATCAACTAAGAATTGGTTCCACAGGTTAAGCTTATATATGATTTCCTTTTACAATCAAATAGTTTGATTAAAGGTGTGGAAATCGATAGCAATAGACAATGTCTAGCTAACCTCAAAATCCATACTTATGCAACCAGAAGTGCAGCCTATATTAAGTATAAAACTTCTGGAATCAACAAAGTTTGAGGTGAAGAGAATTTTGATGATTTTTATCTATCTTGATTAAGTGAGTAGCTCAACAATCGATCAAAATCATGATACACGAGTTATCAAGGAAAGATAACTGGACCTGGCTTCACGAATCCCTATGAAGACTTTGTAGTCGCTAAACCCTAAAAGGCTTAGAAAGAGGACGACTCTAGATACAACTAGGACACACCAAAAAGTAGTGTCGGGATTCAAATTCCAGTTGCTTGAAGTTCCCTTTTTATTGACATTCAAAGCATAGGTTGCTTTAGGTTTAAGCTAAGATAGGTTTGGAACCAAGTAACTAATATCCACTGTTAGATGAATCTTTGAATCTGATTTACATAAACAAGATCTATACTCTGGTTAGGTGAAACCGTTACCGAACCGTGTACAAAGACTATGTTCAACATGGTTAGCCGAAACTAGCCTGCTTCAACTTAGAAGCTTAATAGTCATTTTCATGAACACATAAGACATTAACTTTGAGTCACAAACATATGATCAAATAAGTCTAGTGTTTTTAGAGAATTAATCAAATGCTAATTATCTCGTACAAATAATTTAAATGCTATTGAAAATATAATCGACATGGTTTGTAGGTGTACAAGGTACAAATACCATTGTCGTTCGTGAGTCGGTTCAGTCACAATACGTGTACCGGTTTGTAAACATTTAACCAAACCAAGTTCCAAAGTTAACAAAAGTTTTTAGGTTTGCGTACCTGATATGTAAGTATCAATGGTAAGTATTAGTTTGCAACTGAGTTTGCAAAAGAGAGGGAGAGCATCGGTCTAGAGATGCTAGTTTGAGGGAATTTGTTTCTTTTGAAATTTCCTAGTATAGAAGAGTTTCCAACTTTTAGATGGTTTCTTAGATTAGATGAGTTTCCTAGCTCATAGATTTCTTAATTTCCTAGTTTAGACGAGCTTCCTAACTCGTAGATTTCTTAGTTAGCAAGGTTGTAGTTTTATATATAGAGAGAACTATCGCAGTAGAAGAAAGACATACTTTCCTGAAATAAAAGGAGAGTCATTAAATTGTATTATTGAAGTTTACAGTTTAATAAAGAAAAAGCTTAAAGTATACCTAATAGTTTTCGTTAAATATCTCATCATTTTTCTAAGCCCTGTCATATTCGTATCAGTACCGATTTGGAAATCTTAAGACTGTCACCGGTTCCGGAGTTCACAGAACTAAATCGGATTGCGTACCGGTTTTGATACAGAGCCGAGTTCAAAACACAAAACTATTTTAGTTTGCGTACCGGTTTGGAAACTAATACTGGTTCCGTAACCACCGCTCAAAAATTGTTTGCATACGAGTATGCATACCTCTCTGGTTCACGAGTTAAACAGATTTTCATATGATATATATAAAAATATGTGTTTCACAAATCTGTAAGTCGACATATAGCTACTCAACTACATGTACGAGTACATGTAATACGAGTTCAGACTTATAATAGTTTTCCCAGTTTGTAGGACTGATAACACTATCTTGTATCTGAATCTATAGTAGTTCTATATTTCTCTCTCAATCGATTCAAAACATTCCCGAATAACAGATCAATGTTCCATGCTATTTTAAAATAATAAAACTTGAATCGTGATTTTGTTTCCGAATAATGAATTGTCCTTAACCGAAATTCATCAAGGTATAAATGTTTGGGTACGGTTCATCCATATCTAAATATAGGTATATTTCATTTGTGTGTATCAAGCTAATACCATATTAAGGTGAAGATTGATTTCTTAATTTCTAAGAAGACTTAGCTTGAATCTTAATTCAGGAGTTCATCTAACGGTGAATATCAATTGCTTTGTTACTAACCTATCTTAGCTTTGATTGTAAGCAATCCTGATTTGAATGACTATATAAGGGAGAACTCTAACATCTATGAAACTTAATCCCGACAGTTATGTGTGTCCTAGTTGCAAACTAGAGTAGATTCTCCTTTAACCTAGGGTTTTCTAAATCCATTATTAGGTTAACGAGTTGAAAACTTAATTTAGGATTCGTGAAGCCAGAACCAACTATTTTATCTGTAGTTGTGTATTCTAATCTTACTTTTTCTATCGTATTGAGTTTTATCTGCTCTAATAAAGTGTGGTGTTCAAAGATGGACAAGGTCCCGGGGTTTTTCTGCATTTGTAGTTTCCTCGTTAAAAAAATTTCTGGTGTCTGTGTTATTTCTTTTCCGCATTATATTTGTTTATATAATTAAAATATCACATATTGTGCGTAGTTCAATCACAGTTGCTAAAACCAGGATACGGTGTAGTGAATGGAATAACAAATTATATGCATCTTTATCTGCAAATCCACACATCTTGCGAGTTGTACCTTGAATCTGAACATTTCTATGCCGAAGGTTAAGAAGAGTAGGTAATGAGTTATGAAAGGCAGACCATAGAAGAACCGTGACTTTGGGAGGAATAGTCTTCCTCCAGAGAAGGTGAGCGAAGTCGTTTGAGGTTTCAGTAGGCTGGTTGTAAGTGTCATAGAAGAGCTTGTTCGGGAACTTGTCATTCGAGCTGCCAAAGTATATCACTGAGTTTTCTTCCAAAGTTAAAGCATGAGGCTGCGTAATCAGCCTCAGCAGATTTATGTTTTCCACTCTTATCACTTGATTGTTCAGGTTCTTAATCTTCAGCTGCCAATTACCTGCAAAATCAATGCACCTAGCAATTGAATTCCATTTAGAATTTGCTTTCTTGCACACCTGTGGAAATAAACCTTTTAGAATCTTAGGCCTTTTCATCAGTCATGGCATAATAAGATAGTTTTTCCATTTCCCAATTTGATGTCTGTATATGGATCATTAGGTTCTTACTCTTTAATATCCCTTTCCAAAGACCTTTGCCTTGTGGTATATTCATGTATACCGGTAATAATGCTTTAGGTTCCACACTTGTTTTTTCCTGAATAATTTTCCTCCACAATGCTTTCTTCTCATTTAAAAATCTTCATTCCCACTTTGATAAAAGAGCATTGTTTGTGTTGTTCAAATTTCATATGCCAAGTTCTCCTAACTTGTAAGGACCCTCAAGCTCGTCAACGCTATTAGACTAGTCAAGAGACATTTTAGCCGTTAATGACTCGATTAGTTTGTCACGAACGTTATTTAATAGGAATTAGTCTAAAAACGATCTAGTACCGATAGAAAGATCTCATTCGGATATTGGACGAAGAAGATATCATCAGTTTTGTTTGAAGGGCAAATAGTCATGTTGTTGCTCAGCCGACTCGGGCTGCCCATATCCAAGTGATGGGTGCCTTTATAGATTTCTTTGGTCTTATCTACCCGATTGAGAGGATAAACATGTATCCCTTTTATTTTCTCTCTTATCCTCCTTTCTTATTTTCTTCTTATTTTCGTTTCTTTCTTTCTTCTTCTTCTTTCTTGTCTTTCTCAGTTTCTTTGCGACTGAAGAGATTGAGTATTTAAGTTAATATTTTGAGATCAAGTTATGAAGGGAGAGTTCATGGTATGGTTTTTTCTGGTGGTGTTGATATTGATTAGCTCGGAAGAAGAAGAAGATTAAGTTGCTGTTGTAAATCGAAGAACTAGGGTTTCTCAGGGGATTGTTTGGAGGTTCGATTAATGATGAATAAGATGAGATTAGAGATGGGTTTTACTTGAATTAGAGTTTGAGGTTGAAGTATAACTTAGGGTTTGATTGTGTTTATGAGATTGATGATTTGAATCTAAGCTGGAGTTTGATTTGGTAAATAAGAAGGTGATGAAGGTTGTTGGGTTGTTGTTAGCTTTGAGATGATTACTCAGTTGGGTCAAGAGAAGGAGGAATCTGATTTCAATTTGCATGAGTGGAATTGTTGGAGGTAACTATTCTTATTAGATAACTTAGTAGTGTTATTTGATTTTCATTTCTGAGTTTATAAGTTTGTTAATTAGAATAAGAATTAAGATGATACATGAATTGGTGGTTGTGTTGAATTTGGTAGATGACTGTTATGTGAGGTTTAGCTGAACTGAAATGGTTTGGATGTGAATCTACATGGATGATTGAGGTTATTTGTGAAGTGAAATGGTTAGTTGTGGTTGTATTGATATGGAATGAAGCTGTGTCTAGTGGTGGTTAGAGTTATGTTGTTATACAGGGCATGTTTTGATGGATGTGATGGTAGTTGTGTAAGATTGTATTACAGTTGGTGGTGCAAGTGGTGGTTATATGTGTGCTGAGAAGAACTGAAATGTATGGTAATAGAGGAATGATGAGACATGAATTAGAGTTGTTGGAGATGCTGTAATGTTGGTGGTGGTGATTATGAGAGTCTCAGATAGTAATGAATGTTACTGAGATAGAGAAGATGTGTTAAATTACGTATGTAATCTGTTTGAAATAAAAATTTTGTTGAAGATGAAATGGATAAGGTTTGGAACTTACGATGTCACAGGCTGTTGGAGATTGAGTTAATAATGGTGTTGATTCTGTAATTGTTGATGTTGAAGCGTGGGATGAATGTTACAGTTGTAACTAATGGGTTGTAAAGGTTATGTTTGCAGTGAAGAACTAGCAGTGATGAAACTGTGAATGACAAGGCCATGGTGATGTTGAGTTATAGATTTGTGGTGTTGAGAACTGGTTATGATTGTGTTTTTTGACTTGAATTGAGGTTGATGTGGGTTGGTTATGAAATTCATTGAGAGAGATAAAGCTGAGGTTGAGCTTAGTTGGATAGTGATTGTAGAGTTGTAGATAGTGTTAGAGTATAGCTCGGTCGACCTCGCATGCATTGCTATGTCAAGCATGTTTGTCAATGTTAGTGATCAAAACTATGAGTCTTGATTTCTAGTCTACATATCTAAGCCTCGGACTAGGATAAAAAAGTGTAGTTAAGCTCAAGGACTTCATGGCGATTCATCATACAACGACGAAGATCTACTCAAGGAACCGTGGAACTTCATCAACAAAAAGGTATGTGCAGACTTGAACTTATCTATCACTCAAAAGTCTATCTCTTGTATCTCCTACTTCTTATGAGACAAAAGTCGTATGCTATATAGAATGGATCATACACATTTGATATTTCGAGCCGAGTTTATCTCGCCTATCTATATCTCAAAATCATGTGTTGGTAAAGCGTTTCGCTTTGATCGGGTTTATCTTCACCTAATGACGAAAGTCATATTATTTCAATCACTTTGAAAATCGCTTTAACGAGAAATACTGTAACAACTATATAATGTCCTCTAAGAATGTTTTAATGGTTGGAATGAGAGTTTAGGTCTATATAGAAAATGATGGATATAAGCATTGTGTGGAAACACATATGTGCATAAGTCCTATTCCTTAATCCGAAGTTTGCGAACTTTTTTGATTGAGAGAAACCGGAGGAATTGGCTTTGCCAAGTCCGCGAACTCAGTCCGCGAACTGACGAAAGTTCTCTTGACGAGAATTTCTGCTGGGATTTTCCAAAAACTTGTTTGCGTGTTTAGTTCGCGAAATCAGTCTGCGAACCTAGTTCGTGAACTGGCGGAAGTCTCCTTGCCGAGATTTTCTGCTGAGTTTGGAAAACTCTGCCGGTTATCTTAAGTCCGCGAACTTGTTTGCGTAATTGAGTGGGTTATGATCTAAAGATGTTCTCTGAACATGAAACTTAAATTACTACCGACTTAAAGACATCATTGGGATTGTGAAGCCAGACCGATACTACTTTTATCGTAGTTGTGTGAGTACAATCTTTGATTGGCTTGAGATCGTTAGAGTTCTCCGATAGGCAAGATAAGGAAGTCACAAACATCTTCGTCTCACTGTCTGTGATTCCTCGACGTCCTCTTGTGCATTCAAGTAAGATTGTTGAGAGGTGATTGATTAATCTAGGCTGTTCTTCGGGAATATAAGATCGGATTATCAATTGGTTCCTGTTCACCTTGATTTCATATCTTAAGACGGAACAAAAACCTAGGGTTTTTCTGTGGGAGACAGATTTATCATTTAATAGACTTTTCTGTGTGAGACAGATTTGTTTATTATCAAGTCTGCGATTTTGGGTTGCAACAACTCTTGGTTGTGGGTGAGATCAGCTAAGGGAATTAAGTGCGCAGTATCCTGCTGGAATCAGAGGTGTAGGAGTACAACTGTACCTTGAATTAGTGGGAGACTGATTAGGGTTCAACTATAGTCCAGTCCGAAGTTAGCTTGGAGTAGGCTAGTGTCTGTAGCGGCTTAATACAGTGTGTATTCAATCTGAACTAGGTCCCGAGGTTTTTCTGCATTTGCGGTTTCCTCGTTAACAAATTTTTTGGTGTCTGTGTTATTTCATTTTCCGCAATATATTGTTTATCTTTATAATTGAAATAATACAGGTCGTGCGTTAAAGGTTATTCGATTGGAGATCCGACCTCGTGGTTGTCGATTTCATTGATTAACACTTGGACATTGGTCTTTGGTACCGTCCAAGTTATTCCTTGTATTTGATAAAGACTCGCTATTGTTTTTAGCTTGAGTAAAAATCAAATCAAGAGAGAGATATTAACTCCTTGAGATACTTTTATCTAGATTGAGTCTGACTGTCTAGTTGATTCTCTAGCAAAGTATTTCGGAATTAGTCCATACAGATTTCTAAGCGAAATATTGGGTGGTGTTGTTAGACCCCCGCTTTTTCAATTGGTATCAGAGCAGGCAAACGCGTTAAAGACCTTATAAGTCTGTGTTTGTGGCAATCTGAGTCTTTGGACGGAATCTCATACGCATACCAAAATGCCTCCTAAAGCTGTCAACTTTGTCAAGTGTCTCGAAAATACCTCAAAGGATCACTCGTTAGCTGATTCTTCCGAATCCCGAGGTAGGAAGACTGTCTCATCTTGTGTCATCCACTCTTCATCCAATGAGACATTGGACATAATGGTTAAAGATGAAATGGAGCTCACCAGAATTTCAAAAAATTCTACAGAGTTTGTTGATCTCAAGGATCATGTACAGCTCTTTGATGAATTCGAGAAGTCTATTGATCGTGAACAGGTACTCTACAATATTATAAGGTCATTCTCTAAGGAAATTGAGAAACTTCTTCAAGAAAACAATCAACATCGTGAAAAGATTTGTGATCTTGAAAAGCTGGTTAAAGAAGGATCAATTAGAGAAAAATGTTTGATCAAGACGCATTCATCTGATCTAGACAAACTTCGTGTTAAGAAAGAGAAACTTGAAGCATCACTACTCTAGCCCATGGACGGTGTAAATCCTTGGAAAAGGAAAACTCTATCTTAAGAAGAAATTCTTCTGCACAAACTAATTCTCACGAGTTACCGTACAGAATGAAATCTTCTCCAGATGAAGATTGTGCTAAAAAGGGTTTTAGTAACTTACAATCTTCTCTGACTGCTATGAAGTCTAAACAAGTGTCTGATGTTGCTTCTCCTTCACGAACCTGTACCTTCTGTGGAAAAGGAAATCACTATGCTATTCATTGTTTTGCCAGAAAGAAACAAGTCTTTAAACTTCACAAATTGCTTATTTCTACTGTCAATGGAGTAAATAGTCAGATGACTTCTGCAGTGAACCTCGCTTCCACACGGAACCAGGCATATTATAAGAGTGATCTCTCTCCTAGAAATCATTAAAGGACATTGGTAAATCTTAGTGGTATAAATCGTACTACCTATGAAAGCATGTCTTGTGCTTATAAGAACAACTCTGGTAAATTTAAGTCTAGTATATGGAGACCATTTTCGGAAAATCCCCTAGAACCAATTTCTAAAGGTCCTAGACTTTGTTATCAGAAAGATTCCTCACTTGTGATTCCTAGAGGGACTGCGAGACGTTCTCTCGTATCTGGAAACTGCCAAGGAAGGACAAGAAATGCTAAGTTCAGATATCCTGGAGTAAATAACTGTTATTCTCTCAGAAACTATGGTGAGACTGCGTCTCCTTCTGCTACCTAGTAGCAGAAAGTCTATTCTTGTGTCTAACTTGAGAGATACAAGAATGAGGATTTGTGAGATGCTCAAGTATTGTGTTGTTTTTCTCCAGTTTGTATATCTTATGATGTCATTTTGTTAGTACTTCTTTCCTTTGTCACTATGATCTTTTGGAGATAGAGAATTGTAGTTGCAGGAAATCCTACACTACACCCCTCATATGATTTCGTTGGTGATCATCTCCTTTAGGTTAACACTCTTAATTTTATTGATTAAATTCTGAATATTCTTACAAGACAAGAAAAATAAAGAAAATCAAGAATGATCTTTGTTCTAAACTCTCTCTCTCTTATTTACTTGTCTCTCACTCAAAAAAGATCCCCCCCTCTTTTACAACTCGAATGACTATTTATAAGGAAATACATAGTGGATGATAGCTAATCTGTCCTTTATTTTCGGATATGGTTTGCGACATTCTCGCAACCTTACAAATGCTGACTTCGCAAGCTTTCTTATTTTCACGAGACTATCACATCTTTCTCATGATCCTTGTTGATGTCGTTTCTGAAATTGTTCTGCGACGCTTTTGTGCAATACCATTGATAACTTCGCTGAGACATAACTGTTGCGAGATTCTGATCCTACATCTTTCCTCTTCTCATATCTTCTCTACAAAGTAGAAACTGATGTGAGAAATGCCGCAACCGCTTATTTTCTCATATTCTGCATTTATCACACATATTGTTTCTTCCATTTATTTCTCGACATGTCTTTTGTAACCGTTACTTTTTAACCGCTTAAATCTTTCTGTATTAACCATGTTTATTTTCTCGAGGAAAAATTCCCGCTATATATATTTCTTTTCATCCTCTTCTTCTTTCTTTTTATTCTCTCTTCAACTTCATCGTTCTTCAACTTCATTGTTGCAACTTTTCTTATTTCTTCTTCAATCTTTTTAAATTCGTCTTCATCTTCAAATTAGATCTTCATAGTTCGTGATCTTCTTCAAGATAATTTCCCTGCTATCATTTTTCATGGATTCATCAAGGTTAGTCTTCTCTTTTCTTCCTTATAAGTTTTGCTGAATCTGATATATTTGAAATTAATCTTGTTTATTTCCTTATGTGATGTTGTTTATGTGATTCCCATACTCTTGTTATTTCAGCAAAAGCGGCTCCAACACTAAATTTTCAGTTCTGAATCCTAACACTCCCAAATCTCAGCATAAAGTTTTCGTTCATAAAAGAAAGTCTGCGAATGAGAAGGTAGTAAGAAACACTATCTTTTTCTAATAACAATATTGTTGCCTCTGTTACTTATCTAGATTGTAATTCGCAGGGTGATAAAGATCTTCATAGACCTCACAAAAAATCTCGCCACCTCAAGGCTGTTCCAACTTCTGTTCCCTTCCATCTACTCATTTCTTCCAAATCCCCTGCGACATCTTCGCAAGATAAACCTTTATCTCCAATTCGTGAAGACGCTGCCTCTGACTTCATTTCTTCCAAATCTCCTGCGATATATTTGCAAGATAAACCTTTATCTCCAACTCGCGAGAATGCTTCCTCTGATTTCATTTCTCCAATTGATCTTCCTATGACTGAAATTCCCCTTGTGGTTCCTTCTGCGAATGAAGCCTCTTCTCTTCCCATTGAGAATGTTTCTCAACCTTCTATCTCTACTAGTTCTCTACCTAAGTCTCCCCCTTTGTCGAAAGAGACCGTGGAAGGGATAGATATTGCTTTCAAGGTTTTATCTGAGATTCTAGATGATGGAAAGAAGTATTCTACTGATCCCATCAAGTCTAATGTTTGTGAAATTCTGAGCAAGCATTTGGGTTCTGACAAAGCTGCTTCGCAGACAATTTTAGAAAAAGAAAGTAATGCTCTTCGTCTTGAAAATCAGAAACTTCAGAATGTTTTGCTGGATCGTGATAATCTTCGCAAGAAGAATGATGAATTAAGAGGTATGATTTCCTCATCTATGTCTTTAATTTGCCTTTTCGATGGTTTTATCCTTCCCCTGCTTAATTATCCTTTAAATCCCTCTTTCGTGGTAGACCTCAAAGATATTATATTTAAATGCAAAATGGTCCCCGGCAGCGGCGCCAAAAACTTGGTGGACCCGGAGAAGCGTATAAAATTAAGCGTAATGAAAACGCGGGCCTACAGTAATACCGCAAGTGCACGGTCGTCGGTTATAGCTCGTGCAAGTACGGGTCGATCCACAGAGATTGGGAGTGTTTTGTAGTGTTTAGCTATTTGGGCTCTAAATTGCTATTGGGCCTAATGGGTTTGTTTTTAACAATGAAACGAACTGAGCTTGGGCTTTGGTCTCTGAATTAGGCTTTTGATTAAGCCTGAATTGGATTGGGCCTTTAATTGAGTTCAAGCTTTTGGATTAAGCCCACAGTTGACTGAATTGGGCTTTTAGCCTTAATGAACTGGGCTTCAGTTTGTACAAACAATGGACAGTGGGCTTCAACTTTTGGTTCAAACCTGGGCTTGGTCTTGAACTGAGAACTGAGCTTGGGCTTTTGGATTGCTGTGAGCCAAGCTCAGTTGCAGCAGCAGCAGCAGTAGGAAGGAAAGCAATGCAGCAGTGCAAAGGGCAAGTGCACAGCAGCAGGGAGAGACAAGGCAGCAGAACAAGGCAAGGGGAAGAAAACAGTGGGGCAATAATACATAGGCAGTTAGCCTAAGTCAAAGACAATGGAGAAAATTTACAATGGAAGCAACACAGGGCAAAAGCAACAGCACAAAAGCATTATGAAAAGGTGACAGAACACTGCAACTACAAGCAGAGAACAAAGGAAGTAAACCAAGGCCTAAGCCAAGGGCAGGGGAGATGGTGAAGCTAACAGTGATGACAATGCAAGGCCAAGGCAGTGGATCTAGGCATACAAATGGAATGGAAAGAGAATTAGCTTGCTATGAGCACTAATTTCTCCCATTGCTCAATCAAAACAATGCATCCTAAGCATGCAAATGGAATGGAAAGAGAATTAGCTTGCTATGAGCACTAATTTATCCCATTGCTCAATCAAATCAGTGCACTGAGGTTTCTAGCCTAACATTCCACTAAACATGTATCACATAACAGGTACATTAACATTACATGGAACACAAACATCAACAGGAACATGCACTAGGAAAATTGAAGAAACTAAACATCACAGTGAACTAACATTAAACACAAAACTAAATTGAAATTAGAAACAAACAGAAATTATAAGAACATAAACTAAATGAACATGGAATTAAACATGAAATGAAACAGAAATTGAAAATTAACTAAAATTGATTTGAAACTGAAATTGAACATTAACAGAACTAAGTTCTGGACACTGGCTATTCCAGCATAAGCCTTTACATCACACCAGTCCCTTCTATTTATACCCACAGACCCAATTTGGGTTTTCCCCCAAATTACAAAATTAGGGTTCTTCCCAAAAAAAATCCTAAAATCAAACATAAATTAGGTAAATTGTTTCTACCTAATTTGACAGTACAAATCAGACCCATATCTTCTGATGCTCTCCCTAACAGAAAATTAGGGTTTTTTTAATAAATTTCCCCAAATTGACAGTAGACTAGGGTTTTGATTTTCGAACTTACCAAACGTGATAAGACGAGTCCGTCTTCAACCCATGCTTCTTCTCCCTTCTCTGCTCCTTCCTATGCCTTCAATTTCTCTTTCTAGCTCGAGTTATTGTACCAATTTCTTTCCTAGGGTTCTGAGAAAGAAAAGAAAAGAAATTGGTAGGATAGATGGCTAGAAGATGGGGGGAGTGATTATAGTGGAGTTGGTGGTGGTGTTTAGGTGGCTATGGAGTAGGTGGTGGCGATGGCAGAGCAGGTGGAAAAGGTGGTGAAGGTTCTGCACAGGGTATGGAGGAGGAGATGTCGATGGAAGAAGGGGAAGGGGATGTTTGGTATGGGTATAGGTATCGGGTGCTCGGGTGTTGGGCGGTTGTAGCAAATTGGATGAACAGCGAGGATGAGCCGTGGGATGTGGAGATGATGGATCGATCTAACGGCTAAAAGTGAAGAGGCTGGCAGCGACCGTTGGATGCAGATATACAACGAAACTAACGGTGCCAGATGGAGTTAGGTGCTGTAGTGTTAGACAGGAGCTTCCGATTTCGATGAACAACGATGAAGCGACCATTGGATGATGAGATGGATCCAATCCGACGGCTGAAGATGGAGGCGGGTTTGGATATTGGAAATGGGTTTGGGTGAGGGTTTTGGGCCTTGGGTATGCCAAGCCCATATCTTCTTTAAGAACAATTCTTCCTTCTTGAGCCCATTCCTAGCTTTTTGGACGTGCGCTCCATTCTTTGCGGCTTCCTTGCGTAATTTCTTCCGGCTTTTCACCACTCTTCAGCTCTTTTCCGCTCCGCAAGTTATCCAGACTTTATTTATTACCTAAAAATGCAAAATTAATTAATAAAAATATTTGTTCTTGAAAACCAAGAAAATACAGAATATGGGATAAAATGTAGAATTAATGCACAAAAGATGAGTTAAATGCCAACAAAAATATATAGAAATATGCACTTTTTAGCACTCATCATTTCGCATGTTAATCATTAAATCAGAAACGAGTTATGGAGAGATATCAATTTGAATCTATTGTTGAAGAAGACCGTGTTGATAAAGAAGTCTTAATGGATCAATATAACCAATTAGATAGTCTCTATTCATATTCTCTTGATCAAATAAATAATCTTACCAATGAAAATACCCAATTAGTTGAAAAACAAGATCTATTAAGTAATGAAGTATCTCGTCTTTCTTATTATTTAACCAAAGCTAATTTAGGGATGAAAACTTTATCATATGAGAATAAAACCTTGTCTCAAGAGAAGCGAGTTTATTTAAACAAGATGGCGATATCTTCGCAACAACTTAATATTCTCCAAAAAAGTATGTGCTAACCAAGAGAAATCTCTTCGCTCTTTAAGAAATGAACTTAAAGAAGTAACAAAATCATCTATCACTGAAAGAGATTCACTCATTCAAGGTAGAATAGCTTTAAGTGTGAAAGGAAAATCAGCTTAAAGATCAATATTCCAAATTAGAAGAATCTTATTCTTCTCTTGCGAAGAAAAATGCCTTCCTTGTTTCTAAAGAGAAAAATCTTCAGTCTCGACTTAAAGGTTTAGTTGGAGATAAATTTGATGACACAATGGATCATTGGGAGAATAGTTGTCTATCCTTGATTCAACATCTTATTTCGCAAAAGGAAGGTAGTCATAATAGTTTGACTGCCTTAATTATCTTTCCTTTGTCATATCTCTCTGAATTCCTTATCTTAATAAAATTTTGTATTCTATTTTTCGCAGAGTCTGAGAAAAATGTTCATTCTTCTATTTCTGATTTGGAGGATAAATATGCTAAAATTCGCAAAGAGAATGCATTACTCGTCTGTACCCTTACTGGTTCTCGCGACCGGGCAGAAAGAAGACTTGATTATCTTGCTTATTTTAAGGATATTCAAGATAGGAATCATCAAAGAGCACTTCTTCGCCAAGTTCATCTCCGGACTGAAGTCCTTGTAAATGACATTTTATTGTCCAACTCTCTTCCTCCTACATCAATTGATCCTTTAGAAGTAGATGATGATGAAGTTCCTCGTCCTGCTGATAGAAATTACGATTATGAAAGCGGTGCAGAGGATAATTTCTTGGAAGATGAAAAAGAAGTTCCTTCTAAAGAAGTATCTGCTGGTGTTAATCAGAATGAGAAAGAAATTTCTCCTGAAGAAGTAGTTGTTGGCGATAATCAAGATGTTAATCAAGTAATTGTTGGCGATAATCAAAATGCTAGTCATGCCGAAGATCAAAGCCGAAATGAAGGAGAAGCTTGCGAGAATGTTGGCGAAGAACTTTTGTCATCTCCTGCTACTGATATTGATATTGAATCTTGAGCTTCTTTTCTAGTTTTGTTTTCTTGAGCTGTCTTATTTTTATTACTTTTGAGAGCTACATTTTTCAATCGACTTTGGAGTCAACTTTTTCTTTTAATATTTTGTTGATAAGAAAGATAATGCTTCTTGTATATCGATTCCCATACTTGCCTCTCATTATCTTTATTGCAAAAAATAATCTGTTATGAATTCTTATAATTAGTTTGTTTTATTATATGGTCTTATTTTTCCTTCCTAATTAAAGGTCTTATTATGCCATCTCTTGTCATTGCGACAAAATTGCAGGACGTCCTTGCACTTTCATACAAAAACCCATTGATCTTGTCTTAACTTTTTCTTTTGTATTATGGCCTCTTCAGGAATGTTGCGACAATATGACATGCCTAAATATTCTTACGAAAATAAAGCCCCATGACATTTCCGTCTTGCGATGAAATCGCAGGACGTCGTCGCACTTTCATGCGAAAACCCATTCATCTCATCTTATCTTTTTCTTTTGTATTATTGCCTCTTCAGGATTGTTGCACAAATATGACAAGCCTTAATTATCCTTGCGAATAATAAGCCTCATGACATTTGCGTCCTAAGACACTTATCAGCTCCCTAATGGAGGGTGCCGCCCTTATCTTCCCCTGGTTTCCCCTTCAAGGAGGAGTACTTCTACCATACAAGGCTAGATCCTCCCATCCAGTCTTAACAACAACCAGTTTTTTTCTCATCCTCTTATCCCTTTTACCTATAGGGCTTATGGTTATGAGACTGCACCCTAAGTGGGGTTTTCTTCAAGCCGAGTGCAGTATAAGCCAAGACTTGTCAAGAATGGCAAGGACGCTTCAAAAGCCCTCGACACTCTTGACTCAACCGTGTACCTCGGCGCCTTGATCAGATATGCACTCCTTGGAATAGTCCTTATTACCTTAGTCGCCTAACCCAAGTCATATGCTCAAGTTAAGAATCCAAGGTGCCTCTCCTGGAGGGGTTTTATTGACCCCAAATCTCCATGACTCAGGTTCCGGTGGCGGTATAGCCTTTCCCTGAGTCATGTAACAGGTACCCCCTAATATGACGTACTTAAGGTCTTACATTTGCCTCTTTCGAAATTTTATTCGCGAACTAGGGTGTACGCCATAAAGGTTCGCCCCTTTCTTTTATGTCATTGGTCTCTGCGAAAATTTCGCACATCATGATCTTGTTTTGTCGTGAATAATCCTGCAATTATTCTTTCAGAATTCATAACTCTCAAAGCTTCTTACGGATAATATCTTTTCAAGTACAATCTGTTCCATGCTCTATCTAATCTATGACCAACATCTCTTCCTTCTGGATCCATTAATCTATAAGCTCCTGTTCCAACTACTCTCCTTTATGATGTAATGTCCATCCCATTTTTTCGCTAATTATCAACCATTTTCTCGCTGATATGTTGGTGTTTCTCGCAGAAAATTCACGTATTTTGACACGTTTATTATATTCCCGAGCCAATCTTCGCTGATAATTCTCCATATGTTGTAAAGCCTTTTCTCTTTTTTCTTCTAATTCATCAAGTTTGTTAAGAATTAAACCCGCACTAAGATTTTTCTCCCAAGCTTCTCTTTTTGTTGTCGGAATAACAACTTCTGTTGGTAACACTACTTCAACTCCATATGTTAAACAAAAAGGTGACATTCCAGTAGCTTCTCTTCTAGTTGTATTATAAGCCCATACTGCATTATGTACTTGTTCGCACCATGATCTGTGATGTCCTTCTAATTTCTTCTTTAATATATCTGCAATTATTTTATTTGTTGCTTCTACTTGCCCATTAGCTTGTGGATATAAAGGAGTGGACTTTCCACATTTTATCTTGAATGCATTGAGTAACATTTCTATGTTCTGCCCCTCAAACTGTTTCCCATTATCAGATACCAACTGTGCAAGAATTCCAAATATGCAAATGATATTTTCGAATATGAATGTAAAGATATCTTTGTCGCGAATATGTTGTACTTCCTTCACTTCTGTCCATTTTGTGAAGTAATCTGTTGCGACTATTAAGTATATTCTTTGTCCAGTTCCTGGTAAAAATGGCCCCATATGTATAAGCCCCATTTTCCAAAGGGACATACACTGGTTGAAGATAACAATGGTGCTTCTGGTGCATGTATCTTCTTTCCATGCCGCTGAAAATCTTCGCAACGTCATGATATTCTTTTTGCATCTTCATGCATGTATGACCAGTAATAACCTTGCATTTTTGCTCTATGTGCCAAAGATCTTCCTCCACTATGATTGCCAGCGTCTTCTCTATGTAACATTTTCAGCACCTTTTCTCCTTCCTCTCGTGTCAAACATCTGAGTGATGGTCCACTAAAAGATTTTCGGTATAACAACCCATATCTTAATTCATAATTCGTTGCTCGGCTTTTTAACTTGTGTGTTTCCAATCTATTTCTTGGTGTTTCTCCTTTCGCCAAATATGCGTGAAACTCCATTCTCCAGTCTGCGACATTATTTATTTGTTCTTCTTTTTCATTATCTATGACCATCACAGTCACATCTTCCTCTTCTTTATTGACTGATGGTGACAAAAGTGTTTGTATTTTTATGCATCTCGCAGTTGGATCTGTCATCATACTTGAGATGAAAGCAAAAGCGTCTGCGAGTCTATTATCCTTTCTTGAAATGTGCCTCCATTTTATTTTTGGAATTTTCGCTGACAATTCTTCAACCAGCTTCTTGTATTTCTTCAGGGATGGTTCATTTGTAGTATACTCTCATTTTATTTGGCGAATAACTAGCTGCGAATCAATAGTGATCCTGGCGTTTTCTAGTTTCATTTCTATTGCGAATTTTAATGCATGTATCACAGCTTCATATTCTGTTTCATTATTAGTGGATTCAAATTCCAACCTAAATGAAAAAGCCATCTTTATTCCTTCTTGCGAAATTAAAACAATTCCAACTCCATTTCCTTCTCCATTTGATGATCCATCTACCAGTATTTCCATCTATTTGGTTCTGTTAATAAATCTTTTGGATCTCCATGTTCGTCTTCTACATCCATCATTTCTTCTACTGCTTCATCTTCTTCTAAAGGAAATTCTGCCAAGAAATCCGCAACAACTTGTGATTTTGGTGAAGACAAAACTTCATATTTAATATCAAAATGGCCTACTTGTGCATTCCATCTCTCTACCCTTCCTGATCTTTTAGAATTCTTCATCACTCATTCAGTTGGTACTTTTGTTAATACCTTTATCTTGTGTGCTTGAAAGTATATGCGGAGCTTAAATGATGCATAAACTAATGCTAAGATTAACTTTTCAATCTTTGAGTAATTCTTCTCTGCTGTATTAAAAGTTTTGCTAATGTAATAAATGGGTTTCTCCACTCCTGCGTCTACTCGCAATAATACAACACCTAATGCATGCGACGTTGTCGCAAGGTAAATCAATAATTCTTCTCCTGGTTCTGCTTTTTGTAAAATAGTTGTATTCATAAGATGTTCTTTGATTCCTTGAAAAGCATTTTCACATTCATCACTCCATTTAAATTTCGCACCCTTCTTGAGTATATCGAAAAAATATTTGCATTTGTCTGATGATCGCGAGATGAATCTCCCCAGCGAAGCTAGAAGCCCATTCAACTTCTGTACATCTTTTATTGTTGCTGGTTTTGGCATGTCACGAACTGCTTGCACTTTTTCCGGATCAACCTGTATTCCTTCCTTTGATACAATGTAGCCTAAAAATTTTCCTGATGCAACTCCAATAGTACACTTCTCGGGATTCAATTTAGTGTTATACTGCCGCATTTGTTCAAAAATCTCCCTCAAGTCTTGTACATGGTCTTTAGCTTCCTTACTCTTTACCAACATGTCATCCACGTATACTTATAATGTTTTGTGTATCCATTTTGCGAACACCTTCTCTACCATTCTTTGATATGTTTCTCCCACATTTCGCAAACCAAACGGCATTTTCGTATAATAATATAAACCTCTAGGGGAAAAGAAAGCAGTATGTTCTTGATCTTCTTCAGCGAGAGGAATTTGGTTATACCCTTTGTACCCATCTAAAGATGATACCCTATCATTTCCCGCTGCAGATTCCACCATTTGAGGAATATCGGGTAACGAAAAACTATCTTTAGGGCAAGCTTTGTTCAAATCAGTGAAATTTATGCAAATCCTGATTCCCTTGTTTTTCTTTGGGACACTGACCATATTCGCTATCCATTCTGGGTATTTAGCTTCTCTTATAATTCCTGCCTCCAACATTTTCTGTAAGTCTTCTTCTATTTGGGAATGGTAAGTTGTTGCGATTTTTCTTATTCTCTGTTTAAATGGTCTCACATTTTTGTTAATCTCCAGTCTGTGGCAAGCAATTGTTGGGTCTATTCCTGGTATCTCATCCATGTTTCCTGCGAAAATATCTTTATATTCTCGCAGTAAATTGACAGTTCTTTCTTCTTCTTCTTTATCCATTTTGGTTCTAATTCTCAACACTAGAGGCTCCTCTTCAGTCCCAACATTTATTTCTTTTGTTGGTTCTTCGGCAATGTAACTGGGTTTAGGTTCTCCCATTGGTGTGGGTTCTTTAATTGCTTTTATGGATCCTTATCCTTCTTCCGAAATTTCGCTGGGTATTCTTTTGCCTTCTTTCGCCCTTATCATATATACTCTAAATTATTCTTCCTTCTTTGCTTCATTTACCAATTTTCTGCGAAATTGCTTCCTTTTTACTTGTTCTTCATAACGCCTTACTTCAATTTGATGACATAATTTCGCATTGTCAACATCTCCTCTGATTTCACCTATTCCACTTGGAGTGGGGAATTTAATACATTGATGCAACGTTGATACCACAGCTTTTATCGCATGTATCCATGATCTTCCAAATAAAATATTATATGGCGATTCCATATCCACCACGCACAATGTCACATGTGTTTCGATTTCTCCAAGTGGAATTCGTACCACTATTTCTCCTTTAGGTTTTGTTGTGGATTTTCCAAAGCCGTGAACAAAATATGTTGAATTGGACATTTCTTCATCTTTAAATCCCATTCCCCGAAATGCATGATAAAATATTATATCAACTGAACTTCCTGTATCAATTAAAGTTCTGTTCAACATCCATTCTCCTTTATTTTAGGATATGGTTTGCGACATTCTCGCAACCTTACAAATGCTGACTTCGCAAGCTTTCTAATTTTCGCGAGACTATCACACCTTTCTCATGATCCTTGTTGATGTCGTTTCTGAAATTGTTCTGCGACGCTTTTTTGCAATACCATTGATAACTTCGCTGAGACATAACTGTTGCGAGATTCCGATCCTACAAGAATCTTTGAAAGCATGGTATGAAGTTTTCCTAATTTGGGCCATTTGTACTTTGGCTGGTCTACGAACGTCTGTGTCTCCTCAAGAAACTTTAGGGTTTCCAGCTAGGGTACTCGCGAACATATATATAAGTCTTATATGTGTTTCTTTATTCTTCAGAAAGGAACTCTATGAAATCTGTTCCCAAAGAAGAAGTTAACCCTATGGTTGAGGATGATCTCAAAGTATGTGTTTCTGGTCAAGATTTTATTTTGAAGAAGATGGTTGAAAGAAAAGAGTATAACTCTTGGATTGGAGAATCTGTCAAAGATCTGATTCGTGTTCAAAATGAAGTCAAGAATGAAGTTGCTAACCTTCAACTGCAGATGAACCAGCTTTTTCATGGACAGGCAAATATCCTTAGTACTCAAAATATCTTGATCAGGAAGCAAAAAAAAAAGTTATCCTTGACTACGCAAAGGCTCGCCATTATGCTCGCGCTATTGATTGAAAAGTCAAAATTCAAACTTTTAAACATGGTGTTTCTACGGTCAACAGGATCAAGGATATCAGTGACTCTTATTTTGAAGGACCATTTCAGAGGTATGAAATCATCAAGGAAAACTGAGGTTACCTAGTAAGTTTTCTTTTTGGATTAGTTGGAAGAATAACTAGCGTTTTCAATAGCGAAGATTGTGACTACACATAGCTATTTTGTTTTCATCTTCTTATGTTTATTTTTTAGGTTTATTGGTTTTAAATTCTAAAAAATATTTGGAGGATGATGTTATTGCAGTATTAATCTTTATGATTTTGTGATATTGCAATATTTTTATGGGATATGTATTGTTTGCGTCCGTGAACTTGAAGGTCCCATATGTTGTCAAAAGTAAATTCGTTCATGAATTGATTTTCGTATTGATGAAAGGACAAATGGACTTTTGACAAATACAAAAGTTATGCCTATGTAGTCATTTATTTTGATGGAAAATAGGATAAAATATTTTGTGTGACAAGGATAAATTCTATTATGTCATTATGCATATAGTGATGGAAAGATAGAATAGATCCTTGTATGTATTCCATGATATTGATCTTCATTGATCCATCCTTTTTGTATTACCGTGAAGGCTCCATTGTGTGTCTTATGTTGAGCACCATACAACTAAGTGGATTATTCTTATTGGTTTTGTTTGTTGTTCCATAAGATGCTATATGTTGAGCATTATGAACTAAATTAATCATCTTGGTTGGTTATTTAGTTATTTTTTGACAATTAAATTGATTACCTTCGTGATTAGTTTGGTTGTTTGTATTCCAATTAAATTAATTATGGGTTCTCTTTTAATTAGTCTAATTGAGTTCTCATATATTCCACAAGTTCTTGTGTTGAGTATATGAACGATTATACTAACTATGTTCTATAGGTTAATGTAGTCGTATATTCCGTAAGGTTTTCCTTATGTTGAGTATGTGAACTATTAAGTTAGTCATCTCCGTATTATTACCTTAGTCGTAGCTCCGTAAGTTTACTTATGTTGAGCATAATAAATTAAATTGATCACTTTTTTGGTTTGATTTAGTTGCGTATTCCAATTAAATTAATCACGTGTTTACTTGTGATTAATTTGATTGAGTTTTGGATATAGAAAATAATTTTCCTATGGTTTTTGGTGTCCAATTAAAAATCCTTCTTTTCTTTCGAAATTAAGGTCGCTCTTGTTGTTCTCTCGGGAATGACATCAAATGGGGGAGAGTTCTTTTTAACTTGTGCTTAATGGTAATATCTTGCGGGGTGTGCGGCTGTGAAATTTTATAGGGGTTATCTTGTATCTTAAAACTCCTTGATGAATGCATTTAGCTTCGGCTTTATGATTGCATCTAAATTAAGTTGACATGTATTTCTTCTTTTAGTCTATGAAACGTCTCTTCTCGAAAATTGCATTAGGAACCCGTTCTTGTACCTTTGCCAATTAATGTGTAGTTCTATTACATATACATAAGGTTTTCGGGTAATTGTGTAAGGGGGAGTGGTTTCCATGTGAGATGGTGTATTGACTAATGGGGAGTGATACGTAACGTATTATTATTCTTAAAATCGTGATGCAATTGGACTTTGATGTTACATAATAATACTATGTCACTGTATAATGATGATCGAGAATCACGATTTTTCTTATTGTTATAGATACGGATCTTCAACAACGGTGATGCTAAACTTACAACCTTTGGGATCATTGGAGTACTTGGAAGGACGAATATTTCAGGGAACGTTGAAGATTAGACTATGGAATAGGAGCCACTAAAGTTTATCTTTTTTGTATTCCATATGTATTAATAGTTTTGTCACTAAAATTGACAAAGGGGGAGATTGTTAGAGCATAGCTTGGTCGACCTCTCATGCGTTGCTATATCAAGCATGTTTGTCAATGTTTGTGATCAAAACTATGAGTCTTGATTTCTAGTCAATATAGCTAAGTCTCGGACTAGGATAGAAAAGTGTAGTTGAGCTCTCAAGGACTTCATGCAACGACGAAGATCTACTCAAGGAACCGTGGAACTTCATCAACAAAAGGTATGTGGAGACTTGAACTTATCTATCACTCAAAAGTCTATCTCTTCTATCTCTTACTTCTTATGAGACAAAAGTCGTATGCTATATAGACTGGATCATACACATTTGATATTTCAAGCCGAGTATATCTCGCCTATCTATATCTCTAAATCATGTGTTGGTAAAGCGTTTCACTTTTATAGACTGGATCATACACATATGTGCATAATTCCTATTCTTTAATCCGAAGTTTGCGAACTTTGTTGATTGAGAGAAACCGGAGGAATTGGCTTTGCCAAGTCCGCGAACTCAGTTTGCGAACTCAGTCCGCGAACTGACGGAAGTTCTCTTGCCGAGAATTACTGCTGGGATTTTCCAAAAACTCGTTTGTGTGTTTACTCCGCGAACTGGCGGAAGTCTCATTGCCGAGATTTTCTGCTGAGTTTGGAAAACTCTGCCGGTTGTCTTAAGTCCGCGGACTTGTTTGCGTGCTTGAGTGGGTTATGATCTAAAGATGTGCTCTGAACATGAAACTTAAATTACTAAGGAATGCAGTATGCAAACTGTGGCTATAAAGTTCATGAGCCGATTCAATCGACTCGAATCATCTTTGTTTCAATTGTGTCTTGTGTAGTTACATAAGATCTCATAGCAATTGAGCAACTCTCTAACTAGTTTATTTGAGTCAATTGAACTAGTTATGGTGAAGAAGAACAAGGTTAATATGAAATGATCATATGGATGGCCTTTTGGGTTACTATGTTGAACCAACATACACATACACGTTTGGGCACGGTTTTCACAAACCCAGTAAACGTATATCTCAAGTGTGTGTGACAAGCTAAGTTTTTGATCTAACGGTTGAGAAATATTAGCTTGAATCCAAATAAGGTTTTCATCTAACAGTGAATATTGATTGCTTTGTAACTAAGGCAAATCCCTGATTTGAAAACTATATATAGGAGACATCTAGCATTAAGAAAAACTAATCCCCACACGTCTGTGTGATACTAGTGCGCTCGCTAGAGTCGATTCTCCTCTAACCTTTGGTTTTCTTCTCTAAAACCAGGTTAACGACTTAAAGACTTCATTGGGATTGTGAAGCCAGACCGATATTACTTTTATCGTAGTTGTGTGATCCGATCTTGCATCTTCTATCGTACGAGTACAATCTTTGATTGTCTTGAGATCGTGAGAGTTCTCCGATAGGCAAGATAAAGAAGTCACAAACATCTTCGTCTCACTTTTTGTGATTCCTCGACGTCCTCTTGTGTATTCAAGTAAGACTGTTGAGAGGTGATTGATTAATCTAGGCTGTTCTTCGGGAATATAAGACCGGATTATCAATTGGTTCCTATTCACCTTGATTTCATATCTTAAGACGGAACAAAAACCTAGGGTTTTTCTGTGGGAGACAGATTTATCCTTTAATAGACTTTTCTGTGTGAGACAGATTTGTTTATTATCAAGTCTGCGATTTTGGGTTGCAATAACTCTTGGTTGTGGGTGAGATCAGCTAAGGGAATCAAGTGCGCAGTATCCTGCTGGGATCAGAGGCTTAGGAGTACAACTGTACCTTGAATTAGTGGAGACTGATTGGGGTTCAACTATAGTCCAGTCCGAAGTTAGCTTGGAGTAGGCTAGTGTCTGTAGCGGCTTAATACAGTGTGTATTCAATCTGGACTAGGTCTCAGGGTTTTTATGCATTTGCGGTTTCCTCGTTAACAAAATTTCTGGTGTCTGTGTTATTTCATTCTCCGCATTATATTGTTTATCTTTATAATTGAAATAAGGTTGTGCGTTAAAGGTTAATCGATTGGAGATTCGACCTTGTGGTTGTCGATTTCATTGATCAACACTTGGACATTGGTATTTGGTACCGTCCAAGTTATTCCTTGTATTTGATAAAGACTCGCTATTGTTTTTAGCTTGAGTAAAAATCAAATCAAGAGAGAGATATTAACTCCTTGAGATACTTTTATCTAGATTGAGTCTGACTGTCTAGTTGATTCTCTAGCAAAGTATTTCGGAGTTAGTCCATACAGATTGCTAAGCGAAATATTAGGTGGTGTTGTTAGACCCCCGCTTTTTCATATAGTGTCCATGTGAAAGCTTGGGACTGCTCTTGTAGGTAAGTTATGTTGTTTTTGTAATTCAATTTAGAGTTATAATTTAGATTGATTGAATTGATGTATTGAATAGATTGAAATTGAACTGGACTTAGAGTTGCATCTGTGTGTGAAGCTTTGGCCTGAGCAATGGCTCTGGCCTGTGCAAGAGTTTTTGCCTTGTGCCATTCAGCCTAGCTAGGTATCTGACTCTAGCTGACTTAGTCGGATCAGTTTGACTCACTGAGTCACTAGACCTGAGTTAATGACCAGTTGACTCTCTTGACCCTAGACTTGACCTTGGATGGACGTGGACTGTTAGTTGACCCTTTGACCGCCAGTGACCGTTAGTTGACCCAGTTGGGTCAGCACTTGTGTAATGGGCCGAGTCTAGTGGACTTGGTCTTAGTGTCATGTATTCTTAGTTTGATGTTTTGGACTCTTATAGCCTAAATTAGCCTTTGGTTCCTTTTACAAGTTGTAGATATTCATAAGAATACTTAATGGACTATATAACCAATCTAATTGAATTAGTAAATCTTAGTTATGTTAAAGGTAGAGAATGAGATACCATAAATGGGCTTACAACCATAGAGTAGACTTGTATGATTCTTTTATGAGCCATTTCGGATAGATTCTTAGAGTGCTTATGTGATTAACAGTTAGATATTAACAACGATCGATTCAAAGGATGAACCAGTGGATCGTGGATCTCGAGGTAGGCGTGGCTTGTCATCAAAAGAGGTGGGAATACATTTGACTCTTTTGTAAGCATTAAATATTGTTGTTGCTTTTACAAAAGTTTATGCTTAACAAACTCATGCATTGTCTGTTCGGGCATTCCATGCTTTGTTTAAATTGCATTATAATAATTCTTTTGATTCTGTGAATCTTTCCACGATTTGGAAAGGACTTGTAATGTTTTGTTTGTCAATATGAATTGTTATGGGAAATGAGAATTTCCACTTGTGGTATATAGGATAAGCTCCTTCATATTTATATCTACATGAATTCAGCTTTTATTGCTTAGAGTGGGTCATCATGGTCTTGGTGATATCAATAGCTAATGAGTGTGGTTAGCACGAATATTATACATTGTTTGAAGAAGGAGTTTGTCCATATACATGTTCGTTTATTTCAATGACTTGGTCACTTTTTAATGTTTGGGAAAACATTGTTGTTTTCCAAATCTTGCCATGATTACTTGAAAGTTAAATGTTATTCCTGCTGGGCACCCCTTTTCGGGATGATGTGCTCACTCATTCCCACTTTCAGTTTCAGAGACAGATCAGAGTTGTGCAGCGAAAGCTTCGAGGAGTTGAGTCCGTTAGTTGGTTAACTTCTGATATATTTATTATGTTGTATATTATATTTGTGAACCAAATAATTATTGTATATGTATCATCTGAGAGGAATCCTTGTATATATATATATTTCAGAGTGGGGCTGGTTTTGGATTAAGTTTTATAACAAATTTCTTAATTGAATATTTTAAGTAAATGATTTAGATTCTTAGTGCCTCTTTATTTAGTTAATCTCTTGGATTAGTCAGTTGCTAACTCAGGGGCGCTACATAACTTCTTTACCTTACAAACTTTCGGCCAATATATCCAACACATTCTCTATTTTTTCTCTTTAGTGCCCCAAATATGACCTTAAGGTTTCTGACATTACCCACTCTTCTCTCACTCGGGCAGATAATATATACCACTCCCTACATCCCAAAGACGACCTCGTTGTAGTTTGCACAATTCTTAAGGCAAACAGGAGAGAGGAGGGTTTTTATGTATTTTTTACAATTATATCCTTATGGATAATTACTAATAAAATTTTAGAAATGATTCATTTCTCAAACCATATAACGGATATTTGTAAAATTTATACCATTGGAAAGCATTTTAAAACGCCTACATAACAAATATAAACATGACTATCAAATTATTCATATTTCTTATACTAATATTAATCAATTTAAAGGAAAACTTTAGAATTTCATTATTTGATGATATATGTCATCTATTTTGGATAAAATTTAAAACTAACTAGCTCGTCTAGTTTGGAACAAAGGGGGTGTATTAACAAGTAGAATTCTACGTATTTTTAGACTGGAATGCGGCAAGGCATATATGTTGATGGCTGTTGAACAAAATAATGATGATGTCTCTGCACAACTTTCAATTTTGCAAGCACTTCATCGAACGTTGGGCGCCGTTTCGGATCACTGTATAATCAAATTGGAGTTAAGTATAAGAAATTAAGAACCTCAGAAATGATACAAAAGATTTTTCATTATATACTAGATGACGGCTTGCAGGGTGGGAGGCCGAGGAAAAGCACATGCAAGCAAAATGGTCAGGTTTCCGTGCGTATAGCTGTTGCTAATTATCTAGTTAAAAAAATACTTCTAAAATAAGCACGCACCTATGGCAGCAACTCTCAATTAGAGATTCCCAAAGCGGGTCAATGTCGGAGTCAACGACCCAAACTCAAAATCGGACAAATTTATGACCCAAACACTAAACTATACCAAAATGTACGGTACAAACACTAATTTACTCATTCATGTATATCACACTGTGTGCGTGCGTACGTAATTAAGGGATACATACTATATGTCATCTGATTCATATAGTATGTTATCGGATTAATTATATGTCATCTGATTCATGCTAATTCATAAAATTTATATGTCGGTGTCATCACATTCATTACTATCTATATATGTGTGTGCTGTTTTAGACTTGGGAGTAACGTTTAATAGTTACAGTGTTAAACGGTGAACAAGATTTTGTAATGCACTTATTACATTGGGATATCGAGGTCTATGATGAACAAAGAAATATTGTTTTCAATTTATTTTAAGTGGTGAAGAGACGAAGACGATGTACTTCTTTCTTTTTCTAGGTGATGGCAGTTCAGCTTTATGACTTTCTTGACAAGAGATTTAGAATTCATAAAATGGTTAAAAGACTAAAATAAATAATTTCTGGGTGAAAAGGACATCTAGATTTTGATACTGTTTAAATGGACAAAAATATAAAAATAATCAGGATGTAACCAGTTTCATCCTACCTATTTTCAAATATTTTTTCTTATTTTTAATTTATATCATGATGCATCCACTTTCATCCTTGCTATTTGTTAAACTTAAGTAAGGATGAAACGCTTACTATATTTTTTTATCCATTTCACGCATAATAATTTTTACTCGTCCATTTAAACCATGTTTTAAACTTTTTTTGGACAAATAACCCATTTTCCGTTTAGAATTTGGACCCCGCCTAGCTAGCTAGAAGCATGTACGTGTAGGAGTTTTATTTTTCACAATTCTTTACCGCGCTCCCCCTGGTCATCATTGTCTTGATATATTGATATCATTACAGTGCACTGGAACGTGAATTATTATTACAGGACGAACCGACAAACAATGCTATTGGACCGAAGAAAAGAAGAAGATAACTGACATTTTTGGCATCACGGACCATTCTTGTCCCTTTTTTCTTTTTCTTTTCCTTTTAGATGAACCTTATCTCTTTATAAAGCTGTAAAACTACTGACTGATCTATCTTTCTACCACACATCTCATATCTTCCTCACAGAAGCAAACTAGTTTTATTTTATCTTCTCCTTTGTGAATTCTACTTGTTATTGCGTTCAATTGACAATGGTGAGGAGGAGGAGTTTATTATCCCCTTGCTGGGTAAGATCACATTCATTTTTTTTGCTACTAACCCTGTTGAGTATCACACATGCATCATCATCAGAAGAAAAATCTAGTGTGTGGCCGGAAAGCGTCCGTTTCGACACAGGTGGGTTAAGTAGGGAGAGTTTTCCAGAAGATTTTGTATTTGGAACGGCAACTTCAGCTTATCAAGTTGAAGGAATGGCAAAGAAAGATGGTAGAGGACCGAGTATTTGGGACGTCTTTGTCGCAATTCCTGGTAACATTGCAAACAATGCTACGGCAGATGTTACCGTAGATCAGTATCACCGTTACAAAGAAGATGTAGATATCATGAAACATCTCAACTTTGACGCTTACCGTTTCTCCATCTCATGGTCTAGGATCTTTCCAAATGGAACTGGCAAGGTGAACTGGAAAGGTGTTGCTTATTACAACAGGTTGATCGACTACATGCTCCAGCAAGGTATCACTCCATATGCGAATTTGTATCACTATGATCTTCCGTATGCGCTTGAGAAGAAGTATAAAGGGTTATTAAGCTACAATGTTGTGAAAGATTATGCAGATTATGCTGATTTCTGTTTCAAGACGTTTGGTGATAGAGTGAAAAATTGGATGACATTCAATGAACCGAGAGTAATTGCTGCCTTGGGTTACGACAATGGATTATTTGCTCCGGCGAGGTGTTCTAAGCCATTTGGAAACTGCACGGAAGGGGATTCCTCAACTGAGCCATACATTGTCGCGCATCATCTCATATTGTCTCATGCTGCTGCAGTTCAGAGGTACCGCCAAAAGTACCAGGCAAAACAAAAAGGACGGATAGGAATTCTCTTGGATATTACATGGTATGAACCTCTTACAGAGTCAAAATCTGATCACCGAGCTGCTCAGAGAGCAAGAGACTTCCATCTTGGATGGTTTCTTCACCCAATTGTATACGGGGAGTACCCAAAATCAATGCAGAGGATTGTCGCATCAAGACTCCCCAAGTTCACAAAGTCAGAAATTAACATGGTGAAAGGCTCAATAGATTTTGTAGGTATCAATCACTACACTACTTACTACGTGTATGATCAGCATATAAGCAAGAACCAGGTAAAAGGATATCAATTAGAAACGCATGCTGGATTTGCTTATGGTCGTAACGGAGTACCAATCGGACCACGGGCAAACTCCTTTTGGCTTTACGAAGTACCCTGGGGTATATATAAAATTCTGACTTATGTGAAGGAGCATTATGGAAACCCCAACGTAATTCTTTCAGAGAATGGCATGGACGATCCTGGCAATGTTACTCTTCCTAAGGCATTACATGACACCAGAAGAACGAATTTTTACAAGACGTATTTGATTCAACTCAAGAAAGCAATCGACCAAGGAGCCAACGTTACTGGCTACTTTGCATGGTCATTGCTGGACAACTTCGAATGGAAATCAGGTTACACATCAAGGTTTGGTATTGTGTTTGTTGACTACAACAACTTGAAAAGATATCCTAAGATGTCAGCTTATTGGTTCAAAACACTACTTAGTCGAAACAAGCATTAAGTAATGTCTGATGCCGCCTAGTGTTCCTTTTTTAATCTTTCCGTTGTGTTGTGAATGGCTTCACTACCTTCCTCCTTCGCTGCACTAGCTAGTGCCTATTTTCCTTCTCTACTTTTTTTGCTTTTTTGAATAAAATCTTGTCTGTAGTTGCAAGAAAATTTACAATTACACTCCAATGTATCTAGATTATTACTCAAGTAATCATAATGAATTTTTATTAATTTTCAAAGATTATAATTGGATACAATGGATAACAATGACTTTTCTTCCTCTCCAAACAAACTTTCTCTCTCCTAGTCTCTTATCTAACACACACTAAAAGATCCCCCTCCTATGTGATGACTTCCTTCCTTTATATAGCGATTCCTCATAGTGGATGACAGCTAAGAGATCCACTATTTTCGGAATCACTATGCGATACATTCGCTCATTTACAATCACTCATTCTCGCACAAATTATACTTCGCATAGAACATCACACTTTACTTGTGATCTTGCTGACATCATCCAATACGTCACTTCAGCTCTGCCATGTGCGATAGTCCTCGCTTACATCAGATAATCCTTACTTCGCATACTTATTGATATGTGCGATATTCCACTCCTACATTTTGCCTCTTCTCATTTCGCTTATATTGTGAAGTGAGCGGTATGAGAAATTTCCATCCATAATATCGCATGTGCATATCTTTTCGTATTCTACCTTGGCAACATTCCTCCGGAATTCCAGTTCATTTATTAACACGCGTCGATTCTTCTCCTTTTTACCGACTCAAACCGTTTATAACCGGTTGTCTCTTCTACCTATTTATTGACTTATTTTTAAGATGAATAGAATTTCCTTTTCTTCTTCACTAAAATTTCTCTTTCTTCCTATATTTGTTTCATTCTTGCTGCTACTGTTCTTCTGCTTCTGTTGCCATGGATAAAAATGCAAAGTTTGTTTTCTTCTTTCAAGATTTATCCTTTTATTCTTCTGATAATCATGATTCTTGATTGTAACTGTTATCTTTTTCATTAACCCAATTCCCATACTATTTCAGGAAAAATTCTTCTTTAAGCACCCTGAGGATAACTATTCCAAACCCTAATTCTTCCTCAGATGTTACAAATAAAGAATCTCATAAGAGGAAAACTTCGCACAACAAAGAAGTAAGAAATATATAATTTTAACTAAACAATATTGTTGCCTCTATTTCTTATCTACTTTGTTTTTCGCAGGTTTCTGATTGTGAGATAGGTGGGGTCAAGAAATCAAAGGTTAAGAAAACTCGCAAACCCACAGTAATGAAGTCAAATATTTATATTCTTGACTTTGATGTTGCAGATGTCACCCCTTTAGCAAAAACTCAAACTTCTGACACTAATGCCTCTATCACCCCAATTCAAACTTCAGATGCATATATGTCTGTCACCTTTGAAGAAATTTTTCCTGGTGAGAAAGAACTTGTTGCTGATCAAGGGACAAAAGATATTTTTATTACTGCCTCTGCAAATTCATCGGATGCGAATCAGACTTCTTCTTCATTCATCCATACTAATCCTCAACCAAATTTTGTTAATGTATCCTCCCCTACAGATTTTACTATTCCTTCTCCTCCTATATCCATCTCCTTTTCTTCGTCTTCTTCTTTGTTAATAAATTCCCTTTCTCTTAGCAAAAAAGCTTTGGATAGCGTGAATTTTGCTTCCCAAACTCTATCCGACATCATCAACTCTGCTCAATCCTCTACTAATGACCCTTGTAAACTTCGCATTTGTTCTTCTTTAAGTAAACTTTTGTGCGAACTTCCCTCTGATAGCACTATAAGAGATGAGATCCATTCTCACATTAATCCAAGCTTCCATACTGCTCTAGATGTCTTGGTAAGTGCCTTTTTTCATGTTTTCACTTAACTTTAATATCTTAACCCATTATCCTTGTCTTCTTTCTTCTTTAGGATTCTCATCGACGAATGATTCTTGCCGGAGGACGTTTTAAATCTACCTGCTCTCAATTGAAACTTTCGCAACAAAATTCCTCTTTGGAAAATGAAGTCAATAGGTTGAAAATGGAACTTCAAGGGGTACAGAAATTAAGGGGAGAACTTCAAGTTTCAAATCTTGAGGCGGAAAACCTTCGCAACCAAAATCAAGAACTTAGAGGTGACTTTTTCCCCTTTGTTTATTGTATCTTATGATATATTTCTTCGCTTACCAACATTCCTTAAATTTATTCATGCATTTATTAATATTTAAACAAGAGGCGAGTTTTGGAGAGATATACTTTTCAATATATTGCTGAGGATACTCAAGCGAATAACGAGAAGTTGCAGACTCAGTTAAACCAGCTAAATAATCAACATTTCTATTCTCTTGATCAGATTAATAATCTAACCCATGAAAATAACCATCTCATTCAAGAAATTGAAGTATTAAATAGTCAAATATCTCATTTTTCTAAATTGTCACGTAATTCCGATCTAATGTATGAAACATTGTCAGAAGAGAATCATACCCTTTCTAAGGAGAAGCATTCTTTCTTAAGCAAAGAAGCAATGTTTTCGCACCAATATTCAATTCTTCAGAAAATAAACGAAGATCAAGCGCGATCTCTTCGTTCACTTGAAGTACAACATGAAACATCGCTTAAGGAATTAAAGACCCAGAACGAGAAAATCATTCAAAGTAAAATAAATTTGACTGTGAAGAAGAATCAGCTTCAAGAACAATACAATCAATTAAAGCAATCTCATGATGTTCTTAAGAAAAAGAATAAATCCCTCTCTGCTGATGAAAAGAAGATTCGCTCCCGTCCTAATAGTTCAGTTGGTGATGATTTTGATAAAGCTATGGAAAGTATGAAGAATAACACCCTTCTCCTTTCTAAGTTCTGCGAAGGTAGTCAGCTAGAGTTGACTGTCTTGTTACTATTAAACTATTTCTTTGAGTTTCATTGGTGCGAGCTTTATTTCCAATTTTGATGGTTTATTATTCTTCGCAGATTCCGAAAAGTCACATCAATGTATTATTGCCCAATTGAGATTTGATTTATCCAAAATTCGCAAAGAGTGGTTGAACCTTGATCTTTCTCTTACTGCTTCTCGAGATAGAGCGCGAAGAAGACTCGCACATGAACAATCTTTTTTAGAGATCAATGCTAGAAACCTTGAAAGGGGAGCTATTCGCAAGGCTCATGCTAGTGCTCAATCTGTAGTTAATGGAATTCTTCTAAGCAACCCTTTTCCTGCGGTAAAGATTCATTCTCTTAATGTAGGCGAAGATGAAGAGTACCCTGAACCGGATAGTGATTATGAATTTGTGAGCGATGATGAGAAGGATCAAGAGGATGAAGAGGATCAAATTGAGAAGGACAAGTCTGTTGATAAGACTAAAGCCGAAATAGAGAATCCTGGATCCAATATTGATGTTGAAAAGTCTTTGGTCGAACAAGATGTAGTTGCTGAACATGTTTAATTTTCTTTTAACCCAATATTTTCCTTCTCTGTTTTGATACATTTTGAACTTTTTTATTACAAGGAAGATAATATTGTATTATTTCAATTCCCATACTTGCCTCTTATTAGATTTCTTGTATAAAACAAGTGTGCGATGTGATGAATTTTAAATTTCCTACCAAACAATCATTAAGTTTTATCTTGTTTTCCTATGTAAAGGTCTTATCTTGCCTTATTTCTGTGTGATGAGATCGCAGGCGGTCTTCACACTGTAGTGTATCGACCCATTGATCTCATCTTATCTTTCTATTGTATTATTTCCTCTTCAGGTTTTATCGCATAAATATGATAAGTCTTAATACTCCCTTGAGTAAAAAGTCTTATGACATTTACGTCTTTTGACACAATTCAGCTCCCTAATGGAGGGTGTCGTCCTTATCTTCCCCCTGATTTACCCTTCAAGGAAGCTTACCTCAACCTGGTTAAGGTTATGACTCTTCCTATCCAGTTAATTCAAGAACTAGTTGATTTCGCAGCCTCACATCCCATTACGGATGAGGTTTATGGTTGTGAGACCGCACCCTAAGTGGGGTATCTTCAGACCGAGTGCATCATAGTTAGGACTTGTCAAGAGTGGCAAGGTACGCTCCAGTAGCCCCGGGCACTCTTGACTTAACCGTGTACCTCGACGCCCTGATCGAGTTTCTGCACTCCTTGGGAGAGACTTTCTCACCTTAGTCTCTCAATCTAAGATTATTATCTTAGACTGCAAATTTTAAGGTGGATGGGAATTTTCGTTTCTTCTCACCCAAAATCTCCATGACTCAAGTTCCAGGGTCGGTATAGCTTTCCCTTGAGTCATGCTTTCTAGGTTCTCCGACTATGACGTGCGATATGTCTTCCTTTTTTGCCTCTTGCATGTATGCGAACTAGGTTGCACGTCATATTCGAATTCCTAGCTAATCTGATTAAAATCACTTCTGGTGCCTTTTATTAAGGTCTTATATTTGCCTTTTTCTTTTAAAAGAATTTCTTAAATATGGGCGAATTTTTCAGATTTGTTTATTGAATCAAATATTATATCCCTTTTCAAGGATGAGGATTCATATGCTTAATTTCGCACATGTGTTAACTTGTGCGATAAAATTCGCAAACTCTTATGCATAATATTTCTTCAAATATTTTCTATTCTAAGGACGATCTAATCTGCGACCCATATCTCGCCCTTCTGAATCCATTAACTCATAAACTCCATTCCCAACTATCATTTTTATTATACAGGGTCCATCCCATTTCTTTTCCAATTTTCCGTCTCCCCCTTTCTGGTAAATTTGGATTTCTCGCAACACCAATTCTCCTGGCTGGAATTCTGTTATCTTAACACGTTTATTGTATTCTCGAGCTAGTCTTTGCTGATAATTTTCCATATGTTGCAAAGCGACTTCTCTTTCTTCCTATAAGTCATCAAGTTTTGTTAGAATTAGATATGCACTTAGATTCTTGTCCCAAGCTTGTATATTTGTTGTTGGAATGATAACTTCTATTGGTAATATTGCCTCTACCCCATATGTTAAACAGAAAGGTGACATTCCTGTTGCTTCTCTCCTTGTTGTCCTGTAATCCCACATTGCATTATGCACTTATTCACACCATCTTTTGTTGTGCCCTTCTAACTTCTTCTTCAAGTTTTCTACGATCGTTTTATTTGTTGCTTCTACTTGTCCATTACTTTGTGGATATAAAGGAGTAGATTTGCCGCTTTGAATTTTGAATGCATTAAGTAACATTTCTATATTCTCACCCTCGAATTGCTTTCCATGATCAGATACCAAATGTGCAGAAATACCAAATCTGCATATTCAAAGATGAATGTGAATATATCCTTATCACGAATATGCTTAACTGCTTTCACTTCTGCCCATTTTGTAAAATAGTCTGTTGCGACAATCAAATATCTCTTTTGTCCCGTTCCTAGTATAAATGGTCCGACAATGTCAATCCCCCATTTTCCAAAAGGCCACGCATTTGTTGATGAATTTAGCATCGCTCCTGGTGCATGTATCTTTTTGCCATGACGTTGACATTCTTCACATCTTCTTGAGACCTGTTTCGCATCTTCATGCATGTATGGCCAATAATAGCCTTGTACCTTAGCTCTGTATGCGAGTGACCTTCCTCCTCTATGATTACCAGCATCTCCGTAATGTAATGCCTTTAAAATTTCTATCCCTTCTTTTCGCGTAAGACATCTGAGCGAAGGTCCAACGAATGATCTTCTATAAAGAATGCCCTCCCTCAATTCATAATTCGTCGCACAACTTTTTAGTTTGTGTGTCTCTAACCTTTTTCTTGGTACTTCTCCCTTCTCTAGGTATAAATGGATTTCAGTTCTCCAATCTTTTCCTTCGCTCACATTTTCTTCTTCCATATTTTCTATTGTCATCACATCTGTTTGTGCTACTTCTCATTTTTCTATAGATGGTAAAAAGAGTGTTTGTATTTTTATGTCCCTTGCAACTGGATATATTAACATAGAGGGTATGAAGGCCAATGCATCTGCGAGTCTATTGTCCTTTCTGCCTATGTGTCTCCAACTTAATTTTGGAATTTGCGTTGCTAAATCCGTAACCAACTTTTTGTATTTTTGCAAAGATAGTTCATTTGTATTATATGTACCTTCTATTTGGGGAATTACCAGCTGTGAATAACTAGTTATTCGTGCATATTCTATTTTCATTTCGATTGCTAGTCTTAGCGCATGCACAACTGCCTCATACTCAGTCTCATTATTTGTTGATGCAAATTCCAATCTGAATGAGTAAGCCATTCGCGCTCCTGTTGGTGAAATAAATACAATACCAATACCATTCCCTTATCCATTGGATGACCCATCTACTAATATTTCCCATCTCTTTGAATTCCGATCAGTTAATAAGTCTTTAAGATTCCCATGGTCTTCATCCACATCCATCATTTCTTCTACATATTTATCTTCTTCTAATGGAAACTTTGCGATAACTTGAGACTTTGGTGAAGATAAAATCTCATAACCAATTTCATAATTTCCTAACTTTGCATTCCACCTTTCAACTCTCCCTGATCTATTTGTATTCTTCATTGTTGGTTCAATTGGTACCTTCGTTAATATCTTGATCGTATAAGCTTGAAAGTAAATGCAAAGCTTGAATGATGCATACACCAATGCGAAAATTATCTTTTCAATATTTGAGTAATTTTTCTCTGCTGAGTTGTATGTTTTACTTATGTAATATATTGGTTTTTCTACCCCCCATCCGAGCGTAACAATACTGCACTTAATGCATGCGATGTTGATGCTAAATATAATAGCAATTCTCCTGGTTTGGCCTTTTTCAAAATGGATAAGTTCACCAAATAATTTTTTATGCTCTATAATGCTTTATCACATTCTTCCGTCCATTCAAATTTGGTCCCCTTCTTTAATATGTTAAAAAAGTGTTTACACTTGTCCGAAGATCGTGAGATAAATCTTCCCAACGAAGCTATCAATCCATTTAGTTTTTGAACATGTTTCACTGTTTCAGGAGGTGGCATATCTCTAATTGCTTGTACTTTTTCTGGATCAACCTCTATTCCCTTCTTGGACACTATGTAACCCAAGAATTTCCCTGATGATACACCAAACGCACATTTTTCTGGATTCACCTTGATACTGAATTTTCGCATCTGCTCAAAGATTTCTCGCAAATCATCAACATGATCCTTCACCTCTCTACTCTTAATTAACATGTCATCGACATAGACCTCTAATGTTTTATGTATTCACTTTTAAAATAACTTTTCCACCATTCTTTGATATGTCGCACCTGCATTTTTCAATCCAAATGGCATTTTCGTATAACAGTATAAACCTCTTGGTGCGAAGAAAGCAGTATGTCCTTGATCTTCTTCATCTAATGGAATTTGATTATAACCTTTATATCCATACAACATTGATACCTTATCATTTCCTGATGCTGATTATACCATTTGAGGGGTATCTGGTAAAGGAAAACTATCTTTCGGACACATTTTATTTAAATCAGTGAAATCTATCCAGATCCGTATCCCCTTATTCTTTTTTGGTACTACCACCATATTTGCTATCCATTCTGGATATTTCGCTTCTCTTATAATCCCTGCATCCAACATCTTTTATAACTCCGCTTCTATTTGTGGATGATAATCAATCGCAATATTCCTTATTCTTTGCTTAAACGGTTTTATATTTTTTTAATGTTCAATTTATGACATGCAATAGACGGATCTATTCCTGGCATTTCCTCCATACTCCACGCGAAGATGTCAACATATTCTCACAAGATATTTACCGTTTTTTCTTCATCTTCTTTATCCATTTTAGTTTCTATTTTTAACATTTTAGGTTCTTCTTCCGATCCAACATTTATTTCTTTCGTTGGTTCCACTGCGGTAAAATTTCCTTTCGGTTCTCCCATTGGTGTTGGTTCTTTGATCTTCTTAATCTGTTCACCTTCCTTTGCTGGTACTTCACTTGGTATTCCTTTTTCCTCTTTCGCTCTGATCATGTATATCCGAAATTCATCCTCTTTTTTTAATTCCTTTGATTTTCTCCAGCGATCCTTTCGCTTTTTTGCTTTTCCTTCATAATTTGTTACATCTATCTGATTTCAAATCTTCGCACTCGTTACATCTCCTTTGATTTCACATATCCCACTTGGGATTGGAAACCTGATGCGCTGATGTAATGTCGATGCTACAACCTTTATCGCATGCACCCAAGGTCTTCCCAACAACATGTTGTATGGTGATTCTGTATCAATTACACACAGTGTTATCTTTGTTACTACTTCTCCCAGTAATATTCTCATCTCAATTTCTCCTTTTGGTTTTGTGATTGCTTTATTGAATCCATGAACATTGTAAGTTGGATGTGTCATCTCAATTAGCTGTCATCCACTATGTAATTCCCTATAAATAGCCGTTCAGTTGTAAAGGAAAGGAGAGAGATCTTTTCTAAGGGAGAAGCAAGCAAATAGGAGAGAGAAAATCTAGAGCAGTGATTATTCTTGATTCCTTTATCTTTTCTTGTAAGATTGTTCAAAGATTCACCAATAAAATTAAGATTATTAATCTAAAATGACTTGAGTGTTCATGAAATCTTATGAGGGGTGTAGTGTAGGATTTCCTGCAACTACACTTCTTCTTCCCCATTTCGACGTGATCCATGGGTGGTGGTGGTTCTTCATTTTTATAACAATTACTACTATCAAATACCAAAACATCGAAAACCATGTGACCTAGATACTTAAACACAACAAAATCTCCATTGATGAGACTCATCCATTTTTGCATTCGCTAAAGAGATATGAAATGACAAGACATTTCAACATAAATTCAAGCATTAGTACTAATAAATATCTCTTTTGAACTTCTTAGTTAGCTGTTGAGGCATTTGGTAGTTGTAGTTGTGGTTATGGACTAGCTGCCTCTGCTCAAGGGCATGTTTGATGGAGTGGGTCGGCTCAGGTTTGGTGCATATTCAAGCCTTCCTAACTATTATGTTGTGTATGCCTTGAATACTTGTGTGTATTCGGTTGGGCTTACTTTCTTGGACTTGGCCCATAAGTGCATTAGTTTATTATGTAACCTAGGTCATATAAAAGGGGTCTACGGTTTATAATAGAGAGAGAAACTAATGTAATTATTGAGATAGTGTGAGGCACAAAGGAAGCAAGAGTTCTTGAGAGGGGATTTGGAGGAAACCTTGTAAACTTGTTTGATCATCATAGTGGAATCATTTTGTCGTCTTCGCAAGTGGATGTAGATCATCTTGATCGAACCACTATAAATCCTTGTGTTGTGTGCGTGCTTTATTTTATTGATTTCATTTCCATTTTCATATCTTGATTGATTGTGCTAAATTGAGCCATTGGTTATAACAAATTGGTATCAGAGCTCCGGGTTGAAACGATCTACAATGACGGCAAAGTATGAGATTGAGAAGTTTGATGGAAGGAATGTAATGTAGAACCTGTTAATAAGAAGTCAATACGGAGATTGCAGGTGATACGAAGAGACGAAAGAGATACGAATAGATGAAATTGATAAAGAAGGTTACAGGATTGGTAGTTTAAGTACCCAATAACCAGGGTAGTTCACCAACGGTTCTTGTTACATCAATTAAAAAACAAGGAACTCTAGGAAATAAAAGATACTCGTTAAGACATCATTATTGTGTCTGACTCGTGATACAGTTGACTCGCTTGGACTCGGAGGAGACGCGCTCGTGACTAACTCATGTAATGGTTACATGACTTTTCCCCTCCCTTCAGAGATCCTTGTCCTCAATGATAAGGTGTGAAAAGTGAGCACGAATGTGTGAAACGTCCTCCAAAGTTTCATCCTCCACTGATGAGTTAGACCAGTGCACCAGTATCTGAGGGACAGAAAGCTGACCTTTGATTGTTAAACGAGTATCCAACACAGCTTCTGGTTCAACAACATAGTGACCTTGGTCATCTACAACTGGTAGCTGTGGCAATGTAGAAGCTCGAGCGCCAATGTGTTTCTTTAATTGGGATACGTGGAAGACAGGGGGAATTCTGAACCCAATGGGAAGCTGTAATTTATACGCCACTGCACCAATTCTCTTTAACACTTCGAAAGGACCAAAATATTTAGCAGAGAGTTTAAAATTATTACGGATAGCTACTGAAGATTGGCGGTAAGCCTGTAGCTTAAGATACAACAAATCACCCACTGCAAATTCTCTGTCTTGTCTCTTCCTATATGCAAAAAGTTTCATTCTGTCTTGGGCCTTAGAGAGATCATCCTTCAAAAGCTGCAACAAAGAATTCCTCTCCTACAAGTAAGCATCCACTGAAGCAACTGAAGTGGTTGTAGGGATTGGAAAGATTAGGTGACGTGGTTGATAACCATAGAGAGCTTGAAATGGTGACATTTTCAAGGAAGTGTGGTAGTTGGTGTTGAACCACCACTCAGCCAAAGATAACCATTGAGACTATTGCTTAGGGTTGGAGCTAGTCATGCATCTAAGGTACTGCTCCACACAGGCATTAGTCCTCTCAGTCTGACCATCAGTTTGGGGATGGTATGCAGTGTTGATCTTCATTGTAGTGCCAAGAGACTTGAATAATACTTGCCAAAACTGACTGATAAAGATGTTATCCCTATCTCTTACAATGGAGCTGGGCAGGCCATGGAGCTTGAATATATTATTGAGGAATTCCTTTGCCACTGTAATAGTAGTGAAGGGATGGCTGAGGGAAAGAAAATGGTTGTACTTTGTTAGTCTGTCAACAACTACCAAGATGACACTCTTGTGGTTGGACAGTGGAAGGCCTTCTATGAAGTCCATAGAGATGTCTTTCCATGTTGTTTTTGGAATTGGCAGTGGTTGGAGAAGGCCAACAGGGAAAGAAGAACTTCCTTTGTTGCATTGACAAACTTCACATGAAGTGACAAACTGAAAGATATCTTGTTTCATTTTGGGTCAAAAGAACTGATACTTAGCTCTCTGATAGGTTCCCAACATACCTAAATGTCCCACAATTACAGAAGAATGTAAAGACTGCATAATGGAGTTTCTAACATTATTGTCTGAGCCAATATACACCCTTCCTTTGAATCTGAGTATGTCTTGAACATAAGAGTAAGGTGCCTGGGATTATGAGATAATTAAATTGGAGATGAGTTGTTGGGCAACCTCATCAGTCTCATAACTTGAAACAATATTTGTAGCCCATTGTGGGATGCTTAAGGATACGGCATTGCAGTCTGCAGAATAATTGGGAAGTCTGGATAGAGCATCAACAACAGTATTGTCCAAATCTTTCTTGTACTTGATTACATAATCAAGACCCATGAGTTTCACTAGCCATTTTTGTTGAAGTGCAGTGGAAAGCCTTTGATCCATCAAATATTTGAGACTTTGGTGGTCAGTATGAATAATGAATTGGCTATGGGACAGATAATCCCTCCATTTTTGGACAGCCATAACAATGGCTAGGAATTCTTTTTCATAGGTGGAAAGGGCTAAGGCTTTAGGACCCAGAGCTTTGCTGGAAAAAGATATTGGCTTGCCTTCTTTCATTAAGACACCTCCTACTCCTCTTGCACAATCATCAGTTTCTAGGGTGAACTGTTTGGAGAAGTCAGGAAAAGCAAGAACTGGGGCTTCAGTCATTGCTCTTTTGAGATCACAAAAAGCTTGATGTGCTTCTTCACTCCACTGGAATGCATCCTTTTTTAACATATCTGTAAGAGGATTGGAAATAGTGCCATACCCTTTGATGAAACTTCTGTAATACCCTGTCAACCCTAGGAACCCTCTGAGTTGTTTCAAAGTTGTAGGAAGTGGCCAAGTTTGCATTGCAGCTATCTTCTCAGGATCTGCAGCTACCCCTTGAGCAGAAATAAGATGTCCCAAATAGTCCAACTGAGGTTGAGAAAACACACATTTAGAGAGTTTAGCAGATAGGGAATGTTGCCTCAAGAGTGCAAAGACCTGTTGAAGGTGAAGAAGATGTTCCTCCAAGGAAGAGATGTAAATTAAGATGTCATCAAAAAACACCAAGACAAATTTCCTTAAATATGGTTCAAAAATGTCATTCATGAGAGACTGAAAAGTTGCAGGAGCATTAGTAAGGACAAAAGGAATTAATCTGACTCATAATGTCCTTGGTGAGTTTTGAAAGCTGTTTTATGAATATCTGGACCATATAATCTGATTTGATGGTAACCAGATCTCAAGTCAATTTTAGAAAAAATGACAGCTCCTTTTAATTCATCAAGTAGTTCATCAATTAAGGGAATAGGAAATTTGTCTTTCACAGTGATATCATTTAACTTCCGATAATCGACACAGAATCTCCATGTGCCATATTTCTTCTTAACTAGAAGAATAGGAGAAGCAAAGGGACTATTACTTTTCTGAATAAGGCCTTGAGTAAGCATCTCTTGTACCAGTTTTCTACCACATATTTATGTATGTAAGGGCATCTATATGGCCTCTGGGAGGTAGGTTGAGAGCCTGGTTTAAGAGGAATTTTATGGTCCAAGCTTCTAGAAGGAGGTAATGAAGATGGCTCAGCAAAAACATCAAAAAAGAATTTAGGACTTCAGTAACTGGCGGTGGTATTGGGGGAGGTGGTGCTGAAGAAATAGCAAAGAACTGACCCAATAGTGTAGGAAGTTTGCTCTTGATAAATTTCCTTAAGGAAGAATCATTAACAAGGTTAATAAAAGGGTTAAAAGAACTTTCCTGAAGTGTAATGCGCTGGCTTTCATGCAGAAAAGAGATGCTGAGCTGAAAGAAGTTGAATGTAATGTACCCCAATTGACGAAGCCAATCTGCCCCTAATACCACGTCGTAACCTCCCAATGGCAGGACCCTGAGATCAAATGAGAAATTGTGCCCTTGCATTTCCCATTGTAGATCATAACACACGCCTTGACTAACAGTGTTGTCACCATTGGCCACCGTAACCACCATTTGGCTTGTAGGAGAAGTATGAAGTCCTAGCTTTTCAGTAAGGTGAGAGTCTAAGAAGCTGTGTGTACTCCCAGTGTCGATAAGTATCATAATTAGTTTCTTCCTTAAATGGCCTGCGATACGAATAGTGTCATGAAAAACATGACCAGTTAAGGCATGTAACGAGATCTCCATTGAGGAATCACTAGTGGAAGGAGATTCAACTTGGGTTTCCTCAGCTGAGAATTGCTCTGGTTTCTCAATTTCATCATCAGTAATCAGCATAAATAGTTGTTGGGATTTACATTTGTGGCCTTGTCGATAGAATTCGTCGCAATTATAACATAACCCTTTATCCTTGCCTTGCTGCATTTGGGCATAAGTAAGACGTTTGATAGGTGTTAATGTAGTATCAAGGAACGTCTTAGTTGGGGTAGTGGGATGTGTGATAATAGGATGTGATGAAGGGCTAGTGGTTTTGCCACCAAAAGTATTATGGGAGGAAAAAGATTTAAGAGCAGAAGGTGGGTGTGCAACAGATAATGGGGAAGGTGTAAATGATCTAGAAAAAGATCGTAGTGGTTTAGGATGATGATGAAAGGAGGCATGTTGCATTCTTGCTAGGAAAAAAGCTTTAGAAGTAGTGTCAGGGTTAAACATCTGCACTGCAGTGCAAATTTCTTCCTTAAGCCCACTGATAAAACTCAAGGTATAGAAACTTTCAGGTAAGTTGGGGTTATTAACAGTAGTTGTTTGAGAAAGTTTGTTAAAACTACCAACATAGTTATCATGTGCAACATCTTCAAAACGAGCACATAAATCTCTAACAAAAGTATCCCAATGAATTAGACCTTTACCTTGCTGATAGTTTAAAAACCAAGGATCCACTTGAGAATCAAAGTGAATCGCAGCCATGTCCACACGTTCATCATCAGGAAATTGATGAAGATAAAAGTATCTTTCACATTTAAGAGCCCATCCACGAGGATTAACACCATTGAATCTAGGAAAATCAACTTTGGGGGTGTGCGATGAAACTTATTATGGTCTTTATTAGGTCCTCGATTGAGTAGAACACGAAACCCTACCATAGCCTGATCCGAATTTGATGTAGATGGTTCAGGAGAGTTCATTTTGTGTGATTGCTGGACGCCAAGAAATTGAATAATGTCATGGAGATCGGTCTTCATCGATGAAAATCAGACTCTAATCGAGTCACACTCGAAGTGAGACTACCAACAGATTCAAATTGTTGGTTTACTGTGAGGGCTAATTGATTGACTGTATTAGCCAATTGTTGAAGACTGTTGTTAACTCCTGATACTGTAAGTTTCTCAGCCATGATAACAGGTTCCAGGAAAGGAGTCTGATACCAATTGTAGTGTACTGATGTACTACTACAAGGGTTTTAATGGGGATAAAGAGCAGCAAGCTGCTTTCTCTCTGCAAGCAGAGCCTAACTTTCAGATTTGAAAGCAAAATTGAAATTTCATTGATGAAGAAGAAGGTTACAAGATTGGTAGTTTAAGTACCCAATAACCAGGGTAGTTCACCAACGTCTCTTATTACATCAATTAAACAACACGAAACTCTAGGAAATAAAAGATACTCGTTAAGACAACATTAATGTGTCTGACTCGTGATACAGTTGACTCGCTTGGACTCGGAGGAGACGCGCTCGTGACTAACTCATGTAATGGTTACATGACACTTATCAGAGTTGCTTCATAAGAATGGAGGCAACTAGTCACAATTGCTTTAGTCGAAAAAGGATCAACTTGTCATAGTTGATGCTGTCTTGAAGCAAAGGATGTCCTACATCAGTCCCCCCCCCCCCCCCCCCCCCCCCCTTCTTGAAAGAAAATCACCCTCGAGTTAGCTAATAAGAAGAACTTCATTATATCCGTATATTGCTTTAGGCCTCGAGTTGTCATCACAGAATATGAATTCCTTTCCTCCATGGAAGTAGTAGATTCTATGCTTACCGGTTTACCTCGATCGAACAAAAAACTCATAGCTTTAGAGATCATAAACCGAAACATCCAAGAAATGTGTCTCAAAGCATGATAGCAGTTGTGCTTTAAGTCTCCCACGATCAAGGACAAAAGTCAAGTCACTAGCATTTGTAATAAGAAACATGCCAACAACGACTTCCACGAGTATGTCAATTGACTCGTTCCTTCTCTGATCCAAAATACTTCTTCGGTTGCAGTATCAACATTTCTGTTTTGAAATAATGTCCACCAACCAAGTCTTCTATCTTCTACGTATCGTCTAGCGTCCACGGTGTTGTCTAAAATAGTCGCAAGCAGCGATGCAGAAGTAGGTGGAGAAAACAATGTGGAATAAATTACGTCAAGCAACCATTCCACGTCTTTACTAACAGTTCCAAGAGCACTTATATTGTGTCCACCAAAACGAGTTGTTGCATCAAACATGTTAAAAGAAATGTTCCAAGCTGATTTTATCAGGTCCATGGTGATCAGTGGACCAACATCGCTCCTGGCAGGAAAAACATGTTTACACCTTACCTTAACATGAAGATAATCGTTGATGGTGTACAGTATGCATAGCAATTCATCTCCGTATGATTCAATGATTCTTACCAGCCGAGCAAACATGAATACAACACGTCCATTCTTGAACTTTAGAATAATTAATCCTATCCCCTCATTAGAAATGTAATCAGGGAAAACGATATGTTCACTAATGCTCGGAAAATTCATGACTGGTGCAACAACTACTCCAATAATTACCCCAAATATAAATCCAATCGATGTACTCTTGTTCCATCTTCGATTTAGAAACTTTGCCTGCATCCTTAATATCTTGTAGACCTCGACCAAATCTGATGTCATAAGTAAAAACGAGATGGTAATCATTTCAACCAAACTGGGTGCACCTCCTAATAAAATGTTCTCTTTGACGTTTTCTGACAAGCTTGGTACTTCTACAAGAACTCCAGGAACATTCTCCCACTCATCAAAAAGACCATAGTTCTCGCAACGAAAGCGAAACAAATGTAACTTGCCTCTTTCATATTAATTAAAGAAGTAAATCAGCAAAGCTAAAATGAGAAGAACCGCTTGATTGTTTCCGATCTTCAAAAATAGAAAATTACCCAGTTTATCGGCAGCATAAAATTCTAATTCTTGTGTAAACCTGAACCATATACCACATGCTCGAAAAACAAGCTTTCTTTTATAACTTGTATCTCTCCCGGTTTCAGAATGGGTGTTTGGGTAATCATCACTGTTCTCCAACCATGGTGCATCATTGTGCACGAAATCAATTGCAAACACAAGAACTCTAAACAAACCCGGAAGTAACAATGTGACAGCATCACTCTTTGAGAAACTTACAAATTCAGCAAGCCAACTACATTCTGGCTGAAACTCTCCTTTACAGGCCACTTTTGTGTTCTCTAACAGCCTCCGTACAATAAACCATACCTTTCACTAGGTACCAATAGTTCCAGCGCAGTCACAGAAGGTAGGATGTCATCTGTTGGTGCTAGATGTGCAGCTAACCCACTTATACCTCTTGTCGATCGTAATGAAGCATCATTCATGTAAGTACTATCGTGGGGATAAACTGTCATGTTGTTTCTTAACGTCTCTACAAAATCTTCTGCCGATGATACCCTCTCGGCTTTTGAGAATATACGACCACAAAGTCTTCCAGAGTAGTTCTCAGTAGTCATATTTTGTTGAGATCGACATTCACCCTCGTAGAGATGAATATTAAACAATGAAAAAGAACTTTCATCGATTGATTGAACATGTTCCGCTTTGTTAGGATATACTACGAACGAATTTTGATGGTTAAACTCAACAACCTTACTACGGTTTATATAAGAGATCATACGTGTTTTCTCGTGAATAAGAACTTGATTATTTTCAACCCTCGATAAAACAGGTATATCAACATCAGAAGATACTAAACCAAGTTCCGATTACTTACCATTAAACTCCAAAGAATTATTCGACAGCTCCTTCATCTGATTTATTTCATCCTTTTGATAATTAACTTCCATAGGTTGCGGACCTTCAACAGTCTCCTCTGAAACTGGAACCAACATCACCTCAACATTATCTTGAGAGGTAGTCTTCGTCTCTTCGTCACCAGATGATGTAGCCTAAATATCTCCAGGACCTTTAGACGACGACGAATCATCTTGAGTTGATAACGATACAACTTTATTGTTATGTGATTCCTCCTCTTCGTCGACCAGTTGTTTTACTTCTTCCTCATTAGAGACAACATTCTCTTGTGAAAACAACAAAACTTTTTCTACTTGTTTTTCTTTTTCTTCTTCTGTAGAAGGAAGGTTTTCATTGTCAACCAAGTGAGAAGTGGGTGTTATCTCTTCCTCTGGAACAACAACTTCCATATCATCTTTGTTAACTGACGTAGCTGAAATAGCTATAGAAGCATTAGAAAATGATGATTCCTCTTTAGTTGACAACGAAACTTCTTAAGTAGAAGACGAAACTTATTTATCCTGAATTTCATCTTTATCAACATCCATCTCCTTTGTGTTAACTGAGGTTGTCGAAACAACTATGGGATCATTAGAAGATGATGAGTTCTGTTGTACTTCTTTTTCGTTTAAAACAACGTTCTTTTCATGACGAACAGATAGAAGCTTATATTTACGGTCAAATTCAGCCATTTTTTTCCTGAATACTTCGTGAGCTTTTCTCTTAACTGATGTTGCCGAAAAAGGTTGATATACTGGTTTAGATTTAGCCAAAGCAATCTTAGATTTTTCACGTTTAGCGATAGCAATCAGATAATCTTCAAGCTTCTTCAAAACTTGTTGTTTTTCTTCCATGGAAATACGAAGTTCTTTTTTTCTTATTCTATATGTGTAGTACGGAACATCCCTATAACGAATCTCCAAATATTCTTTGGCATAGTCTCCCAGACAATTTATTAATTTTGATCGAAGCTTCAGAAGATCGTCCATAGTTATTTCCTTCATTATCAAAAACGTAAAAGAAAACTCGGTTTTTTTGTTTAGGGTTTGAGTTGCGGAAGCGGGTTTAAGGATCTATTTCTAGATAAGAATCTAAAAAATCTGAATTCTAATACCAACTAATGTAGAACATGTTAAGAAGAAGGAAATACGGAGATTGCAGGTGATACGAAGAGACGAAATAGATATGAATAAGATGAAATTGATAAAGAGATTAAGAAAAGATAAAAGAGAATTCGTATTAACAAATAATAAGATTGATAATAATATTGTTGATAAAAGATTGTATCTCTTAAACAAGAAGGCTTAGCCTTTATATAGGTTCTACAAGAACCGACTAAAAGAAAGAAAAGGAAATTCTAATTAAACTAGGAAAGTAAAATACTTGCAAAGCAAGTAAACGAGACAAAGTTGATTACAGAATGGGATCAACTTATCAGAGTTGCTTCAGAAGAATGGAGGAAACTAGTCACAGTTGCTTTAGTCGAAAAGGGATCAACTTGTCATAGTTGATGCTGTCTTGAAGCAAAGGACGTCCTATATCAGAATGATTTCAATCTATGGAGGCTAAAGCTGAGGGCTTTTTTGGTACAGCAAGGTTTGGTGAAAACTTTGAAATGGAAAACGTCTCTAGTAACAACATTGACGGATGAAGCAAAGGAAGAACTCATGGAGAAAGCACATGGATTAATTTTGTTGTGTTTAAGAAATGAGGTCTTGATAGAAGTTGCGAAGGAAACGACTCCGGACGAGCAATGGAACAAGTTGGAAAAAAGGTACATGACTAAATTCGTGACTAATCGTCTTTATCTTAAGAAGAAATTACATACTCTTAGAATGCATGAAGGAATGTCTATTATAGATCATATTGATGTTTATAATAAAATTCTCTTGGATTTGGAAAATATTGATGTCAAAATTGAAGATGAATACCAAGCATTAGGTTTGCTTTTTCCTTACCACCATCTTATGATAACTTTGTTGATACCGTAATGTATGGAAAGAATACAATTTCCATGGAAGACGTTAAGACGGCTTTGAACTCTAAGGTGTTAAAGAACACGGGTATTGATGGTAAAGATAATTCGGGAGATGGGTTGTTTGTAAGAGGAAGTGGAAACCAAAAGGGTGGATTTGATGGGAGTAGATCAAAGTCAAGGTCTAAATTTAAATCCGGTAAATTCTATTGCTTTCATTGTAAGGAACAAGGGCATTTCAATAGGATTGTCCAAAAAGGAAGAATCTTGAGAAAAATACAAACCAAGGCACCACGGAAAACGTTGAAGTAGAAAGTGATGATGGAACAGTTCTCACGGTTTATACCGAAAGCTCGGATAATGGGTGGATTCTTGATTCGGGTTGTACTTTTCATATGTGTCCTCATAGAGAATGGTTTTCTACTTATCAAGCTCGAGAAGGTGGAAGAGTTCTTATGGGAAACAATGTCACTTGTAAAGTGGTGGGTGTAGGTACAATTAAAATTAAGATGCATGATGGTATTGTGAGGACTTTAACCAAGGTTAGGCATGTTCCGGATTTGAGAGGAAATTTGATTTCTTTGGGTACACTTGATTCAAGCGGCTGAAAGTATCAAAGTGAAGGTAGAGTTATTCGTATCTCAAAAGGAAGTCTTACAATCATGAAAGGTACAAGAGTAAATGGTCTTTATACACTGCAAGGTACTACTGTAACAGGTGATGCAACTGTATGTTCTTCAATTTCAGAATATGAGACTACCAAGTTGTGGCATATGCGGTCAGGGCATATGAGTGAGAGGGGGTTGGATGTTTTGAGCAAGCAGGGATTGCTTTGTGGTCATAAAACTGGTAAGCTTGATTTCTGTGAACATTGTGTCTTTGGGAATCGATGTAGAGTTATGTTTAGTACAACTATTCATAACACCAAGGGTATTTTGGATTATATTCATTCTGATCTTTGGGGTCCTTCTCGGGTGGAGTCACATGGTGGTGGTAGATATATGTTGACATTCATTGATGATTTCTCAAGGAAGGTATGGGTATTCATACTTAAACACAAAGATGAAACTTTTTTCAAGTTCAAGCAATGGAAGACTATGGTTGAGAAACAAACCGGAAGACAAATCAAGTGCTTGAGGACAGATAATGGTTTGGAATTTGGTGGGGGTGAGTTCAGTGAATCTGCAAGGAGCAAGGGATTGTGAGACACCGCATAGTCAGAAAAATATCACAGCAAAATGGTATTGCAGAAAGGATGAACAGAACCATAATGAAGAAGGCACGGAGCATGCTCTCCCATGTTGGGTTATCAAGGAAGTTTTGGGACGAAGCCGCAAACACATCATCTTATTTAGTGAACAGATCTCCATCGACTTCTATTGAGTGTAAGACTCCAAATGAAGTTTGGACAGGTTCACATGCTAAGTATGAAGACTTGAAGATTTTTGGATGTCCAGCCTATGTTCATGTGAATGAGGGGAAGCTAGAGCCTAGAACAAAGAAGTGTGTATTTCTTGGGTATGCAAAGGATGTTAAAGGCTACAGGTTATGGTGTCCTCAAGAAAGATCAAACAAGTTTCTTATTAGTAGAGATGTGAAATTTGATGAGCAGTCGATGTTGAGGCCAAAGAAAGAAGAACTATATAGAAGAGTTGAGGAGAGTGTTGGTGATAAGGTGGAGCTAGGTGACAAGATGGACCTTGAGATACAAGTTCAAGGAAAAAATGAGACTGTTGTTTCTGGTGAGGATGATCAGGAAATTGTGCAAGAGCCGGCCCAGGAATATGAAGCACACGATCATCAGTACAATCTTGCTAGAGACAGAGTGAGGAGGGAAATCAGACTACCTCAGAGATATGGCCATGCTGATTTGGTTGTGTATGCACTTGCAGTGGGTGAGAGCATAGATAGGGATGAGCTAAGAACCTATGAAGAAGCAATCAGTGGTGAAGAATCAGCAGAATGGGGAACTTCTATGATTGAAGAAATTGAGTCTCTTGACAAGGATGTCGTTGAAGAGGAAAAATAGCTATGCTTAATATTCCTACATCGGACAAACCTGCAGACATGTTGACGAAGCTGGTTCCAAGTATCAAGTTCAAGCATTGCTTGCACTTGGTTGGTGTCAACAAGTGTTGAGAGCCCTTGTAAGGGCTAAGCGAAGACGATGAAGGAAAATGATGAATGGTGATAGTATTCAAGTCAAGGTGGAGATTTGTTGTGTATGCCTTGAATACATGTGTGTATTCGGTTGACCTTACTTCCTTGGACTTGGCCCATAAGTCCATTAGTCTATTATGTAACCTAGGTCATATAAAAGGGGTCTAGGGTTTATAATAGAGAGAGAAACTAATATAATTCTTGAGACACAAAGAGATGGCAGAAACAGATTATTTCTTTTACCGCAGAAGAAATCCCCGAAGGTGAAGAGGTACATGATAATCCATTGATAGTAAAATTAGAAATTAATCCAAAACCGAAAGAAGATGAGGATGATGAAGCTGAAGATTCATGGGAAATTAACAGGATTCTAATCGATACTGGAAGCTCTGTGAACATCTTATTTTATCATACTTATAAAACTATGGTATGAAGAGATGATGATCTTATACCATCAACATATAAGATATATGGTTTTAATGATACTGCCAACAAGCCTAAAGGGGAGGTTACTATGCGAATTCAATTGAAGGGAATATCTTCTGAAATCCTGTTCTGTGTCGTTGACATAGAATCACCCTACAATGCATTAATTGGTCGACCTTGACTACATGGGATTTTAGGTGTAGCTTCAACTTTCCATCAGTGCATCAAATTCCCTCACCCCAGAGGTGTAGGAATCATAAAGGGAGATTGGGTTGAAGGAAAGAGGTGTTACGAAACTGAGGTAGAATCCTGCGAAGGAAGAGCAAACAAGAAGGAAAGTTGGCGACACAAAATCAAAGAGACACAAAGAAGTGAGAGGTTGATGGTTGATGCAATCAAACGAAAAGAAGAAGAGATGTTGCGAAACTAATGCTAGCTCAGAATAAAAAATGGTGAAGATACCACTACCAAGGAAGCAGTAACAGAAAAAACAAAGAAGCAGAGAATGGCAAAGGTAATAAAAATAAGAAATGTATGAATGATTGATTTGTTGCGACACTCTCGCAATAAATAAAATTCTCAAAAATACATTTTATGACAAAATTGAGATTGCGAAATGCAAATACAATATGATGATGTGCGAGAATCTCGCAAAGATAATGAATTCTACAAAAGACAATCAGAGAACAATGACAAAAGAGAAAGGGGCGAACCTTTATGGCGTACACCCTAGTTCGCGAATACAATTTTGCAAGAGGCAAATGTAAGACCTAAAGTACGTCATATAAGGGGGTACCTGTTACATGGCTCAGGGAAAGGCTACACCGCCACCGGAAGCTGAATCATGGAGATTCGAGGTCAATAAAGCCCATCCGGGAGAGGCACCTTGGATTCTCAGCTTAAGCATATAACTTAGGTTGGGCGACTAAGGTAATAAGGACTCTCCCAACGAGTGCGAAATAAGACCAAGGCGCCGAGGTACACGGTTGAGTCAAGAGTGCCAGGGGCGTCTGGAGCGTACCTTGCCATTCTTGAAAAGTCTTGGCTTATACTGCACTCGGCCTGAAGAAAACCCCACTTAGGGTGCAGTCTCGTAACCATAAAACTTATAGGTAAAAGGGATAAGAGGCTGCGAAAACAACTGGTTGTTGTTAAGACCGGATGAGAGGAGCTATACTTGTATGGTAGAAGTACGCCTCCTTGAAGGGGCAACCATGGGGGATATAAGGGCGGCACCCTCCATTAGGGAGATGATAAGTGTCTTAAGACGCAAATGTCATGAGGCTTTTTACTCGCAAGGGTATTAAGGCTTGTCATATTTGTGCGACAATCCTGAAGAGGCAATAATACAAAAGAAAAAGTTAAGGCAAGATCAATGGGTTTTTGCATGAAAGTGCAAGGACGTCCTGCGATTTTGTCGCAATGACAAGAGGTGGCATAATAAGACCTTTAACTAGGAAGGAAAAATAAGACTACACAGGGATGAGATTTTGAAAAGAATCAAAATTCACTTCGCATATGATTGTGAAATTATACATAAACAACTGCGAAGTTGAGGCACAAAATAAAAAAAATCTGCAAAATCTCTCATTTGGATACAAATAACAGAGGCAAGTATGTGAATGAATGAAATTAGAAAATGTTATTTGTCTCCACACGATAGATTTGCGCAAAAATTAAAAAATTAGTGATTATGTTGATTAACCGTATTGCAAGGAAGAATTTTTTTAATGAATGCAAGTCAAAATGAAAGAAACTCATATATTAAGGAATATGGAGAACCAAAAGAATTCGCAAATATACAGAAAGAAAGAATAAATGTACAAGCATTACAGAAGATCAAAGAAAGAAACAAAGACTACTTCTTAGTTGATCCTTCATCATCTTCGTCAGACTTGTTCCCTTCTTCGTCTACATCCGAACTTTTATCTCCATCATAACCTTCATCACCATCAGATTCTTCATCATCAGCTTCGCTATCAGAGATGGTCAGACTAGGAATGTTCTTTGGGATCTCCTTCAAGAGACAAGGATAATCAGAGTGAGGAATACTATGGTCATCACAAACCATTTGAATAGTTTGATTGCGAAAATGCAGAGCGTCGTTCTTAAAGTTCGCAACAGTGATCTTGATTTGATTCTTTAATCTAGAATATTTATCGTTGCGAGAAGAAAGATTCTTTGCGAGTTCTTGTTTTTCAGCTTCAAGTTTCTCAATTCTTTCGCGATATTTACTTTCAGAATCTGCGAGCAAAAGGAAATCAATTAATAACTTGATGAAAATTCATAAGAAACAAAAGATTAGTGAAGAAGAACAGGTAATGACCTTCTCTGTCAGAAATCATATCTCTAATCAAGGCTGTATGCTCAACTTGGATACTAACATTTACACCTAAATGTTTTCTGGCATCGTCTAAGATTTTCGCAGCCTTAGCGAATTCATCCTCATTATTTATAAGAAGACGAGAACGAATTTGGTTTTCTCTCTCGTTAAGCACGGCATTTTGGCGGTTAGCTTCATCACGTTCAAGTTGAACTTCAAGAAGCATTTCTTGGAATTTCTCCAAAGTCTCAGCACCTTGGTTAGAAATACGATCCTTATCATATATGAGACCGCTAATTTTGGTTCTTAGCTCATTGATTTTCTCTTTAGAATTAAGAAAGAGATGCTTAAATTGGTTGGCTAAGCCTAAACTAGATCTATGGTCAATCTCTAAGAGGCGAAATTTGGATCTCAGTTCATTCAGAGAAAGAGATGAAATTTTATCATTTGAGAAACTATTTAAAGATTTATTAAGATGCTCAAGAAGGGTGTCATTATCCAAGGCATTAGGAAATGAACGAAGAATGGTAGCTTCATCAGAAAGACCATAAATGTCTGCAAAAAGGATCAATCAAATAAGATAAAATAACAGGATGAATGAATGAAGGGAAAAGAGAAAAGTAACATACCATAGAGTTGATTATTAGCTTGCTGAAGACTAGAGATTTTATTCTCGTGCGAAGAAGAATCAATTTCTAGTTGTTTATTCTTCTCGCGAAGACATTTGACTTCAGCTTCCAGTTCCTCATTCTTTGTACGAAATTGAAGATTCTTCTTTTCAAGAATTTCGCGTCTCCTCTCCAGATCTGAGGCAACAGCGAAAGAAGCTTTTCCAGCCTGCGAGAAAATGTAAAAAATATTAAAATAGAAAGAGATTTTGAGTTATAATAATGAAGAAGTAAAAGGAAGAAACCATACCAGACTATTAAGAGAATGCAGGAAGTTGGGAGTCGCCGATCTAGAAACTCCACGAAGAGAATTATCACCATCCAATAAAGGAACATCGCAAATCGTAGCGAGAGATTTGCAGGTATTAGTGAATTGACTATCTCCCATTCCTTGCCAAGAATCAGAAAAGAGGCCAGAGAGCTTAGCCATAGAAGATTCAGATGGAGAATCTTCATTCGCAGCAAGGTCATCATTATCCTCATTATCCTCATCACTCTTGGAGTTTTCATGAGAAGGAATATTTGAAGGAGAGGAAGAACGGATTTTTCTCTTCTTTGAAGGAGGAGCAGTTGGTTTTTCCCTACGAAGAGCACCTTTGCCTTTATCACCAGTCTTCGCAATATTAGCGGGCTTTTCTATTTCAGCAATAATCTTCACACACAGATAGAAATAAGAAATAGAGGCAACAGTATACTGTTTAAAATCATAAGAGAATATTTCTTACCTCATCTGTGTATGAGCGAAGAGCTAACAAGGTACTAGCCTTCCCAGTCCTGTGATAGTTATCTTTCAGTTTCTGGATCTGTAGAATGTCGCAAGAATCAGCGAACAAAAGAATAAAGACAAATAAAGAAATATAAAGTGGGTGAAACTGGAAGAGACATACCTCTTTCTCCTTCTCGGGCCAAGAGAATACCCAAGGTTGATAAGAAGCGAGATTCTCAAGAAGAACATTTGACCCAGCAATGTAAGGTCCTTTCAGCATCAAGGGAAAAACACACCATTTATCATCTTTGGATTGGCGAGGAGTTGTGTTCTTACCAGAGTGCCAATCAATGTCTTGCATGAGTATTTTATCTTCATCAATATTATCTTTCCTTTTCAAGAGAATACCCCAGCGAGTATTCTCTTTCTTCATGGATATTAATTCATAGTTTTCGAAGAAATTCGCTAATGTATATTTCTCAGCGACTATCTCTAGATCTACGAATTTAGGATCCCTAAGCTCTTTGGAATAAAGAGATCCTTTACCAGCACCACAGTTAGCGAACACCAGCATCACACGGATGCAATCCCCACTCAATTGGAAGATAGCTCACGAAAATCCCGAGAGAGCGAGAATTTCATAGAACAGAGGAATATCTGGGTCATAAAGAGGAATGGGGAGACTGCGAGAATTTGACCTAGCGAAACTATGATTGATTGATCATCACAATGTTTATCAGAGAAAAGTTTTATAGAAAGAATAGACTTGGCACTTTCACCAGGAATGGTAGAAAGTGTGAAACCTTTCTCAGCAAGATCTTTTTGGACGTCTTTTAAGGTTTTCTCATGTTTTTGGCCACTTGGAGGCATATTTGAATATAGAGTATGGGAATGGATGAAAAGTAAGAAGATTTCCTGGGAAGAATTACAGTAGCAGAACTTACGGAAGAACAATAGAGTTGCAGAGATGAGAGAGTAAAAAGAGAAAAGAAAGTAAAAAGAAAATGGAAAGAAGAGTAAGAAGAATATATAAAGAAGATTTTTTTTACTCGAAGAAATAAACACCATTAATACGAAAAGACGTGAGAAGTTGAAAAGCAGCGGTTACAGAAGACGTGTCAAGAAATAGATGGAAGAAAGGATACGTGTGATAAATGCAGAATAGGAAGAGATGGACAGTTGCGGGATTTCTCACATCATTCTCTACTTCGCAGGGAAGATATGAGAAGAGGCAAGATGTAGGATCAGAATCTCGCAGCAATAATGCCTCAGCGAAATTATGAACAACACAACACAGCAATGTCGCAGAACAACTTCAGAAACGAAATAATAAACAACGTCAGCTAAATCATGAGAAAAATGTGATGGTCCTGCGAAAATTAGAGAGTTTGCGAGATTAACATTTGTAAGGATGCGAGAATGTCGCAAGTCATATCCGAAAATAAAGGACAGATTAGATGTCATCCACTATGTAATTCCCTATAAATAGCCGCTCAGTTATAAAGGAAAGGAAAGAGATCTTTTCTGAGGGAGAAGCAAGTAAATAGGAGAGAGAAAATCTAGAGCAGTGGTTATTCTTGATTCCTTTATCTTTTCTTATAAGATTGTTCAAAAATTCATTAATAAAATTAAAATTATTAATCTAAAATGAGATGAATATTAATGAAATTTTGTGAGGGGTGTAGTGTAGGATTTCCTACAACTACACCACCTATTAGGTACGGAGGGAGTACTAATTACTAAATAACAGAGATGCAGAGTTTGTGGATGTAGTCAGGTGCAGTGAGTTTGCAGAGATTAAAATATTAGTAATGAATCTAGTCATTTTGATTTACATTTTCAGTAACATTGTCTAGAAAATCGCAGCTTCAATCAATAATTAACTTACTCAATCAAGTGGTAGGTTTTAAATAGATTTTTGTTTTTTTGGGTCAAGTTAAATAGCACGAATCCCTAACTATCATTTAAGGAAAACATGTAGCTATCTTTTTAATGCTCTACGTTACGGCACGGGCATCCATTACTCGTCGCCATTGTAATGCGTGATTGTGTATGTTAATTTGTTTATGCAGTAGTGTCTTTGAGTTTTCCAATGACACTCTATCAACTTTCAATGTGGCGTTTTGCTACATATGCACTCACAACTTTAACTAATAACTTAATCAAGTGGTAAGTTTAATTAGAATTTTTTTCTTGGTTTAACCTAAATAACAACAATTGCTTAGAGAATCTTCCCTGGTGATGCGGAAACTTCACAGTGATTAATTGCTCGAATGACACAAATCAGTTATGTGTAAGTATGTGTCTTTCTAACATTGCACGGCTGTAAGGTTGAGTCTAGTGGAGGAGGCAAGAGGCTAGTTCAACAGTGTCGCCACATCAAGTAGGAGGAGGGCCCGAGTGTAGTGGTGAGGGACGGAATTTTAATACAGAATCCTCGCCTCAGCGAGGATTCAAACCTTGCCTGCTAGAAAATCCCAAAGCGAGGGAGATATCTTGATTGGTCACACTACACCAAATGGAGTAATTTGTAACACTGAATTGTGACACCCATAGATGTAACAAAATACGTTACACATATTAGTGTGACAAACTGCTTAAGTGTGACATTAATTCATAATTTAATTTTCATTAATTATGTTACACATTTAGGTGTGACTTTTTAATGGATCCGAAAAATATGTTGTATTTTGTTTAACAATTTATTTATTTTATTTTCTTAATATAAGTAAAATTATTTTACATGAAAACCCACAAACCCACGTCCTCTCGCACCTTCCTTCTCGTAGGTTTTAGTCTCGAACTGCAACCCTTGAAAAAACAAACAAACTCCCTTTTCCTGGAAAACCAGTTTCTCGATCTCCCTCTAAGTCTAATCAAGCTCTTGGTATCCAACTCAAAACCAATTGGCAATGAGTGGAGAGGTCCTAAGGGATTATAAATCGCAGGATCTTATATTTCCCAACAATGTGGGACTAATAATCTCAACACGCCTCCTCACGTGTAGCCTCGTTGGGTCTAACACGTGAACAATTAAATCGGGTGACGTAGAGTAAAGGCGCGGTCAAAGACTCGTCGCAAATAGCCTGTCTGATACCATGTTAGATTACGGGCATCCAACTCAAAACCAATTTGCAATGAGTGGAGAGGCCATACAATTATAAACTGCAGGATCTTAGATTGTCCAGACAATGTGGGACTAATAGTCTCACCATAATTCTAGTTTTTCCGGATTAGAAGATTTAGTTGGGGAATCTAATTTTTGTCTAGGGTATATGATGTGCTTAAAATCAATTTTGTTTTCACAGTAAATTAGGGATCCTAATTTTCAGCAATTTTTTTTTCTTTTTTTTTTCAGCAACAAGATCTACAACCTCAGATGATGCTCTTTATGTAATCAATGATTAATGGTATGGTTGCTCATGAATCCATCGGGAAACAGGTTAGGGATTTGCGTTTTTCTTTCAAATCTGATTTCTATCTTTTATTTATTGTATATTACTTCGTTTAAATTCTCTTAAAAAGGGTTCGTTAGATTTGATATTTTCTCATAAGGATCTTTCCGAAAACAACAAAAAATTTGTATCCAAAAGTTAGTTCCTAACCTTCCGTTGAGCCATTTGAAGCTGATACAAATCTTTATACTCACATTTAGATTCATAATATTGATATTCATGGCCATATGGAAATCCTTGGATTTGTAATTAACACATTTTGATAATCTATTGGACCGATACTTTGCGGTATCAATTTGTGTAAAAGTGTTCATGATGTACTCGTTGAAGCTGCTTCATCCAACTTGATTCAAGAGGATGATACTAGCTAGCATTAAGGTTGTGTAATGGTTATTTACTGTTTACTAGTAGTGGTTATGGTGTAGTCTAACACTGTCATGACTGTCTTTTATAGTATATTTCATTAGGCTTGGCTTAAAATTTGATAAAAGAATGGTACTCCAGTAGCACGACTCGATCTGTGTTTCTAACTATAATTAATTTTCCCCTAATTTCCTTTTTCAGGGCTAAGTAAACGTTAAGGATTTCAAGTGTTTTGAATCACATCAGGTGAGTATGATACAACAATATGATTCCTATTATACTTACTTTCCCTGTCTATTTAGCGTTGATTTATATGATATAGAGTCAATTAACTTGTTTGTGCATAAGTTTTGTGTGGTATTATTGCTATGCAAACACTGTAGGTTTGATTTATTGTCAGGTTGAAGGAATTATTCAAGCCGGTTGGGATTCAAATGTGTGGAAAAGTAAAGAATAGATTCATGCTATAGTGGGCGGCTGTGATGATTTTTTTCGATGCCGACTGGAAGCAGAACGAGTTTGACATCCCAGGTAAGAAATTAACAATGAGTTTCTCGTTTTGATTATGTCTGTGCATATAACAATCTTCGTTCTATTCATGGTTGAGAATTTTATCTATGAATATTTCTTATTAGAGTGCCAGTAAGGAGTGGACTGAGCAGCATGAGGTATCCTAGAGAATTTAGCTCTGTTTGCTGTACATACAAGTTACTATATGTTACGTCAGTGTTCATGACACGTGGATCTTAATTTACTCTTCTATGTGTTTATACTTTCCTTCTCATATAATTTGCAGGTTCGAACTGTTGCTTTGCTTATATTATATCCCTTTTCTTTGTAGTGATTGTGATCTCACGACTCTTATATTAATACTCAATTAATTGAGAAGATTATCAGTATTATAGCGATAGCATATCTCAAATGATGGCCACATTTATAGGGAATGAGGATCTCTGAACTTATGAACAGAGTGGTTGCCGTACGACCTAGGGCTCAGGTTAGTTTTTTCTGGCAAAAATCTTGATTCTCATCTGAAGTGTTGAGGCATACAAACCGTGTGACACATAGCACACGGTTTCCCTTTAGAGTTTGTGGTATGTTAGGAAAGTGTCTTTATTTAGAGTTTGATTTTATTAGGTTGGTACTTTGAGTGATTTTCAAGTTTGTGAATAATATAAATAGGCTGTTAAGCCATGAGAATTAATATACAAAATTATTATCAATGTAGACGTTTTATGCTTCTGCGTTTATGCTCTTCTCTCTCTCTCTTGATCGATCTTTAACTTGGTATCAGAGCGGTTGATCCTCATGTCTTCCGCTATCTCTACATCCTCTATTCTTTCCTCCATTTTTTCTCAACCTCGTTTTCTTTTCAACAGTGACACTTCCTTCTCGTTCTTCAAAAAAAAAAAAAAAAAAAAACGTCAATAATCACCAGAATCCTCCATCTCGATAAGGTTCCATCTCCTCCCATTCCTTCCTTCTCGTGTTCTTCTCATCGTGAACAACAGTCAGCTCCATTGTCCCTTTGCTGTCCAACTCGAGCTCAAGTCCATCACCATATTTTGATCAGCAACAAACCTTCATTCTCTTCATTAGTCGTCAACAACATTGTAAACCCACCAGCCCATTAAATCCACAGCCAATCTTCATCGATCTTTATCTTCTATATCTCCATGCACTCAACTCTACTCGAACTCCTCCATGACTTTTGGTTCTCTTTTCTCATCTCCTCGACAGCTTGTCCCATCGTGCAAATATTATTCTTCTGGTCTCCATCAGTTCACAGCAAACATATGCCTCCCGCGTTCTCTTTAGTTTCCAAGTTCCATCGTCCCATCTCTTCTTCTTAACTTCTCTGTTATGTTCTCGAATTATTCTCCGTCAATCAAAAGCAGCAGCATCATTATCCCTGCCAGGCTCAATGATCAATAATGGCTTCGCCACGTCCCTCCTACCAGTAAACTCATTCTCTCTGCGGTCTTGTTCGTCTCTCACCATTGCTTAGCTTTCCGTTCTCTGTTCTCATTCGACAACTTCATCACAGTGCTCCATCTCTGTCATAATCAACTTACCACATGATCGATCTTTAATTTGGACATCATCCTTATCTCTCTGTTCCACTTTCCATAAACTCGTCCCTGTTCTTCCCATCTCGTCACCGAGCTTCTTATCATCTTTGTTTCCTAAGCCCACTTATCTCTCTTCATCACCATTAGTCTAAGCCCATTACCCACCAAGACCACGAAGCCCAAATCGTTCAGCTGCTTCCAGCTTCTCTCGTCCAGCTGCTTCCAATTTTTCACGTCCTCCTACTCGGTCCAGTCCATCTTTAGCCCAGCAATTTTCCTCCATGTCAAGCCCAGCTCGTCCAGCTGCTTCCAGTCCTCTCTTCTCGGCCCAACATTGTCTCAGCCTTACAACTCACGCACAGACGCGCTTCTTCTTATACTTCTCGGGGGTTTATTGGCACCGCACTTCATCAACAACTTTCATGGCCAATCTCATGCGGTTTTTCCAATCCCCATGAGATTGAGGGAGGGTGTTAAGGCATACAAACCGTGTGACACCAAGCACACGGTTTTCCTTTAGAGTTTGTGTTATGTTAGGAAAGTGTCTTTATTTAGAGTTTGATTTTATTAGGTTAGTACTTTGAGTGATCTTCAAGTTTGTGAACAATATAAATAGGCTGTTAAGCCATGAGAATTAATATACAAAATTATTATCAATGTAGACGTTTTATGCTTCTGCGTTTATGCTCTTCTCTCTCTCTTGATCGATCTTTAACTTGCAGTACATATTCATGTTTGCTCCCAGTTCATACTTGTTTACTTTTTAAGTCCTTATACTTTTAAGTTATGTGCAGGAAGACCATCAGGAACACCTACATCTACAGATCCCTCTGCTACACCATACATATTCTAAATCGTATTTGGAAGTACTGACGATCTACAGCTGCCCTGCTAAGCGGAAAAAGCGAACAAGGATATAAGCATTTGTCTATGCGCTAATGGTCAAGTTCGTTATTAAGATATTGATAATTAGGTTATTACAACGAAATAATGGTCTAAACTGCACTGATATGGTATGATCATTTTGTTGTAATACTATATGGTTTTCAATTTGTGGCACCGCCTTGTTTAGTGTTGAGTATGTGCAGGATATTAGTCCATTTGGAAACATATTTCTTTTTATTAATATAAATTTTATTGGGTACTCTCTTATAAAATTGTATACATATTTTCGTGGATTTTGGGGAAAATTTAACAATATGGTGGACCGGGCATAGTCGGTGTACGTATCCAGAACAGGGTGAGGGAATAAAAATAAATATATATATTTTTTAATGGTTGTCTGATTTGTGACACTAATATATGTAAGAGATTTGACATATTTTTTAGTGTGATTTTAATTAATTAAAGTCACACTTATTAGTGTGGCTACTGGTGTGTAACAAAAGAAAAACACCATATTTATTACACGTATAAGTGTGACATTAAATAAGAAGTCACACATATTTGTGTAACAAAACGCCTGATTTGGTGTAGTGTCAATGCCAGTTGAAGCGAGGACCACATTCTCGCCTCATCTTCTCTCCTCCATTCTACTGTTTTCAGAAGAAAAGTTTGCGTTACAACAATCACATGGTAACTTATCGATTTGGTGTTTATGAATCCGGTTAAGGGGTTTTGTGTAGAGACAACTTTTGATCCCATGGTATCTTATTGATTTGATTTAGAACACTAATAAAAAAAAATATGTTTTGAATCAAAAACCTAATTTTTTTTATTGTAGTAATTGTGTTGATTTATTCTTTTGTTGTTTTATGTTCATAATTATAGGTTGATGGTTGATTGATGTATGTTCTGGTAGTATGTTGATGATCAATTTCATTTGATTTAAAGTATTGTTGTTAGGGTTCCATGGAGAAATATAGGGAATTTAGATTTCTATTTTTATTTTCAATTTAGATGAAACTTGATAATTGTAATTGAAATTACGAGGGTACCCAAATACACCATGTTTATTCGTTTCAAACTATATGTATGATTCCAAGTGTGATCATCTATGGACATAGTCGAGACGCAACAACAAGGTATTCACTTGCCAACAATTATGATACAAGACTGATTGACTATAGGATCAATGTCAAGTGATTAGGATTTAACGTACAAGTGTTATTTATTTTATTATAATAAAACAATATTATAATGCGGAAGTAAATTAAATGAGACAATAAGATTTTGTTAACAAGGAAACCGCAAAATACAAAGAACAAAACCAACTTTGTATAGTTGAGACCAAGTAATCTACCCCTAGTTGCTTAGTTCTTTCAGTGTTAGAGCATTGCTCGGTCGAACTCACAAGTGTTGCTATCTCATGCTTGTTCTCAAATTTAGTTGACAAAACTATATCTTGATTTCTAGTCTACAATTAGTTAAGCCTCGGATTAGGATAGAAATGCAGTTGAGAAACGGATATCATGGCAGTCAACATTACGTTCTACCGTTTAAAGGCGAAGAACAACCGAAACTTTTGGAGAACTTCTTCAACAAAAGGTAAGTGAAGACTGAACCACCTATTTCTCAAGTTATATTCATCTGATTGTCTATGACGTATACCCATGCTCTTCCAATACTCTCCAAGTGGCCCAATGTACTCTCCCCTGTTTTCAGAACAAAGGAACTTCAAGGTTCTACCTGTTTCTCTTTCCACCATGATGTGAAACATCTTGAACACAGGAACAACATCATCTTTGGTCTTGATTGCATATGACCAAACTTTCCTTGAAGCATCATCTATGTAATTAACAAAGTAAAAAGCACCACCAAGTGTTTTGACCCTTAAAGGTCCACATACGTCAGAATGAACAAGATCAATAATACCATAATTGCGCTTGGGTAAAGATTTTTGAAAAGAAACTCTAGTTTGTTTACCAACTAAACAACAAGTGCACTTACCCAATTGCATACCTTTGGACTTTGGAAAAACTTGTCTTTTGGTGAGGATTTAAATTCGCTTCTCAGTAAGATGACCAAGTCTTCTATGCCACAACTTGGAGGTTGAATCTTTTTCAACAACATTCAACTCACCTTTCAACACCTTCACTTGTGTGTTTATACAATGTGCCCCATTTCCTTTCTCTAGCAATTACCATGGAGCCCTTGGTTAGCTTCCATTTTCCATCACCTAATTGATTGTTGTACCCTTCATCATCTAACACTCCTGGTGATATTAGATTCAAACAAAGATCTGGTATATGTTGCACATTTCTGAGAACCAATGTACAGCCAACACTTGTCTCAACCTTCACATCACCCATGCCTACAATTTTCGAAACACCATTGTTTCTCATTCTGACTGAACCAAAATCACTAGCCTTGTAGGAGGTAAACACCTCTTCTCGAGGAGTAGCATGATAGGATGCACCTGAATCTACTATCCATCCTGAATCGGAAACTGCATAACTCACACATACATCATTAGAATCATAGAATGAAGTAATATCACTACTTGTTACCAAAACTGTAAGATCATTGACTTGTCTGTCATTTACATTCCTTTTCCTTGGTTTTTACTCTTGTTTCCTGCATTCATTTGAATAATGACCATTCTTATAACAATCCACGTCTTCTCTAGACTTTGATTGGCCTCTTGACTTGTCACGATCAAAAGCTTTGCCGCAAGCAGATTTCTGATCATATAATTCCTCTAACTTTTTCCACAAAGAATATGCTAGCTTTTCAGTAGACACATGATGAATAATATAATCATCAACCCATTGTAGAATGAAACTAACAACTTTACGATTACCAACACTCTACACTTCATCTTCTATCTTTTTAGGCTTTACTCCCATGCTCTCTATTGGACCATAGAGATCTTCACAATATAACCAATCTTCCATCTTCGCCTTCCATATCACATAGTTCTCACCGGTCAAAATAACCATTATATTAATAGTGCTAGCTTCCGTCATTACACAGGATTAGCTCAACCCAAAAGCTATGATACCACTTATTGGGGGAGGTTTACAAATCCGAGCCGCTATACGCAATACGAAAACTATACAAGCAATGAAACACAAATGCGGAAAATATACAACTACGACGATATAAGAAGCAATCACATAACACCAAGGATTACGTGGAAAAACCGCTCCAAGGTGAAGGGTAAAAACCCACGGGAAAATCTTCCACTATAATGAATAATGGGTTCTCTCAATTTGGGGATAACAACAACTTCAAGGTGCATATAGCACTTGGATAACAAATTTTTCTAATTACACTCACCACTAGGGTGGATCAACAATTTATTCACCTAAATAGGTAAGGTTCACAATCAATTGACAATGGGATAATTGGAGTTTAGTACTTAGGTTTTGACCAACACTAGGCTTTGGTCTAACATTTGTCCAATGTTAGGGCTTGGTACTTGGACTGGACGTTGACCCAAGTTGACTATAATAACCTGACTTTAATTAATTTTGTAAAATAAAAAAATGTACAATATACTGAGTTTACAAATCTAGACCTGAAGTTGATCTAATATCCAACGTTGGAAAAAATAAACAATAAATCTACGGCTCAGATGCAACAAACCAATTAACGTTAATACTTAGCTCTTCTTCCTCCGCCTCCTTACCCAACTCATCTTCTTCCTCGGCCTCAATTCCGGATCTCCCACTCGTATAAAATTAACATCCATGATACAGTATACATCTCAGTTAGAGGTTAGAATCGAATTCAAGGTTCGTTTACTAGGTATTGTTTCCTTTTCTTCTTTCTACTTTAATTTGTTTCTGTTAAGTTGATCAATCAAGTTTCCCCGAATTCTATCTAGAACAAAACCGTCGCAAACTCCATTTACTTTTTCTGATTACTTCAATCACAAAGCCATTGGATCAATTACTCTCCCAAATCAAAACCCCAATTTCAATAAATAGAAACCACAACTTCTGAATCAAGCAAAACCCTAGTTTAGTGATTCAATCAACATTTCAATTTCATTAAATTGAAACCTAATTTTTGAATCAAACAAAATCATTATTTACCGAACTGAACAAAACCCTAGTTTACTGATTAAGTCAAATCTCAGTTTCATCGAATCGAAATCAAAACCCCAATTTCTAACCCAATTTTTTTAAATCAAAATCCTAAGTTCTGTAAATAGAAACCCTCTAAGTTGTTATTTTCTTAATTACCCTACATATATAATAAGATGTGATGGTATTTCTTTTCGATGTGATTGATATTTCTAGTTAAGAGATGATGAAATTAAAATAATATTGATGTTTCTCTGCTATTAGTAGAATGAAGCTGTGATGATGTTTTTGTTGTCGATTTGATTGAAATTTTGAATGATATTTTTGAGTAGAAGGTCTGGTGGACATTAAGTTAGTTACTCCGGTGTGGAAATTTCATGGTGATATACATAGTGGTTGCAATGGTAGTGACAGAGAGTTAAAAATGGTGATGGACCGATGGCGGCGATGGATTTGGAGAAGGATTAGAAGATAGGTTCCTTGCCTTGTATGGTTTTGATGTAAATGTTACAAAATTAAGGGTATGATTTATTTTTTATTTTTTATTTTTATTTTTTTGATGCATAATTAAGGGTATGATTGTAAACTGGTTTGGTAATTTAATTTAATTTTTTTTAGAAAGTTTTAATAATTTCTAGACAAAAGTTAAGATTTAAAACAGTCAACTAGGGTCAACGTCCAGTCCGAGTATCAAGCCCTAACATTGGACAAATGTTAGACCAAAACCTAGTATTGGTTACAATCTGAGTACTAAGCTCCAATTATCCCATTGACAATGACAAGAGTAACAGATACTTATTATTAAGGTTTGAACAAACCCTAAATTTTTTCCCTTTTGAAAAGATGTGGAAAGTGATAAATCAATCTTCACCACACTAGCCAATAGATCCTTAATTAAGAACCCTTTCTTCTTATTCGTCGAAGATAACAACTCAAATCTCACAAAAAAAAAATGATGGTTTAACATTTCTCTCTAACCGACTCTCTCTCTATGCCTCCTTTCTTCTCTCACAACTTCAGAAAATAAACTCGCGAAGAAAACATCTCCTGATGCCATTTTTAAACCTAACAAGAACACTTTTTAGTTGACTCTCATGTTGGACCATAAGTTGTGACCGGCCCGACAAAAAGGTAGGACCAAATACGAAATAAAAGAGAGTATATAGGTGCTAGAGATAAAGAAAAACATTGAATACCGTAAGCCGGCAGTATTTTCCGGATCTAAATATCTATATCTCAAAGATACTGATCCAACGACCCTGAAGCGTGACTTCATATTTGCTGTCCCGCGAGCGCGCGTGACAACAGGACTCGCATGGGAATTGCAAATGGGTTACGTTGAGCTAACCCCATTAATGAGACCCATCCGTTTTATCATTCATTGAAGAAATATAAATTGACAAGACATTTCAATATAAATTCATACAAGAGTACTATTGAGTAATGGTGAATGTCTCTTTTCTGTAGTTGTGATTAGGGGCTAGCTGCCTCTACTCGAGGGCAATTTTGGTGGAGTGGGTCTGCTCAGGGTTGGTGCATATTGAAGCCTGACTAGCATATTTGCAAGTGATGTGCATGCATGCAATATTGCCTGCTATTATCAAATCATGCACATGAGTGACATTGCAACTGCAGCTATGATGCATATGGGTACCGTGGCAAACCACGAATAGAACACACATACCAAAACAAAGTAATTAAAATTTAACACTTTGAGTCTGAATTCCATGGTCTCATAATGACTCAATTAGGACACTAATTAAAAACAGAAAAACACACAAATCAATAGCTAACAGTTTCATCTCTTAATTAACACTTTCCAATAACACTAACTGTGAACTCCATTTCGTCTTCATTCTCTTGTTCAAATAGACAAATGTCTCCTTTTTTTAACCCTTTTTCAAACTGGAAATCGTACCAGCCAAATCCAAAATTGACTCCATACGAATCTTTGCGACGAATTAGTTTGATTGGCATTTCTTTTCCTTCTTTATCCTTAAGAATTATAGTTTCTACATCGTCAGGAATGTTTGATTTTGAAAAAATCCTAGGAATCGTCTGAAAGACAGAGAGCAAATTATTAAAATACAAGTTATAACATGAAAAACTACATAGAGTAGTAATAATCTAGGAACTCACCAAGAAAGATCTGCCAATGTTGTAACTCTTCAATGTTGTTATGAAATGTGGACACTTGGAAATGTTGGTTGCATCTTCCTTTGTTTCCTCAAGTTTATCATCACATTCTTCGCTATCTTCTTCGACTTCACAAGACATTAGCAAACATGAATAGCGAGTTAAGTATTGCATCTCTTATAATTAGCACGCACCAAAAAGAAGGCTACAAAATCGGTATCTAGAGTCTTGCCTTTACCTTTGCATTTTCCTTTGCCTTTGCTTATACCTGCAGCTCTATCCATACCCTTCGCACCGGTTTCACAATGATGGATTTCATTTTTAACTATACCCTCAGACATCAATGATTCTGTTGAATACTCAACTTCGCAGCAACTCAAGTCGAAAACCCAAACTTGAAAAATCAAATCATGACCTTCATATTCAAACACAAGAATATTACCCATACTTAGTTCATGAGCCTTAAAAAAATGCTCCCAACCATCTGTAAACTTGAAGTCATTCAGCTTCACTTTCCATGATTTCTTCAGTGGAGTACTCTTTAAAGTTGCTACCCCTTCACTATCTTCTGTATCAACTAAGTAATCTGTTTGAAATGCTTTTGGTATTATTGGCTACAACCAAAAACAAAAAAAAACAAAAAAAAAAAACAATAAAACATATGTATTATGTAAATGAAAGATAAACAACCAAATAATGTAGATGAAGAGACTCACAACATGTGCTGATGAAGAATCAGGAAGGATGGGTCGAAAGAAGTGTGGTTTAGAGCTTGAGCAGACCATTCTCTCCATATCCAACATTCAAACTGCAGATGTAAACTGATTTCCTTGAGAGAAACAACAGGGTTGGGAGAGAAAGAGAGGTTTATCACATGGTGGTGAGATCACTTACTACTACAGAAGAGATTAGATAGACAGATGTATCCAATAAATTGAGAGAAAAGTACATAGTTTTGGCATATTAATGAAAGATATAAATGTTATGGCTCCAGGGACAAGGAATCCTATCTAGCAAGTTATAGTAATTGTGACTTAAGTGCAAAATTTTGAACTGATAAGTGTACAAACCAGCACATGAATGCCTCGGATCAGATTTTATTTCCTTTTGTCTTATTCAAATATATTAAGGTGCAGTTCTGAAAAGAAAAACCAAAAGGAAGAGTAGGAACAGATATATCATTTTAAGCTATCTTTTTTATTTTGGATTCATCGCCTTCACTCCCATTCCACATTTCCTTGTAATTAACTCAGACTGATTAATAACAGCTGAGTCAGACTGATTAATAACAGCTGAGTCACTACTGTTCTGATATACTTATCTCTAACAAAACACGGTCACCATGAAACGATCATAAACAAGTGAAAAACTTACTCTTCTTGTTGTCATGGGACTAATTGATTATTGGTAGGCTTCTTTTCTTGGGATATTTTGTCTCCGTTTCGATATGATCTAAGGATGATGGTGGTGGTGCATCATCATATAAGTCGGAAATTAAAATGGTGAAAGGTTCAATGGATTTTGTGGGAATTAATCACTACACTACCTACTGCGTGTATGATCAGCATATAAGCAAGTGTTGGGAAAATTGGCATCCCGAGCACAGCGGAATCACAGGATCACAAAGGGCAATTGGTTATTTGAACCAAACATGAGAGAAATAATAAGAGAGAGACAAAAGATAAAGAAGAACACAACCACAACACAAGATATACGTGGTTCACCTTTACAGGCTACGTCCACGGCCAACACCACCAGAAAAACTTCCATTAACATCAAAGACCATTGTATGCTCTTTCCGCAACCCAAGACAAGAACCAAAGAATTAACAAGACATACTCGAGAACACCATTGGAGAAACCATAGAAATCAACTCTCTAAAATTCGCCAAACCAGCCTCGTGTCTTCTCTTCTACACCGTCTTCATAGCTGTTACTAACAAAGGAGAAACATGGAAACTAGAAACTTGGTTTAGGGAAAATTCACAAACCCTAAACACTAGAACACCAAAATCCTCTCTCTACAAGTTTTTCTCTTCACCGATATTGACCTTCACGGTAGCACACGATCCTCCCTAACAAAGAGACCAAAATCCTAAGCACAAAGATTTACCACTCTTCTAGGTTGGATTCTATAATATATCTCCAAACACTACCAAGGACCCTTATTTATATTAGTTATCTAGGTCTTACATTGGGTTTCCTATAAACTAGGATTCCTTAACCGACTAAAACAATTCCTACAAGTTAGGAATTCATGATCGACTGAACACCCAATAACCGACTCCAAAAGCCTTTGCTTTCGGACCAAGTATTTGAGTTTAAACAAACTCAAAACTCTGTGACCGACTAACCAACAATTCTCCACCCCGGATCATACTTTCAAGCATGAGACAATCACAGGAAATTAACTCCATCTTCCACCGGAGTCGTCCACCATCTCTATATACCCGTAGAATTACTTTTCAAGCTCACATCCGAACTTCCATCTTCATAGAACCATCTCTTCGATCAAAACACCATGACATTGATAAAAGTCTTCAAACCATCTTCTTCATGAAGAACACTTGTGAAACAGGCCACGTCTCACAAACACCATGAAAATCTTCTACCACCATCAACGAATCCTTGCACAGACTCCACCATTCATCACCAAGACAACCATCCAGAAGAATCACCATTAGCTCCACCTAGCCAGTAAGCTAATTACATATTGAACTCCAATCCAGAAAGGAAGAATTAGCTTCAATACCATACTCCAGCACATGTCATGATTACCGTGTATCTGAAGAAAACCATCAGACATCTCCACTGTGATTAACAGGCTTAATCCTTTGAGCGATTCTCAAAGCCATCACCAATATGACATAATTTTACCACCATCACACCCAACATACTCGCTCAGAATATATACCGTGTGAATGCCCATATTATCGCGGTACATGCTTTCGAGATCGGGCAAATTCTTGAAATTACGTGCAAGCCATCAAAAATACTTTAACATAGACTTAAGAACATAAATCTATAACATATCGTGCATAACTTCGAAGCATTGCTGGACTTGCTTCTATATAAGAGTTTACATCCCATCCTTTCTTCAAACTTTGTAATCATTCCTTATAGTGCATGATTACTTAACACCCTCCAGAAGTAAATATGTATTCCACCTCATTCAGCCTTATTCTGCATCCCATACTACATCATGAAAACCAAACGAAGAACATAAACTTCTACCAAGTTGAACCTCTCCGACTTGTAAATCACATCACAAATCCATCTTTGTGCAAACACCGGTTGAAACATTATCTTCAAAAAAAATATATTTCTCCATCCAAACAATAAACCATCATTCAATTCCAGGTTCAATCACACCATCCCGTCCATGGCTCTGATACCAGCAGGAACCAGGTAAAAGGATATCAATTAGAGACGCACGCTGGATTTGCATATGGTCGTAACGGAGTCCCAATAGGACCACGGGAAAACTCCTTTTGGTTTTACGAAGTACCCTGGGGTATATACAAAGTTCTGACTTACGTTAAGGATTATTATGGAAACCCTCACGTAATTATTTCATAAAATGGCATGGATGATCCGGGGATGTTACTCTTCCTAAGGCATTGCATGACACCAGATGAATGAATATTTTTACAAGACGTATTTGATTCAACTCAAGAAAGCAGTCGACCAAGGAGCCAACGTTACCAGCTACTTCGCATGGTCATTGCTAGACAACTTCGAATGGAAATCAGGTCATCAAGGTTTGGTATCGTGTACGTCGATTACAGCAACCTAAAAAGGTATCCTAAGATATCGGCTTATTGGTTCAAAGCTCTACTTAGTCGAAGGAAGAATTAAGCTGCTAGTATTCTTGGGTTTGCTCAGCTGTCTATCTAATATCTTTGTGTACTTGAGAGTTTCTTTCTGGGCGCATGTGTCCATACTTGTTGATGCTGGTTTCTTCGGCCCTTGCAATGTTACCTTGGTATCTAAACACAATAAAATCTCCATGACTTTGATTATGTGCTCTAAAGAAATTTGTCCATCCATCTTCAAATGATAAGCACCCTTTTAACTTCACAATCCAAGATTTTCCATAACTTCTTAATTGCTGCTTCTTTTTTCCTATCCATTTCTCTTTAGCCAAGTACTTTATTTTGAAATTCAATGGGTATTCAACAAAAATGAATCAAAAATTGAACACAACCTATTAGAGAACACAGCAAGTTAACTCTAATAATGAGACCCATCCGTTTTTGCATTCATTGAAGACATTTCAATATAAATTCATACAGTAGTACTAATAAATATCTGTCTTCAACTTGTCATCAGTTGGCTATTGAGGCATGCTGAGTCATTTTGTAGTTGTAGTGGGTCTGCTCAGGTTTGGTGCATATTCAAGCCTGACTAGCATCTAAATGAAACTATGGGCATATTTTGCAAGTGATTTGTTATACAATATTTCCTGCTATTAATCACTATCAAACCATGCACATGACGTTGCAACTGCAGCTATGATGTACCATCACAAACCACAAATAGAATAGACATATCAAAACAAGGTAACTAAAATCAAACACTTTTTAGTCTGAATTCCATGGTCTGACTAACTAAGTAGAACACTAATTAAAAACAGAAAAACACACACAAACCAATAGCTAGTTTCATCTCTTAACTATTACACTATTACTTTATAATTCTAATAATGCTAACTGTGAACTCCAATTGATCTTCATTCTCTTGTTCAAATAGACAAATGTCTCCTTTTTTTAACCCCTTCTCTAACTGGAAATCATACCAGCCAAATCCACAATAGACACCGCAGGAATCTTCGCGACGAGTTAGTTTGATTGGCCATTCTTTTCCTTCTTCATCCTTAAGAACTATAGTTTCTATATCATCAGGAATGTTTGATCTTGAAAAAATCCTAGGAATCGGCTGAAAGACAGAATTGAGCAAATTATTAAAATACAAGTTATAACATGAAGAACTACATAAAGTGGTAATAATCTAGTAACTCACTAAGAAAGATCTGCCAGTGTTGTAACTCTTCAATGTAGCAAGGAAATAAGGATACTTGGAACTGCTGGTTGCATCTTCAGGAGTTTCCTCAAGTTCATCATCAGATTCTTCGCTATCCTCTTCAACTGCACAAGACATCAAACATGATTAGCATGGTAAGTAATGCATCTCCTAGCACAAACAAAAAACAAGGCTACAAAATCAGTGTTAAGACTTGAGAATCTTGCCTTTGCATTTTCCTTTGCCTTTGATTAGACTTATACTTTCAGCTCTATCCATACCCTCTGCACCGGTTTCACAATCATGGATTTGATTTTCAACTTCACCCTCAGACATCAATGATTTTGCTGAATACCCAACTTCACAGTAACTCAAGTCGAAAACCCAAACTTGAAAAATCAAATCTTGACCTTCATTGTGGGTGCAAAATACCGCACACCTATCAGATATGCGAAATTGGACTGAGCGAAGACAACCGCATTCTACATATCCAGAATGACACACCAGATGACGTCACTCTAAGTCACGAAGAAAATGTGAAGATCTGCACGAAAGTAAAGAAACCATGTGGCGATGGTAAAGTTTACGCGACATTGACCCATGTCAGATCCGAAATTAGGGGCTTTATTGTCCTCCACTATGTAAACTCCTATATAAGGAGCTGATCGACCTTGTGTAGAGAGAGATTTTTTTGAGAGTTTAGACAAGATATTTAGGGGAGAGAAAGATTATTTGCTTCCCAAGTTAGGATTTTCTCACAACTTTGTATCTGATTTAAAGATTTTAATGGAAGTTCTTATGATTCTTATGATGATTACTTAGAGTGTTCTATATATTTTACTAAGGGTGTGGTTGTAGGATTTCCTGCAACTACATTTTGGCGCTAGAAATCAGCTCGGAGTGATACACCCTGTTGGTGAATTTATTTAAAAATAAGTTTGAAATTATTCATAGGAATCTTTGAAAGTTTAGAAGTTTAGATATAAAAAATTCAATCAAAAGTTTCAATCTCAATAAAAAATATTTATTGTTTAAGTTTTCAGTTCTTTAAAGAACAATTTTCCCTTTATTGTTACAAGAAAGCAAAGATGGTGAGACAAGAATCTACGTCAGAACAGGCAATAACAACCAGAAGAAGCAGAAGAATCGCAGGCAGAAGAAGAAGCGAAGTTGCTGAATCCTCAAGGATGGGAGAAAGGAATAATACAAGAAATCAAGCACAAACTCAGATCCAACAAGTACCAGCGGAGAACAATACCATCGACTATGATAGAGTGAGCGTAAATACTGCAAATACAGATTAAACAGAAGAAGAAGATAAAAGAACTGGAGATGCAAGACTAATAATAGGGAATGAAGAGAACATGACAATCGCGGAACTTCGACAAAGGTTGCTTGCAGAAAGAAGGAGAGAAGACGAAGAACGTGCGAATTTGACACGTCAAAATAATTATCTAAGAGAAGAGAACATAAGATTACAGGAGCAAAGATCAAGAAGCACAACACGTGCAAGCTCAAGGTCAAGGACAAGCAGGAGTACGTCAAGACGTAGCCAATCTAGTCGAAGAGATACCAGACAAGAACAACCTTTAGATAACATTGTTGAAAACTTTCAGGAAGATGATAACATACAGGGCCAACGCGGTGGACATCGTTGTAGTTGCAGGAAATCCTACACTACACTCCTCACAAGATTTCATTAACATTCAACTCATTTTTGGATTAACAATCTTAATTTTATTGATCAATCTTTGAACAATCTTACAATAAAAGATAAAGGAATCAAGAATAATCACTGCTCTAGATTTTCTCTCTCCTATTTACTTGTTTTTCACTCAAAAAAGATCTCCCCCTTTCCTTTACCACTGAACGGCTATTTATATGGAATTACATAGTGGATGACAGCTAATCTGTCCTTTTTTCTCGGATATGGCTGGCGATATTCTCGCAACCTTACAAATATTAATCTCGCAAACTCTCTTATTTTCGCAGGACCATCAAATTTTTCTCATAATTTTAGTTGATGTCGTTTATTATATCATTTCTGAAATTGTTCTGCGACGCTGACGTGTTGTGTTGTTGATAATTTCGCTGAGGAATTATTGCTGCGAAATTCTGATCCTACATCTTGCCTCTTCTCATATCTTCTCTGTGAAGTAGAGAACGATGTGAGAAATGCCGCAGATGTCCATCTCTTCATATTCTACATTTATCACACGTATCCTTTCTTCCATCTATTTCTTGACACGTCTTCTATAACCGCTGACCGCTCACGTCTTTTCGCATTAATGGTGTTTATTTCTTCGAGTAAAAAATCTTCTATATATATTCTTCTTACTCTTCTTTCTTTCTTTTTACTTTCTCATCTCTGCAACTCTATTGTTCTTCCGTAAGTTCTGCTACTGTAATTCTTCCTTCTTTAATTTTCTTATTTTTCATCCATTCCCATACTCTATATTCAGATATGCCTCCAAGCGGTCAAAAGCATGAGAAAACTTTTAAGGAAACCTAAAAAGATCTTGCCGAGAAAGGTTTCACACTTTCTACCATTCCTGGTGAAAGTGCCAAATCAATTCTTTCTATCGAACTTTTCTCTGATCAACATTGTGATGATCAATCAATCATAGTTTCGCTGGGTCAAATTCTCGCAGGTCTCCCCAGTCCTCTTTATGACCCAGATATTCCTCTGTTGTATGAAATTCTCGCTCACTCGGAATTTTCGCGAGCTATCTTCCAACTGAGTGGGGATTGCATCCGTCTGATGATGAAGTTCGCTAACTGTGGTGCTGGTAAAGGATCTCTTTATTCTAAAGAACTTAGGGATCCTAAATTTGCAGATTTGGAGATAATCACTGAAAAATACACAGTAGCGAGTTTCTTTGAGAATTATGAATTGATCTCCATGAAGAAAGAGAATACTCGCTGGGGTATTCGCCTGAAAAGGAAAGATAATATTGATGAAGGTAAAATACTCATGCAAGACATTGATTGGCATTCTGGTAAGAACACAACTCCTCGCCAATCCAAAGATGATAAATGGTGTGTTTTTCCCTTGATGTTGAAAGGACCTTATATTGCTGGGTCAAATGTTCTTCCTGAAAATCTCGCTACTTATCAACCTTGGGTATTATCTTAGCCCGAGAAGGAGAAAGAGGTATGTTTCTTCCAGTTTCGCCCACTTTACATTTCTTTATTTATCTTTATTCTTTTGTTCGCTGATTCTTGCGAAATTCTACAGATCCAGAAACTGAAAAATAACAATCATAAGACTGGGAAGGCTAGTACCTTGTTAGCTCTTTGCTCATACACAGATGATGAGTGCTAAAAAGTGCATATTTTTATATATTTTTCTTGGCATTTAACTCATCTTTTGTGCATTAATTCTACATTTTATCCCATATTCTGTATTTTCATTGTTTTCAAGAATAAATATTTTTCTTACTTAATTTTGCATTTTTAGGTAATAAACGAAGTTCGGATGAGTCGCGGAGCGAAAAGAGCAGAAAAGTAGTGAAAAGCCGGGAAGAATTACGCAAGGAAGCCGCAAAGAATGGAGCGCACGTCAAAAAAGCTAGGAATGGGCTCAAGAAGGAAGAATTGTTCTTAAAGAAGATATGGGCTTGGCATACCCAAGGCCCAAAACCCTTACCCAAACCCATTTTTTATATCCATACCCGCCTCCATTCCCGACCTTCAGATTGGATCGCATATGCATCCTACGGTCGCTTCTTTGCCTGCGCATCAAACCTCGATACTTCCGCTTAACACTACAACACCTAACTCCATCTGGTGCCGTTAATTTCGTTATACTTCAGAATCCAACGGTTTCTCCACATACGCTTCCATATAGCCGTTGGATCAATCCTCCTTCTTTGCATCCAACGCTCATCGCCGCTGATCATCAACTCCGATGTACCTGCTCCACAGCGAAATATCCTATACCCTAAAGCCCATCGAGAGTTTTCTCATTCACTTCTTCTTCTCTTCACTTCTTCTTCCCCCTTCCTGTCCGTGTACAGACACCATGTCTGCCACCACCACTGCCGTACCACCAAACGCCACTCCTTCACACCGTACACCACCACCAACTCCACTATAATCATTCCCCCCATCTTCTAGCCATCTATCCTACCAATTTCTTTTCTTTTCTTTCTCAGAAAACCCTAGGAAAGAAATTGGTACAATAGCTAGGGCTAGAGAAGAAATAGAAGCATGGGAATGCAACAGAGGACCAAGGAGAAGAATGGGTCGAAGAAAAACTCGTCAAATCACATCAATATGGGTAAGAATTACCAAACCCTAAATTTTCTGATTTGGGGGAATTTATTAAAGAACCCTAATTTTGTAATTTGGGGGAAAACCCAAATTGGGTCTGTGGGTATAAATAGAAGGGACTGTAGTGTTGTTGGGTATGCTGGAATAACCAGTGTCATTTGGTCTGATTTTGGGAGAGCTGGATTAGCCAGTCTCTCCAATTTTTTTTTGTGCTGTTCCATTTATGTTCACTGTGATGTTTTATGTTAATACTATGTGATGTTAATGTTTAGTTCCTCAATTTTTCTAAGTTTATCCACTGTTATGTGCTTCCCATGTTATGTTATTATGTTTATCATGTTTTTAATTACTGTCAACATGTTCTAGTTCTTCAGTTAGGGCTCAGTTTAAGCCTAGTGCATTGTCAAATGGTGAATTGCTAGGATAGTTATCCTGATGTCTGTTTTGATTGAGCAATGGGAAGAGATTGATGCTCATAGTGCCTGTGATTGATTGTTCTGTCAAAAGACGGTCAATGCTAGGGGCAAACTAGTGAGCAAATTAGTTTTCCTCCCATTCTAGATGTATGCATAGGATTTTCAACTCAACCTAGGATCACATTGTTTGGATAGGACACAAAGGTGGATTCTAAGCCCTTAGCTTAGCCACAATCCCTTATTGCAGTCACTTACAATTTCAGTCTTGTTTTGCTTCCTGATCAGTTTATCTCCTTACCTGTTTTGCTTGTTTAATTTCTTGCAATTTGTAGCTGTTGTGCACTGAAATCAGTGCACAAACTCACCCCTGCCCTTGGCTCACAGCCTTGGTTCCATGCTGTTTTGTCATCTTTGCTTTGTTAACTGCCTTGGTCTTTCTCTTTGCTTCATTTCCATTGCCATCCTCACTGCCATTTTCACCATTTCCTTTGCTTTTCTTCACTATCAGTCTCCACTGCCACTGTCACCTGTTTTGTGTTTTGTATTTGTATCTGTTTTCTTGTGTTTATTGTTTTATCATCCATTGTCTCATTATTTCACTACCATCTTCATTGCTTTGTAAATATCACAGCTTCACTGCCACTATTTGCTCTTTCTTCTCATTTGTTTCTCCTGTTCTTGTTACAGCATTCATTACCTTGTTTTACAAAAGCCCATTGTAATCTGTTTAAAGCTCAAAGGCCTAGTTCACTGCCAGGCTCAAAAACCCAAGCCCAGTTCACAATTGAACTGTTGAGCCCAAGTTCACAGTTCATTCCAAAATCATTCAAAGGCCCAAGGCCTAAAGCACTTCATCATTACAAACAAACCCACTAAGCCCAAAGCACAATTAGAAGCCCAATAGCAATTTAGAGCCAAAAATAGCTAGAAACTCCAAACACACCCAGTCTCTGTGGATCGACCCGTACTTGCGCGAGCTACAACTGACGACCGTGCACTTGCGGTATTACTGTAGGCCCGCGTTTCATTGCTCTTCATATTTACACACTTTTCCGGGCCCACCAAGTTTTTGGCGCCGTTGCCGGGGACTGTAGGCCCGCGTTTCATTGTTCTTCATATTGTTAAATTGAGCCATCAAAGCCCAACTGGGCTGATTCCAAGCAGCTGAAAAAGAACAAAGCCCAACTGCGCTTTGTAACTGAAATACCCAACTGGGCCTCAGAAAAGCCAAAGCTTAGGATGATCCAAAGCCCAACTGGGCTTTTGCAACCTAACTGAGCAGCTGGGCTGTGCTTAAGCAAGTAAGCCTAAACCCATTAAGAGAACCCAACCTGTGGGCTTCCATTTTTAATTGTGGGCTTGTAATATTAAAGCCAATTTTTGGGCTTTTTATTTTTATTGGGTTTGTAATTAATTTTTGTGGGCTTGTTTGTTTAATTTGTGGGCTTGTTTAAATTCTTTCATTGGACTTGTATTTTGGACTCTGGGTTTAAACCCAGCTGAGCTTGTAACCGATTGTGGGCTTGTTTCCACTCAAGAGTGGACCTCGAAACCAAAGTTTTAAAACAAACGTCGGGCCTTAACCAACTGGGCCAAATTAAACTTTCAAAATTAAAACTTAGTGTTTCGTGGGCCGCAGCCTTCCTCCCATTCCATTAGAGGACCAACAGTGGGCTTGCTCCCAATTTCAAAAACCAAAACTTTTCTCCCATTCAAAAACCAAATTTTACTTGCTCCCATTTTAACAACCAAATTTTTTTTCTTCTTTAACCCATTAAAACCAAACTTTGCTCCTTATTTCAAAAACCAAAATTTTATCCCAAGCAAAACCAAATTTTCTTTTCAAAACCCTTTCAAACCAAATTTTCAAAACCCATTAAAACCAAATTTTTTTTGAAAAAATGGGCGAGTGTGTGAATAAACTCCGTAGTCTCCATGAATACATGTACCCTAACATAATAAGTCAGTTATCATGTATCGTCTTACCCCAGACTGATGGCCCATTTGAACTAAACGCAAGCATGATACAAATACTTCCTATATTTCGAGGGTTCGATTCTGAGAATCCCTATAACCATGTAAGAGAGTTTGAACAAATTGTCCGGGCTTTACAACCTGACCATATATCCGAAGACTCTTTGAAATTGCGTTTGTTTACTTTTTCTTTAAAGGAAAAGGCCAAAACATGGTTTTACGGTTTGAGACCGAAGTCAATCACCACTTGGGACCAACTCACAAATCAATTTGTCGGAAAGTTCTTTCCACATCATAGGACCATCTCTATTCGTCGAAGTATTAATTGTTTTGTCCAGTTAGATGGAGAAACACTTTTTCATTATTTTGAACGATTTAATGATTTGTTGTTTGAGTGTCCTCATCATGGCCTCGAGAAGTAGAGACTGGTCGCCATTCTTTATGAGGGACTAGACTTTAAGTCTCGAGCCTTGGTTGAATCTATGTGTAATGGTGAATTCATTGATAAAACTGTGGACGATGCATGGTTATTTCTAGCTGAAGTTGCAGAGAAAACCCATCAGTGGGAAACCTATAGGGAAACTAGGACCATGCCACATGATATGGGTAATCACCATGAGTCAGATGTTGATTTTCCCAATGAGCTTAATTCTGGATATAGTGTTTCATACCCTATTGCTGAAAATGTCAATCCATATTCACTTATTTTAGAGGCAGATGTATGGATGAAAAACACTAATGGTTTTGACAAAGTAGGATTTTCATGTATTTGTGATGATGATGATTATGATGATGTTATATTAGAAGAACATGTCTATGCTGAAAATGTTATGGAACCTTTGGGTTCAAATACATTAGGCTTTTCTGCCCCGACCTTCATGAATGATGTTTCTTCTAGTATTCCATATACATGTGATGAGGCTACTGATTTAGATATTGTGCAGTTATCCTGTGAAGAGCATGACTTAGGTAATGTTGAATCTTCTGTTGACACTAATGATCCTATGCATGAAAATATAGTTGATGTGTCTGATTCCATACTTAAGCCACAATATATTGCTTCTTTTGATGTTAATTTGGATATTTCGGATAACCATGATTCTGAATTTGGACTTGTGAAATTGTGTTGTGATGATGAGCATGCTACACAACTTGATTATGATTTAGAAAATGCTGATGTGACTGATAATATTGGTACTTTTGATCTCATGCATGTGAGAAACTTAGATGTCACCTTCTTGCCTAAGTCACAGATTGAGATCATTCCACCCAACCTAGATTTGGTTTGTAACAAAAATTTTAAACCAACTTTTCTGAAGATTCCCAACCTAGGATTGGAACTGTGTGCCTCTCAAGTCCTCTTGGACTATTTTGCATCTAAATACAATACTTTTAAGGAGCCACAGTTGGAATATGCATGTTTGTCCATCCCAAACAAAGTCCATTTTCAGTTAGACCTTGTGAATCCTGCACCCCTAAAATTGTTAGATTTTGTGCTTAAAAGTAAACCTGTTGAAAAATTTAGGTTTAGGGGTGATTCATCCGGTTTTTCACTCTCGCTCTCATTTCAGTCCAATTTTAGTGTTTTGAAACTGTCTATGTTTCAACACTTTGTCTTTTGGGTTGATCCTCAACTCTTTAGATTGTTAGTGTATGGTGAATTTTTTGTATATAATCCAGTAGATAAAAATTTTAAAAATCCTTTTGTTCCTTTTGTATATATTTTGCTAATCCAATATGATCTCGGCTGACATATGTTGGATTCTTGCCTTGAATAAACGGAGTTCTAATATTGCTTTCGCCGAAATCGGGTATTCTCTTTCCTTTTTCTCTACTCAACATGATCCTCTTCATATGTTGTATTATAATTTTGTTCATATTTTGAAACATTGAGGACAATGTTTAGTTTAGGTTTGGGGGTGAAAAGTAGATACTTGGATAATATGCCATAATTGAAAACAAGAACTCCTTCTTTTTGAAAAAAATGAAAAATGAAAATAAAAAATTGAAAAAAAACATAAAAATGGAGCTCATTTACCTTGAAATGTTGACTCTTGTGCAAATATGTAATTATTAGGAGTCTTAGTCTAGATATTTAGGCACCCTGATTCTAACACAATTCACATAGTGATAAGAAATTTGCACGCGCACGATCTACCAATACATGTATAGCCTCGATCTTCAAGGTGTTTGATAGGAAGTCATGATTGCCAATCACTTTAGAATACTGAACGAAACTTGACTAGCTTGTTCTTTGGTTGGTTGGGATAGAAGGTGGAGGTTACATTAAGAAAAACAACCATCGAATTTAACTGGGTGCATCAAAAAGGGCTACCTCTTGCAAAGTGTCATGTAATCTTTTGTTTCCTTTTGTATATGTATCAAAAGTGTTTCCTTTTTCAAAAAAAAAAAAAAAAAAAAAAAAAAAAAAAACGATGTTATATTCAGAAAAAATATCAGAAAAATACAAAAAAATCAAGTATTTATCAATTCCATCATCTCTTGTTCCAAAAATAAAAAGAGAGTAGTCAATGTAAAGAGTCATTTTGTTGTTTCATTGTAATAAGCAAGGAAGGGTGTATGCCATTGATGTACAACGCGAGTAATTGTGAAATACCTCCAACTCATTCACAATTCTCGTAAAGTCCGGACAGCTAGCTAGATTTCGACCTTGGTTCTTAGCCTGAGAAACTATCTCTTGGTGATTAGTAGTCATAACTTCAGATCTTTCTTTACACATGTGTAGATACACTTTACACTCTTATCACATGTCTTTATTTGTTATCAGTGCTAGGATTGTGCCTTTGATAGCTAGATTGACATCTCCATTTTGCTGTGAGCTTAAACTATCTTGCACATGTCACATTTGATGGAATCTGAGCTTATATTTTGACCTAGAACTTTGTAGGTACGTTCTAAGCAAACCTTCACGAGACTTCACTCGTCCACTAGGGACACTTAGTGGTTTAAAAGGCTTAGTGCATACGCTAAATGCATTCGAGAGACCAGCGACAGTGGTATAGGTAGGATTTCCTTAGTTTTGTTTTACTTGAGGACAAGTAAAATTCAGGTTTGGGGGTATTTGATGAGTGCTAAAAAGTGCATATTTTTATATATTTTTCTTGGCATTTAACTCATCTTTTGTGCATTAATTCTACATTTTATCCCATATTCTGTATTTTCATTGTTTTCAAGAATAAATATTTTTCTTACTTAATTTTGCATTTTTAGGTAATAAACGAAGTTCGGATGAGTCGCGGAGCGAAAAGAGCAGAAAAGTAGTGAAAAGCCGGGAAGAATTACGCAAGGAAGCCGCAAAGAATGGAGCGCACGTCAAAAAAGCTAGGAATGGGCTCAAGAAGGAAGAATTTTTCTTAAAGAAGATATGGGCTTGGCATACCCAAGGCCCAAAACCCTTACCCAAACCCATTTTCTATATCCATACCCGCCTCCATTCCCGACCGTCAGATTGGATCGCATATGCATCCTACGGTCGCTTCTTTGCCTGCGCATCAAACCTCGATACTTCCGCTTAACACTACAACACCTAACTCCATCTGGTGCCGTTAATTTCGTTATACTTCAGAATCCAACGGTTTCTCCACAAACGCTTCCATATAGCCGTTGGATCAATCCTCCTTCTTTGCATCCAACGCTCATCGCCGATGATCATCAACTCCTATGTACCTGCTCCACAACGAAATATCCTATACCCTAAAGCCCATCGAGAGTTTTCTCATTCACTTCTTCTTCTCTTCCCTTCTTCTTCCCCCTTCCTGTCCGTGTACAGACACCATGTCTGCCACCACCACTGCCGTACCACCAAACGCCACTCCTTCACACCGTACACCACCACCAACTCCACTATAATCATTCCCCCCATCTTCTAGCCATGTATCCTACCAATTTCTTTTCTTTTCTTTCTCAGAAAACCCTAGGAAAGAAATTGGTACAATAGCTAGGGATAGAGAAGAAATAGAAGCATGGGAATGGAACAGAGGACCAAGGAGAAGAATGGGTCGAAGAAAAACTCGTCAAATCACATCAATATGGGTAAGAATTACCAAACCCTAAATTTTCTGATTTGGGGGAATTTATTAAAGAACCCTAATTTTGTAATTTGGGGGAAAACCCAAATTGGGTCTGTGGGTATAAATAGAAGGGACTGTAGTGTTGTTGGGTATGCTGGAATAACCAGTGTCATTTGGTCTGATTTTGGGAGAGCTGGATTAGCCAGTCTCTCCAATTTTTTTTTGTGCTGTTCCATTTATGTTCACTGTGATGTTTTATGTTTAATACTATGTGATGTTAATGTTTAGTTCCTCAATTGTTCTAAGTTTATCCACTGTTATGTGCTTCCCATGTTATGTTATTATGTTTATCATGTTTTTAATTACTGTCAACATGTTCTAGTTCTTCAGTTAGGGCTCAGTTGAAGCCTAGTGCATTGTCAAATGGTGAATTGCTAGGATAGTTATCCTGATGTCTGTTTTGATTGAGCAATGGGAAGAGATTGATGCTCATAGTGCCTGTGATTGATTGTTCTGTCAAAAGACAGTCAATGCTAGGGGCAAACTAGTGAGCAAATTAGTTTTCCTCCCATTCTAGATGTATGCATAGGATTTTCAACTCAACCTAGGATCACATTGTTTGGATAGGACACAAAGGTGGATTCTAAGCCCTTAGCTTAGCCACAATCCCTTATTGCAGTCACTTACAATTTCAGTCTTGTTTTGCTTCCTGATCAGTTTATCTCCTTACCTGTTTTGCTTGTTTAATTTCTTGCAATTTGTAGCTGTTGTGCACTGAAATCAGTGCACAAACTCACCCCTGCCCTTGGCTCACAACCTTGGTTCCATGCTGTTTTGTCATCTTTGCTTTGTTAACTGCCTTGGTCTTTCTCTTTGCTTCATTTCCATTGCCATCCTCACTGCCATTTTCACCATTTCCTTTGCTTTTCTTCACTATCACTCTCCACTGCCACTGTCACCTGTTTTGTGTTTTGTATTTGTATCTGTTTTCTTGTGTTTATTGTTTTATCATCCATTGTCTCATTATTTCACTACCATCTTCATTGCTTTGTAAATATCACAGCTTCACTGCCACTATTTGCTCTTTCTTCTCATTTGTTTCTCCTGTTCTTGTTACAGCATTCATTACCTTGTTTTACAAAAGCCCATTGTAATCTGTTTAAAGCTCAAAGGCCTAGTTCACTGCCAGGCTCAAAAACCCAAGCCCAATTCACAATTGAACTGTTGAGCCCAAGTTCACAGTTCATTCCAAAATCATTCAAAGGCCCAAGGCCTAAAGCACTTCATCATTACAAACAAACCCACTAAGCCCAAAGCACAATTAGAAGCCCAATAGCAATTTAGAGCCCAAAATAGCTAGAAACTCCAAACACACCCAGTCTCTGTGGATCGACCCGTACTTGCACGAGCTACAACTGACGACCGTGCACTTGCGGTATTACTGTAGGCCCGCGTTTCATTGCTCTTCATATTTACACACTTTTCCGGGCCCACCAACAGATGAGGTAAGAAATATTATCTTATGATTTTAAACAATATATTGTTGCCTCTATTTCTTATTTCTATCTGTGTGTGAATATTATTGCTGAAATAGAAGAGCCTGCCAATGTTGCGAAGACTGGAGATAAAGGAAAAGGTGCTCTTCGCAGGGAAAAACCAACTGCTCCTCCTTCAAAGAAGAGAAAAATCCGTTCTTCCTCTCCTTAAAATATTCCTTCTCATGAAAACTCCGAAAGTGATGAGTATGATGAGGATAATGATGACCTTACTGCAAATGAAGATTCTCCATATGAATCTTCTATGGCTAAGCTCTCTGGCCTATTTTCTGATTCTTTGCATGGAATGGGAGATAGTCAATTCGCTAATACCTGCAAAGCTCTCGCTACGATTTGCGGTGTTCCTTTATTGGATGGTGATAATTCTCTTCGTGGGGTTTCTAGATCGGTGACTCCCAATTTCCTGCATTCTCTTAATAGTTTGGTATGCTTTCGTCCTTTTACTTCTTCATTATTGTAACTCAAAATCTCTTTCTATTTTAATACTTTTAACATTTTCTCGCAGGCTGGAAAAGCTTCTTTCGCTGTTGCCTCAGATCTGGAGAGGAGACGCGAAATTCTTGAAAAGAAAAATCTTCAATTTCGTACAAAGAATGAGGAACTGGAAGCTGGAGTCAAATGTCTTCGCGAGAAGAACAAACAACTAGAAATTGATTCTTCTTCGTACAAGAACAAAATCTCTAGTCTTCAGCAAGCTAATAATCAACTCTATGGTGTGTTACTTTTCTCCTTGCCCTTCATTCATTCATCCTGTTGTTTTATCTTATTTAATTGATCCTTTTTGCAGACATTTATGGTCTTTCTGATGAAGCTACCATTCTTCGTTCATTTCCTAATGCCTTAGATAATGATACTCTTCTTGAGCGTCTTAATAAATCTTTAAATAGTTTCTAAAATGATAAAATTTCATCTCTTTCTCTGAATGAACTGAGATCCAAATTTCGCCTCTTAGAGATTGATTATAGATCTAGTTTAGGCTTAGCCAACCGATTTAAGCGTCTCTTTCTTAATTCTAAAGATAAAATCAATGAGTTAAGAACGAAAATTAGCGGTCTCATAGATGATAAGGATCGCATATATGATCAAGGTGCTAAGGCTTTGGAGAAATTCCAAGAGACCCTTCTTGAAGTTCAACTTGAACGAGATGAAGCTAACCGCAAGAACATCGAGCTCTGCGAAAGAGAAAACCAATTTCGTTCTCGTCTTCTTATAAATAATGAGGATGAATTCGCTTGGGCTGCGAAAATCTTAGACGATGCAATAAAAGATTTAGGTGTAAATTTTAGTCTCCAAGTTGAGCATACAACCTTGATTAGAGATATGATTTCTGACAGAGAAGGTTATTAACTGTTCTTCTTCACTAATCTTTTGTTTCTTATGAATTTTCATCAAGTTATTAATTGATTGCCTTTTGCTCGCAGATTCTGAAAGTATATATCGCGAAAGGATTGAGGAACTTGAAGCTGAAAAAGAGGAACTCGCAAAGAATCTTTCTTCTCGCAACGACAAGTATTCTAGATTAAAGAATCAAATCAAGATCATTGTTGCGAACTTTAAGAATGATGTTATGCATTTTCGCAATCAAACTATCCAAATGGTTTGTGATGACCATAGTATTCCTCATTCTGATTATCCTTGTCTCTTGGAGGAGATCCCAAAGAACATTCCCACTCTGATTATTTCTGATAGCGAAGCTGATGATGAAGAATCTGATGGTGATGAAGGTTCTGATGGAGATGAAAGTTCTGATGCAGACGAAGAAGGGAACAAGTCTGATGAAGATGATGAAGGATCAACTAAGAAGTAGTCTTTGTTTCTTTCTTTGATTTTCTGTAATATTTGTACAGTTATTCATTCTTTCTGTATATTTGCGAATTCTTTTGGTTCCCCATATTCCTTAATATATGAGTTTCTTTCATTTTGACCTGCATTCATTAAAACAATTCTTCCTTGCAATACAGTTAATCAACATAATTATTAATTTTTGAATTTTTGCGTAAATCTATCATATGAATACAAATAACATTTTCTAATTTCATTCATTCCCATACATGCCTCTGTTATTTGTATCCAAATGAGAGATTTTGCAGATTTTTCTTATTTTGTGCCTCAACTACGCAGTTGTTTATGTATAATTTCGCAATCATATGCGAAGTTAATTTTTGTTTCTTTTCAAAATCTCATTCCTGTGTGGTCCTATTTTTCCTTCCTAGTTAAATGTCTTATTATGCCACCTCTTGTCATTGCGGCAAAATCGCAGGACGTTCTTGCACTTTCATGCAAAAACCCCTTGATCTTTCCTTAACTTTTTCTTTTGTATTATGGCCTCTTCAGGAATGTTGCGACAATATGATAGGCCTAAATATTCTTGCAAAAATAAAGCCCCATGACATTGCCGTCTTGCGACGAAATCGCAGGACGTCTTCGCACTTTCATGCGAAAACCCATTGATCTCGTCTTATCTTTTTCTTTGGTATTATTGCCTCTTCAGGATTGTCGCACAAATATGACAAGCCTTAATACCCTTGCGAGTAAAAAGCCTCATGACATTTGCGTCTTAAGACACTTATCAGCTCCCTAATGGAGGGTGCCGCCCTTATCTTCCCCCTGGTTGCCCCTTCAAGGAGGCGTACCTCTACCATACAAGATTGTCTCTTCCCATCCGGTCTTAACAACAACCAATTGTTTTCGCAGCCTCTTATCCCTTTTACCTATAGGGTTTATGGTTATGAGACTGCACCCTAAGTGGGGTTTTCTTCGGGCCGAGTGCAGTAAAAGCCAAGACTTGTCAAGAATGGCAAGGTACACTTCAAACGCCCTGGCACTCTTGACTCAACCGTGTACCTCGGCGCCTTGATCAGATTCTGCACTCCTTGGGAGAGTCCTTATTACCTTAGTCGCCCAACCTAAGTCATATGCTTAAGCTGAGAATCCAAGGTGCCTCTCCCAGATGGGATTTATTGACCCCAAATCTCCATGACTCAGGTTCCGGTGGAGGTGTAGCCTTTCCCTGATCCATGCAACAGGTACCCCCTTATATGACGTACTTTAGGTCTTACATTTTCCTCTTGCAAAATAGTATTCACGAACTAGGGTGTACGCCATAAAGGTTCGCCCCTTTTTCTTTTGTCATTGTTCTCTGATTGTCTTCTGTAGAATTCATTATCTCTGCGAGATTCTCGCATATCATCATATCGTATTTGCATTTCGCAATCTCAATTTTGTCATTCAATAAAATGTATTTTTGAGAACTTTATTTATTGTGAGAGTGTCGCAACAAATTAATCATTCATACATTTCTTATTTTTATTACCTTTGCCATCCTCTGCTTCTTTGTTATTTTCTACTACTGCTTCCTTGGTAGTGGTATGTTCACCATTTTTTTTATTCTGAGCTAGCATTAGTTTCGCAACGTCTCTTCTTCTTTTCGTTCGATTGCATGCACCATCAATTTCTCACTTCTTTGTGTCTCTTTGGTTTTGTGTCGCCAACTTTCCTTCTTGTTTGCTTTTCCTTCGCAGGATTCTACCTCAGTTTCGTAACACCTTTTTCCTTGAACCCAATCTCCCTTTATGATTCCTACACCGCTGGGGTGAGGGAATTTGATGCACTGATGGAAAGTTGAAGCTACACCTAGTATCCCATGTATCCAAGGTCGACCAATTAATGCATTGTAGGGTGACTCTACGTCAACGACACAGAACAGGATTTCAGAAGATATTCCCTTCAATGGAATTCGCATAGTAACCTCCCTTTAGGCTTGTTGGAAGTACCATTAAAACCATATATCTTATATGTTGATGGTATAAGATCATCATCTCTTCCTCCCATGGTTTTATAAGTATGATAAAATAAGATGTTCACAGAGCTTCCAGTATCGATTAGAATCCTATTAATTGCCCATGAATCTTCAGCTTCATCATCCTCATCTTCTTTCGGTTTTGGATTAATTTTTAATTTTACTACCAATGGATTATCATGTACCTCTTCACCTTCGAGGATTTCTTCTGCGGTAAAAGAAATAATCTGTTTCTGTCATTCCTCTAGTGGCGAGATTTTCGCAATATTCATAATTTCTCTTCCATCAAAACATTGTCATGAAAATCTTCAATTATCTTGTATGAATGTACGATAGATTGACAGAATAGATTCTTTTCTTTTGCACCAACTTCTATAAAGAATGTTTCCTTCTTTTTCATCGTGTTTACTTTGTGATGCTCGGGTGGTGGTGGTAATGGTTGAGATTGTGGGTGCCTTACCAAAAAGTGGTTTAGTTTTCCTTGATCTATCATTCTTAGAATAATTCTTTTTACATTTCTGCAATCATTTCTAGTGTGTCCATGAAAATGATGATAAGAACAGAACTCATGACTTTTGTGGTTTGGAGGGGGTTCTGTTCCCATGTTCCATGGTGTTGGTGTAGTTGTAGGAAATCCTACACTACACCCCTCATATGATTTCATTAACATTCAACTCATTTTAGACTAACAATCTTAATTTTATTGATGAATCTTTGAACAATCTTACAAGAAAAGATAAAAGAATCAAAAATAACCACTGCTCTAGATTTTCTCTCTCCTATTTACTTGTTTCTCACTCAGAAAAATATCTCCCCCTTTTCTTTACAACTGAACGACTATTTATAGGGAAATACATAGTGGATGACAGCTAATCTGTCCTTTATTTTCGGATATGGCTTGCGACATTCTCGCAACCTTACAAATTTTAATCTCGCAAACTCTCTTATTTTCGCAGAACCATCACATTTTTCTTATGATTTTAGCTGACGTCGTTTATTATGTCATTTCTGAAATTGTTCTGCGACGTTGTTGTGTTGTTGCGAGATTCTGATCCTACAGTTGGTATATTCTCCATCAAAATTATAGCTTCCCATATTTTCTCCACACTTGCATTTAGAGGTGGCATCTTGATTTCTTCCCATACTACCTTGTGACCTCCTTGTCATCTATTATAGTTTTGTCTTTGACCTCCATAAGTTTCTTGCGGTTGATCGAGTCTTTGAATCTTGTTATTTCCACCACGATTGTAGAAATTTATTTCTCTTTCATATTCCTATTGATATCGATTTACCATAGCCACCAGTTTTTGTTGATTGTTGGCCGTCACCTTCTCTTGATGTATTTGCGAAGTGCTCGCAACTGTGTTTATTAGTTTGAGTAATAAGCTTGCATTCGCTGCTTGTGAACTGGTGTTCGCAACTGTGTATGATTCCATTTCATTTTTCCTTTCCTCTAGAGCAATATATTCTTCCTGAAGTTCTCGCAATTCAGTCATTGTGATCGTATTCTTGACTCTGAAAATTTAGATATACAATAGGTTTGTTGGAAACATTAACATTGATAAATGATAAGATAAGATATCTCTCATCCACACGGCAAGCCATTTCGCTACACATAGTCCTCCATCTTTTAGTTAGGTGCTTCAAACTTTCTCCAATCCTTTGTTTTAACCCAAACACGTCTTCTATACAAGATCGCGAAGAATTATTATTTATATATGCCCCAGGAATGTAGTCTGCAAATGACTGAAGGATGTTATTGTATTCTTTGGTAGACCTTCGAACCATTTTAAAGCCTCCCCTGTTAAGCTGGATGCAAAATACTTGCATAATACGGCATCATGATTTTCCCATTGTAACATGCACCTCACGTAGGCTTTAATATGTTGAATTGCACAAGTTGTTCCATCAAAAATGCTGGTTAATGCGGGCAAATTTCATTTCGGAGGTATTCCTCCTAGTTGTACTTCCCTTGTAAATGGAGTTTTCGCAGCTTCATCTAATTGTCTTCTGCCTACCTCTCCTCTATTATTTAGCATTCCTCTCATTTCTTCTAATTCTTTCAAGGTTTGTTTATTTACATCTGAATTTTCATCCATTGTTCTTTTTAATTTTGCATCCCTTATTCTGCGTTCATGTCTTTCTTCTCTCGCGAAATTTTGGATTTCTTCTTTATCATCCTCATCTCGTCTTCTTCTGCGATTCTCTTCCTCATATCTATCTTGAATTCGCATATGATGATGTATCTCATTTTCCCCTCCATAATTTTGTTCATTTATCATCAATTCCATTCGCTGTCTTTCAGCCATCCTATGTACTCTAACATACTCTTCATTGATATTACCGTTATTCCGGTTTTGTGTTCGTCTTCTTTATCGATTGTCGTGATTGTTCTGGCGAATTGTTTCCTGAAGCTCTTGTTCTTCCATTTCCGCTCTCAATCTTTCACGTTCGCAAATTAAACGTGTTTGTTCAGCGTAATGTCTTTCAATTTCTTCTTCAATCGTTTGTTGATTTCTTTGAGCTTCTCTCTCATGTAAAATTCTCCTTTCTTCCTCTCGATTCTCTTCTCCATCTTGATTATTTCTTCCCTGACGTTGTCCATTCTCTTAATTTCTATCATTTTTCCTATCATCAAAAGTTTCATTTTGTGGAACGTAACGATCATCAGTCCTTTCTCTATCTTCGCGATGTTCTTTATTAGGATTTGATATTTCTTCTTGAATATTATTTCCAGCATTAGTTGTGGGTGAGTTTCGCCTCATCTCTCTTCTAGTCGATCTTGAATATGATTTTGTAATACTTTTCGATCTTCTACTCTGTAGTCTCATATTTTCCATCCTCAATTCGTGATTTTTCCTTGTTAGATTTGCACGTTCTTCTGCCTCAGCTCTTCTTTCTTCATGTATTCTTCGTCTCAACGTTTATAACGCTCCAATTTACTCATCTCCATAAATTATTCCTTCATATGCTTCTTCATTTCTCTCTACCTGTCTATGGTTTCTGGTTTGCTGCTTTTCTTCTACTTCTTCTGCGGAATTTGATTGCCAAGTTTGTATACTCACCTTATCATAATCTATATTCCTTCCTTGTACTAGTGTTTGCTGAACTGGTGGTTGAATTTGATTTTCTCCATTATTTCTCATTCTAGTAGATTCTCCCATTTCACTTCTTTCCCTTCCATCAATTCTCTTGCTTCTTCTAACAGTAGTTAGTTGTTCTGATGTATTTCTTCTTCTAGCCATTTCTTCAATATTAATGAATTGAAAGAGATTATGTAAAATTCTCAATCAATCACTCCAAATCTTCACAAATCTCAATATTAATCTTCAATTTTTCTAGAATAATCTTGAATCTTCAATCCTCCATGTTTCTAGCGCCATTATGTAGTTGCAGGAAATCCTACACTACCCTCCTCACAAGATTTCATTAACATTCAACTCATTTTTGGATTAACAATCTCAAT